>NC_087214.1:7912742-7974539 GCF_015104395.2 Macrobrachium nipponense | reverse complement strand
GACGAAACGACATCCCCACAGCATTGGGAAACAGAGAAAACACACCCCCACCAGTTTTTCAGTCACACTCAACGACACAATTCTGTCCATTATTTCAAAAGACTGCTGAGAGCTGTAAAGCGTTGCCATGTTCGGCAACAGCAATATTCCATTTTCCGTTTAACCCAAATCCCTACACCAACCTCCTCTCTCTCTCTCTCTCTTTGTGTGTGTGTGTGTGTGTGTGTGTGTGTGTGTGTGTATGTGTGTGGACCCTAACTGGGGAAGGGTAGACGAAATTCCAACCAGAGGTGATAAATACAGCTCATTTCCAAAGCATTAGGCTGTTTCATTACTACTAGGCCATTATTCCAGCGCATTACTTGAATATATCCAAAATCTTATGGAAAAGGAACACATAAAAAAATGACGTGACACTGAAACATGCGCAGAACACAGACTTATTCGAAGACGAATGATCTGCATCAATTCCCTACTCGAAAAGATCAAGAAGCCGACAGCCGTGTTCTTTTCTGTTTCACAGAACTATAGACACTCCACGGATATAAACAAGGCAGTCAAACAGACAATCACTGGGAAAGATTATAAAACACTTCCTCTGAAGTTTGGAATAAAAATAAAACAAAAATGACCCCAAGAAATATAACAGAGTCACAACTTCCTACTCATACTGGACAGAAGAAGAAAAACCCCGAGAAACTTAGCGTACTCCAAAGCCCTCAGAAGACATAACCAATCAACGCTTTCCTTACATAACGTATATATAACAATGTAAACAAGGCCATACTTCCTACTCATCCCGGACAGAAGAAGAGGAGGAGGAAGACGAACCAGGCTCCTCACACGAATAGCGTAGTGTGCCTGTAAGTGTGCTTGTGGAGTGAGCGCTTGGGAATCAGGAACCATTGGAAGCATTGGGCATTAGACGAGAAACGTAGCGTATCAAAGCCTTGCCTGCAGAGGAGACAACCAATCAGCGCTTTCCTTACATGACATAATGACGACGAGGTGGCTCTCCACGACACGAAACCACCAAACCAATATTGTTATGAATGGGTGATGAGATGGAGATGAATAATGAATTATTAAAAGAAGATACCACCGACCTTGGTTTCACTGCAACCAATCGAAGTCTGTACCAGCAGCAAAAGATTTTGTTCAAGTTTCATTTTATGTCGACTGGGAGTTATGAATGAATTTGAGCTGATAATCTTCTATCCCTCCTCCTTTATCCAGTCTTGGACGGACTTGAGTACCGAAACTGTCATGGTTCAAACAGCAGAATTATTATTATTATTATTATTATTATTATTATTATTATTGTTTTTTTTTTTTTGCTCTATCACAGTCCTCCAATTCGACTGGGTGGTATTTATAGTGAGAGGTTCCGGTTGCATCCGCCTCCTTAGGAGTCCATCACTTTTCTTACTAGTTGCGCCGTTTCTAGGATCACACTCTTCTGCATGAGTCCTGGAGCTACTTCAGCCTCTAGTTTTTCTAGATTCCTTTTTAGGGATCTTGGGATTGTGTCTTGTGCTCCTATGATTATGGATACGATTTCCACTGGCGTATCCCATATCCCCTTATTTCTATTTTCAGATCTTGATACTTATCCATTTTTTCTCTCTCTTTCTCTTCAACTCTGGTGTCCCATGGTATTGCGACATCAATGAGTGATACTTTCTTTCTTCTTGATTTTGTCAATCAACGTCACGTCTGGTCTATTTTGCACGTATCACCCTATCTGTTCTGATACCATAGTCCCAGAGGATCTTTGCCTGATCGTTTTCTATCACTCATTCAGGTTGGTGTTCGTACCACTTATTACTGCAAGGTAGCTGATGTTTCTTGCACAGGCTCCAGTGGAGGGCTTTTGTTGCCACTGAATCATGCCTCTTTTTTTACTGGTTCTGTGCAAGTGCCCAGACATTCGCTTGCTATGTGGTTTATGGTTTCATTTTTCGTATTGCACTTCCTACATAAGGGAGAGATGTTATTTCCGTCTATCGTTTCTTTGAACATATTTGGTTCTTAGGGCCTGATCTTGTGCCGCTGTTATCATTCCTTCAGTTTCCTTCTTTAGCTCTCCCCTCTGTAGCTATTGCTACGTGTGATCGGTTTGTTGTGCCAGTCCTCTGTTCTGTTTGTCATTCTCCTGTCTGTATATTTCTGGGTCTTCGTCTACTTTTAATAGTCCTTCTTCCCATGCACTCTTTAGCCACTTGTCTTCACTGGTTTTCAGATATTGCCCCAGTACTCTGTTCTCGATGTTGACGCAGTCCTCTATGCTTAGTAGTCCTCTCCCTCCTTCCTTTCGTGTTATGTATAGTCTGTCCGTATTTTGCTCTTGGGTGTAGTGCTTTGTGTATTGTCATATGTTTCCTGGTTTTCTGATCTATGCTGCGGAGTTCTGGCTTCGTCCATTCCACTATTCCCTGCGCTGTATTGATTACTGGCACTGCCCATGTGTTTATGGCTTTTATCATATTTTCCGGCGTTGAGTTTTGACTTGAGTATCGCCTTGAGTCTCTGCATATATTCTAACTGATCGTGTCCTTCATCTCTTGCTGTTTTATATCCCCTCCTTCCATTATTCCCAGGTATTTGTATCCTGTTCTCATTTATGTGTTTGATGTTGCTCCCATCTGTAGCTTTATCCCTTCAGTTCTTGTTACTTTGCCTTTTTGTATGTAGACTAAGGCGCATTTGTCTATTCCAAACTCCATCCTGATGTCCCCAGATACACTCCTTACAGTCTGGATTAGGGTCTCTATTTCCTTGATGCTCTTACCATACAGCTAGATGTCGTCCATGAACATCAGATGGTTAATTCTGTTGCCTTTTCTTGAGTTGGTACCCGGCATCCATCTTCTGTAGTACTTTTGTCATGGGAATCATGGCTACTACGAAGAGTAGTGGGGACAGTGAGTCTCTCTGGAAGATCCCTCTCATGATATTAACCTCTGCTAGTCTTATTCCAGAGCTTGTAAGTATTGTATTCAAGTTGCGCATTGATTTTTTGAGGAAGCTGATGGTGTTTTCCTCTGCCCCATATATTTTCAGGCTTTCTATTAGCCATGTGTGTGGTATCATGTCTATGCTTAGGTTGGTTTTCCTTCTTCCTACTGTTCTTCATTACCATTTTGTCTATCAGGAGCTGGTCTTTTGTGCCCCTACACCTCCTTCTGCAGCCTTTCTGTTGGTGGGGAATGGTGTTTGTCTCCTCTAGGTAGTTGTATGCCTTTCACTGATGATACCTGTTAGTAACTTCCACATTATTGGTAGGCAGGTGATAGGCCTGTAGTTACTGGCTATATTTCCCTTACTCTTGTCTTTTTGTACTAAGGATGTCCTTCCCGTGGTCATCCTTTTGAGTGCATGGTGATTTGAGATCAATGCTGGAGTTGTTCTGCTATTCGTGGGTGTAGGGCCTTGAAGTTTTTTGAGCCAGTATCCATGGACTTCATCGGGACCTGGGGCTTTCCAGTTTGGCATTTTCTTTAGTTGGTGTCTGACTGTGTCTGTCGTGATGTCTGTGAATCTTTGTTTTATTCTCCCTGTTTCTTCTTCCTTGACTTCCTGGAGCCATGTTGCATGTTTGTTGTGTGATACCGGATTGCTCCATATGTTTCCCAGAGTCTCTTACTTGGTTCGGCTTCAGGAATTTCTTGGTGGGTTGTCTTCCCCTCTTAGTTGGCTGTATAGTCTTTTCTGGTTAGTTCCAAATAGTTTGTTCTGTTGGTATCCTTATTCCTGTTCATGTACCGTTGGATCTTATGTGGTTTTTACATCTTCTATTGTGTTGTTTAGTCCCCTCTCTTGTACTTTGGTATTTCTCGTTGAGTTTCCTCCCTTGTTTTTCTTGCTTCTTATTTAGCCTTTTTCCTGCCATCTCTTTCAGTCAGATCTCATCACCATGATTTGCTTTTCCAGGCGCCTTTTCCAAGGAGTTGCTGTTTTGGTTTCTGTTGGGTTGGTTGTACTGGTGGTGTTGGTGTTCGTATCCCCATCAGTTCTGCTACTAATCTTGCTCCTGCATATGCCAAGTATTTGTTTTCTGTGATACTGGTGGTGTGTATTATGCCCATTTATTTCATTGACCTCACTTGTTTTCTCCCTTAATTTCTTGGCGTTGTAGGCTTTCATGGAGGGGATCTTTGTTCTCTCTGTATCTGGTTCCATCCATTCCGTCCTCTCTGTTACTTCGTCGGTGTTTGATACCTCATCATCCCTGTCGTCTTCTGTGGCATCGTCTCTCTGTTCATCTTCGTGTATTCGTTGTCGTGTGACATTTCCCTTTCCAGTTCTTCTCTTTCTGTTGGGGAGAGCCAGTTCTTTTTCGTTTATGTTTCTTACTTGGTCATGCCAGCCTCTGTTCTGTTGGGGGTGTTATTCCTCTCATTCCAGGTATTGACCAACCTTCTTCTATATTCTAATCCTTCTTAGGTTGCTTCTGGATGTAGCATCTCCATATTTCCTTATTTTTCTTCTCTTGTCCATTTCTTCCTTTGGTTTGCTTCTGTAGCTCCAATCTCAGGCTGTTGGTTACTGTCGTTGTGGTGGTCAGTTGCTGGATGACGACCTCCAAGTACCTGACAGTCTTCCCCTTTCAATTGGGTTTGAATACCTGGCTGACCGGACGAAGCTCCTCTGTTGCCAGAGGTACCATTTACGTCGTTGTCGTTTATTCCTTCATTTCTTTCCATCATTGCTGTGTTTTGCTATTTAACCCATAGCTGGACCCTACCCCATCAGGGATAGGTACTCATTTACAGCTGAGTAGACTGAGGAAATTATGGTAAAGATCCTTTCCCAAGGAATCAACACCGAGGAGAGCGGTCACCCATCCAACGACTGACCAGCCCCATGTTGCTTAACCTGTCGATTGACGACCTAACCCACTCTGCCACGGCGCCACACTTATTATTATTATTATTATATCATTATTATTATTATTATTACTACTACTACTACTACTACTACTAAAATGTTACTTTGCACGTCAAATACTTTCTTAGCCTTTTATGAAAATAATGAAACTGATTGCGCGTGTTCCTCAGAGAGAGAGAGAGAGAGAGAGAGAGAGAGAGAGAGAGAGAGAGAGACTAACCCCGCCATCAATCCTAGCACTGGACGGAGCACGAGACGATAATTATGGTTCAACTTACGACTGGAATCAATTCAACGGGAGATTTCCAGGCCTTGATTTAGATTAGGATGCCAAACGTGAAGATGTCTGAGGCCAGAGTCCCTCAAGATCGTAATAGCGACAAACATTAAACTGACACCTTTTGAAAGTGTTGAATGAAAGGCTATTTAGACATTCTCCCTTACACAGCCTCTAATACGCTGGTTATCACTTCGATCACACAAAGGCATCATTCGCTTTTGAGCCACTCTGTGTGTTGTGTGTGTTTGTGTGTGTTTGTGTATGTGTGTGCAAACGTTAATAAACGGTAATCAAAACAGTAAAGCATAAGGCTAACATATAATATATTCAAAGATTTACAAATTTAATGAGAATCTAGAATAGCACATAAACATAAACACGTACTGCAAACAACATTCCTTTATTTTGGTGAGAAGATCCACAGACGAAGACATACATACATGCTTGTATGAATGTAATTATAACAACAGGACCTTTCGCATTTGTTCAATCTATTGTATACACAACTTTGATCTTATAAACAAATATCCAGACTCTGCTCAGTGGGACGAAAGAAGGAATATTTGTCCTTGAATGAGCCTTCAGATTCGCTGACTGGCAAAAATGTCTGTTGATTTCTATTTTCTATAATTGTCTGTCTGTATATTGTTATGTACAGAAGACTGAATAACTTCTCGTCACTTTAAAAGTCTGGCATATTAAATCAAACAAAAAAACAAAATGAATAAAAAAAGTGACCAATTTCTCTCCCTCTGGAAACTCCTGATGGAAAACTGGAAAAACAAACCTCCATTTAGAGCACAAACAATTTATGCTCTATACATTCCGACCGTTCGTTAATTAATCCGCATTGAAAACACCATTTATTTATTTATTAATAAATACCGGGCGTTCCTTCCGGCCAGCGCATTCGATGGGGGGAATTCAATTCCATGAAGATAAAATGATAAAAGCGACAGGGAAGGGAATTTGATAAATATATGTCCAAATGGAAGACCTTATCTGCTGACCCAAAGGCCATCATAGCGGGATTTACATATCCTGGATTTGATCTTCATTTTTGTTTAATATTATTATTGTCAAAGAAAACGCAATCATTTCTCAAGATAGTCAACTTTTAGGGAAAAATAACGTGTAATGTTTTATTCCGAATAGATTGATATCTTTTCCTGCCGAGAGAGAGAGCGACCAGATTTGCTGATCAGACAAAAAGCCCCCGTCAGCAGTCAATGTGCCTCGCTGTGGAACGTCTCAGTCCCTGAGGTCGGCTGGACTGCGGAAAAGCCTCCCTCCTGGGGAACTTCTTCAGGAATTCAAGCGAAGATTATTGCCGCAAATATTTCCTCCCGTGTTTATAGAACTTTCCTATACAACTATGAAAGTGACCGTAAAGCTTGGCAACGCAAAATTCTAAATGCAAATATTTTTCAGCTAAAAAGAAAAAAAAAAAAAAAAAAAGGAAAAAAAAAAAAAAAAAAAAATGGAAAAAGCACTTTGTTTTGCGGAAGTAGTGAAGCGACAATTGATGGCCTTCTAATCAGAGGCAGAGGAAGGAGAAAACACTTACTATCTGGAGAATAATCGCTAAAGATATATATATTTCCCAAAAACATAATTCAAATTAATGACAAACAAAAATAAAGATGCATCTGTTACGCTGCTGCGGCTCCAATTTAATAGCGAGGGTTTATAGTCCCTCATTTGCACCTTGGGAAGGAGGAGGAATATGAATAATTGGGAATAATTGTGAAGAGCAACAGATCAAAGCGGTTTCGCTCTTGAGTTCCTTTGTGCTGCCGTAATCCCTATTTCTGGTCCTCGTTGTACACAGCACAAGGACGACGAAGAAGAGGGGAAAAGGCTTCGACCAAGATAGGAGGAAATATTTCCCATAGCTTTATCCAGCCCATCTTCGAACGGGGGATCAGCTGCCTTCAGGCCAGCAGCGAAAAATATAGTTCTTACAAATATTGGACCTCCTTGGAGGCGCCTTTTGAGGATATATTTATATATATATATATATATAATATATATATATATATATATATATATATATATATATATATATATCGTAAAGGTGTTTCTCATCCCGTCCTTAGCAAGAATAATACGTTATAATTCCCATTACCCCACCCTCTCTCTCTCTCTCGGGATGAAGAAAAATAAATCGATTCAGATGAAGCGAAAAACATGAAAAAATCCTCTTAATAATACGGCTCTTTTTTTCCCCCTCGAGAAAATTCCAGGGAGCATTTATACAATACTTTTCTTGGGATCCGAATCTCAAGCTTCTATAGCCCCCTTCACCCCCACCCCCTCCCATTAAAACTCCTTCTTCAACTCTTTAAGTAAACATTTCAGTTTCCTTTTTTATAATCACTCAAATGTTAGCGTTTCTGAACGAGACACTGCTTCTATTTCCCTGCAAATCTAAAGCAAAGTCAGTTTCATCTGTACAAAATATATATTCAAGTGTTACCGTTATCGTTTCCACACCTCCCCGTATGAGGGCAATGCCGTCGGTGCACCTCACACAGTGCACTGTAGGCATTACTAAGGGTTATTTCCAGCGTGCCCTCGGCCCAGCTACACCTGTTGTTCAGCCTTTGACTTGACTTCCACTCCAACTCCCTCTTGTCACTCTCTTGAGTACTGAATGACCGAAGTGGCGCTGAGTGTCTGGCTTTAGACCCAAATTTCCTGAAATCCTAAACCACCTTTTCCCACCAGAGAGGAAGGACTTTCGGTCTATACTTTCTCCGAATAAATACCCAAGAATTTTCCATTTCTATTATAACAAAAAACTGCTATTTTGGTTAAGACAAAACAAACACGCTAAAAACTGAGCAGAAGTTTCTCGGCGCAATTGAGTTTTCTGTATAGCATATAATCAAGCCACCGAAACAGATCTATCTTTCGGTGGTCTCGGTACAATGCTGTATGAGCCCGGGTCCATGACACTTTCACCACGTTCCGCTGGTGGCCTGTCCCATATCGTTGACAGACGCACCATTATGGCTAACTTTAACCTTAAATGAATAAAACATACTGAGGCTAGAGGACTGCCATATTGTATGTTTGATGACTGGAGGGTGAATGATCATCTTATCAATTTGCAGCCCTCTAGTCTCAGTAGTTTTTGAGATCTGAAGACGGACAGAAAAAGTGCGGACGAACAGACAATAGCCGTAAAGGAAGAACTAAAATGAATGAGCACAGAATAACTGAATGATCTCTAAAACTGATGTGACAGAGGAATAATTTAGAATAAGATTAAAATGAATTCAATATCTTCCTTAATCTCTTCTGCCTTTCTTTCTTTCGAAGGCTTCATCGCAGCTTCGGAAAGAAACTATAAAAATTTATCGATTATTACTTTCAGTGCTCAAATGAAGCACCCAGATGTAAAATATTAACTCAGGGCTGAGAAACGTCTTACATCAAAATACTGAAACCAATGCTTCAGAAACACCTGAATTGCGAAAAAACACCTCGCTTCTACAGAGGAAAGAACGACTGCTTAAATATTTACTTATTATGAATAATTACAGCTTCCTTTCTTCTAACCATATTATATACTCAGCCTCCAAAGCCTCTTCCAGGTTCACATTTACACAACATACCTGAATGTTACTCGTATTTACTTTCACCTTTCTCCTCTCCCAAATGCTTTCAACTCTTTCACTAGCCTCTGCAGTTTTTCTCGCTACCTCCAGTTAGCACTGTGCCACTGGCAAACTTCAACCAATCTACACACTATTCATGACACTTTTCGTACCCCACAACTTTGCAGTTATGCCTACTTCCATGATAGAACTGCACAGTCATGGAGATATGACACATCTTTGTCTCGGACACATTTTCCCACTAAACGAGTCACTCTCTCACTACAAATTCTCTCACACGTTTCACTTCAAATTCTTCCTTCACGAAAAATTTAATCGCTCTATCATCTTAATCTCCATCGCTGGGGACAACAAAATTATCTCTGCCATCATCTTGTCTTAAGGATCAGGAATTTTGAAAGTGCCTCTGACGAATGGTTCTAAAACATCCAGATCTTAATTACCGGAGAGAGAGAGAGAGAGAGAGAGAGAGAGAGAGAGAGAGAGAGAGAGAATAATAAGAAAATAAGGGCCATTTACAAGAAGGGATTGATAATGGAATGTTCTGAAGGTGGTTAATAAAGGGACTTGGACGGAGAGTGAACCTCCTGGAGTGGGGTCTCTGTATTCACACTTGATTGAAGACCCAGATGATGAATGGGCATGAGTCACAATGAGGCCCAACAGCCAAATCACGAAAGGGAAAGTAAGTGTCAGAAAGGATTAAACAGTTCAATAGTCAAGGTCTGAGTTAACACAAGTGTCCTGATATTTTGTTAAAAACTGACAAAGCAAAGACATCAATTGAGAAATTTTATACCACAAGTCTCTTTATAATGCAAAAAAAACAAATCGTAAAATGTTTATAAAGCGCGTTGTCAATTCATTTCACACACAATGCAAAGTTTCATTCTCCACTCACAATCGTCGACTTGTTGTCAACCTGTCAGCGGTCAAGTATGTGACAAATTGCTAACATGTGTTTAACATGTTTTGAAGACCGCTTTTCTCGTCCCCTGTGGAGAGTCACCAATGCTTTACAGCTGTTGTCAGCATCTTCCAAAACTTAGCTCCCCATAGAGCTGTCGACTTGTTTCCAACTTGTTTTTGTGATAAGTATGCGACATGTTTTAGAAGGCCCGCTTTTCTCTTCCACTCAGGAGAATCACCTCTGCTTCATACTATTATCCAACTTCTGCCAAAGGTTTGTTCTCCACTCACAGTCGTCGACTTGTTGTCAACCTGATTGTGATTGTAGGCGACAAGTTTCCATCATGTGTTGCTGATATATTTGAGAAGGCCGCTTTTAATGTTTCCTTAAGCAGAATCTGTTTAAACGACAGATGTACAACAAAAGTAGCTTTAAATAAACCTTTCTTTTTTGTGTCGACGCGACGCCATTTCCAAAGAATTCGGAAAACACAAATTCTACAATAAAAAAAAAGAAATATCTACAACGAACAAGTCTTTGTGTTTGTTTATTTACAGAACACGGTTGAAAAGAACAAACGAATAATGTTAAACATATGTAGCCGTTTGTCAGGCAAAAGAGAGAGAGAGAGAGAGAGGAGAGAGAGAGAGAGAGAGAGAGAATTCCCGGAACATTTGTAATCTGGAACAATACGCGACCGAAGGAATTACTCGCAACACTCATACACACACACACAGAGCAATACTAACGGGAGATTTCGAAAGATGATCAAATCGCCTTTTGATTCCGGACAGATGATAGGATTAGAATGGAGCAGAGAATTTAGGCCAAAGGCTAAACACTGGGACCAATGAGGTCATTCAGCGCTGAAAGGGAAATTGAAGAATAAGGGATATTTCAAAGGTGTAACAGAAGGAAAATCTCGTCGTTACACTATGAAATAATTACTACGAGAGGGTGGACAGCAAGATGGAAAGCGATAATATGAATGGAAGTACAGTAAAGGAATGAAAAGGGTTGCAGCTAGGGGCCGAAGGGACACTGTAAACGAACCTCATTAAGTAATGCCTACTGTGCACAGCTTGAAGCGAACTGGTGGCATTATTCCCAACGGGTTTACAACCCAAACCTATGCCTGGTTAAATAAAAGATAATTAAGACCCCTAACAAAAAATGCTCGGTCAGGTTACCCCAATTTATAAGACTATGATTATAAAACTTTAGCTAAGATCCAGCAACAAAGGGTTCTTTAATAATGAATCTACAGCCACAGTCTCTCTCTCTTCTACACCTGACTGTCTGGGCTAACCTTCAGAAAGCGATCGAGAGAGAGAGGATGGCTAACTGCCCTTTTAGGACAAAGTCTACAGGTCTTCAGGGGCCGCAAGTTCTTAATAGCTCCCACGCAGTTTAGGATCCCAACTAATTCTCCTTTATTTCACGAAATTAAAACATCTCCATCTATTTATTTATTTGCCGGTTTACTTTTCCTTCTTACTAACTGATCTCTTCTTTGCGTATTGCCTTTTACACCTCTGTTACTTCTTTCAACTGAACCCCTCCAGATTATTCTTCGGCAGCTTGAAGTTGTAAGTCAAATGTCCCTCCTGAATGATTGTTCCATGTGAATAGGGGATCTTCATCTTCTCAATAATAATAATAATAATAATAACAATTCGGTCTCCTGCAGAAGGGAGGCACAACAACATTCCTCAGAACTTCCCTCTCCTCCTCCTTCCATTACTTGGTTAGATATTTCGGAACGAACTCGCCCCCTCTCACTTTCCATGAGCCAGAGACCTAAGAGGAAGCAGGGTTGGGGGAGGGGGAGAAGGTAGGGTGTAAGGGAATGGGTAAGAGTGAGAGAGGTGGGGAAGCGGAGAGGAAGAGATGTGGGAGGCGGTGAGGGAAGAGGTGGATAAGAGGTAGGGGGGAAGGGGGGGAGGTGGGGAAGAGGAAGTGGAAAGAGCAGGGAGGTGGGAAGGGGGAGAGGATGATTAAAGCTACGTTCACACATTCACGTATCAAGGCCTACCTATGTGATACGTGGCCAATATGCCTAGGTGAAATAGTTCGCGATCAACTGGATATGTGTCAACGGGCCGATGTAAGTAAAGGTAAATTATTTATATATTATAATATATATAATATATATATATTATAGTATATATATAATATATATATATATATATATATGGACATGTCTTTTTTGTTTTTATTATTAATCTTAGTTCATTTTAGTACTTTGTTTTTTTAGTACATCGAATCAATAGGCATTTTTCAAGTATATGTTTATTTTTTTTTTATCACTACTTGAGCATTAAAAACAAAAAACACATACGTACAGCGAGAGGAACTGCATCTGCAAGTCCGCCACAGGGCTTTTATGCACCATGCACAAAGCTGCAACATCGTCTCGATAGCCAAGGAGCGGCGTCGTTGCGTGGAGACCCATGCAGTGCATCACGGGAACAGGGGAGCAACGTAGGGATACGTGGAAGTGCCCCGCAAGCAAGCCGGAAGCACCATGTTGGACCACGCTCTGTGTGGAGCAACGTAAAATAACAGTTGACGTAACCAGCTAAGTACCTTTTCAGCAACCAACAAACCACCCTTCCAGTCCCCCCCTTATGTTTCACGTACTTGCCAACTACCAATTTCCGTTCATGCAGGTATGCATACATACGTGCGTTGCTATGTGAACGTGTGAACGCAACTTAAAGACCGAAACAAATTAGATTAACTAAGTCTTCTCATTCCATGATTGTGGTAACTCCCGCTCTCTCGCTTTCTTCTGTGAAATGGGCACCGAGACTGACAACGGAGGTCTTAAAATAGCCTGTTTTCTCAGTCAGTCGAGAATAGACAAAACCAATAATAGGTGATGAAGAAATAACTAAGTTATATCCCCTTCCTCCTTAGTTTTCTCACTAGAAAAGCTATTGGGCGGCTCTGTCTATCCTTGTGTACTTTATTCTGTCGTCCCTCAGATCTGGAAAAAAATATCTGAGGCTACAGGGCTGCAATTTGGTATGCTGATCATCCACACTCCAATCATCAAACATACCAAATTGCAGCCCTCTACTTAGTAGTGTGTGTGTGCGTGTTTTTTTTTTCTTTGGGGTGGGGAGGGGGGGAAGGTTAAAGGTAGCCATAATTGTCTGGCAATGGTATAGGCCAAGTCACCACTAGGCAGTGTTAAAGTTTCATGGGCCGCAGATCATTATACCGGAACCACCGAAAGATATATCTATTTTTGGTGGCCTTGATTAATTATAGTACTATGTCCAGAAAACCCGATTGCGCCGATTACAGACACTTTTATACCGAGACAGCCTCTGATTTTGCTCTTTCCAGGAAAACAAATCAGCTCCTGAGCTCTCCAAGATCAAGCATTCATTTGTTTCTCTCTCTCTCTCTCTCTCTATCTCTCTCTCTCTCTCTACGTTTCCCTCCTCCTGCAGCACCATATCTCTCTCTCTCTCTCTCTTTCCCTTTTCTTATGTTCTAGCACCATGTATCTCTCTCTCTCTCTCTACTCTCTCTCTTCTCCATCAGATCCTCCACAGTCAAGTGAATTTGCACAAACAAATATTGCATCATAAGTGATTTCCCAGACTCGACTCTTCACTCTCTCCCTCCTCCCCCCAATCAGCGACCCTTTTTCGACGTCGATGAGAAAATCCGATTACTTCTCTTCCCCGATTCGATTTGCTTGTATTAGACTTCATATTAAATGACAGAATCCATGATTTTGATGATTTCTTTGTTCTAATTATTTTTCTATCAACGTGGAAGCCACCTTCTGTAAAGTGATTACTTCTGCCAAGAAAATTGATACATTCATGGCCTCATGATCACATTCGGCTTCAGAAAATGTAATTTTCCATGAAATGTTAAAACAGAAGTAAACTTCTCTTTTGTGTGAGTGAAGATTCAAATAATATATATAGAAATAATTAAAAAAAAGGAGAAAACGGAAAGCAGCGAAAGGATCCACAGACTTCAAATCGGGCCTCGGAGTGTCAGCTGACGCGCAACGCACACCAGCGCCATCTGTTAGCCTGATGTCACTACCCGAGTGTGAAAAATAAACAAAGCCAGTGAGATGGATTACTAGAGGGAGAGCAAGGGTAATATGCTATAATAAAATACCTGAAATAGAGTCGATATCTACTGACTTTCAGGAATCATTACACATAACAATGTCCTGTACAATTCGTATATTAAGTTCTAATTCTCCTTATGAGAGAATCTGTTTTAGAAAGGTCTTTATATAATGGTGCGAGTCAAATGAATGAAAATCTCTCTCTCTCTCTCTCTCTCTCTACGATAAAGTTCATCGGGATTAACGAAAGATTCAGACAGGTCGCCAGAAAAGAAGCTTTTCAGACAACATCTAGATAACTTGACATAGATTCAGTGCAAAACACGACAAGTAAAAGATGCTTCGAAGTGTCTCCGGCGCAATCGAGTTTTCTGTACATCTTACAACGCTGTATGAAACACTCAGCCGCGGCCTGTGGAACTTTCAGCCACAGCCCGGTGGTGGCCTACATTGTGGGCACCTATAGCGGTGCCAGACGCACGATTGTGGCTAACTGTAACCTTAAATAAAATAAAAACTAGTGAGGCTAGAGGGCTGCATTAATTTGATATGTTTGAGGACTGGAAGGTGGATGATCAACATACCAAATTGCAGCCCTCTAGGCTTAGCAGTTTTGAAGAAGGACAGAAAAAGTTCGGACGGACAGATAAAATCCATCTCAATAGTTCTGTGTTACAGAAAACTAAAACCATCAAAGAATAATTTTCGGCATTCAAAAATGTCCTAAGAAGCAGCGCACTCTCTGAATTATGATTTCATGACCCTCACATTATCAGGACTCAGGCAAACATCAATACCAGATTTTTCGTTTTTAAAAACAAGCGGTGCGATTATTCACGGATTCATATTCAATGGACTTCACTCTCTCTTGAGTAAAGAATTCTTGTTCATAACCAGCCATATATCCACTGCATATTTCCCAGCTAAATAAGATGTTTAGTGACGAGAGAGAGAGAGAAAGAGAGAGAGAGATCAAGCCGCACTCCACTGACCAGCTCAAAATTTGAAATTCCTAAATGGAAAAGAGGATTTTCACAAAACTAATTTCAGAGCACTGGAAAACTCTTAATTACAGAGCGACCTCCAGATTGGGGTCAGTCACTTGTAAAATTAGGAGACCACTGAACGGATTTTGTAATACATTTTAAGACACAAACTCCTTTCTCTCTTGGGATTTCGCAAATAAGTTGTATTAAAAATTTCAGTGGGCTATCTTCCCTATTCTGAAAAAGGAGAGAATTCGGTGGCCTTTTTGAGACGACTTGAGTACATATCTCTTGAATGGAAGTTGTGAATTGTGCTACTAATTTTCCCCTTGGGTGTGAGGACACGTACCAGACACTTCTAGATACGTCTAGATCCTGAGTCTGAATCCTCGCAATCCAAAGGTTCCTTTCATCTTGTGCAAAACTCCTTCCATCACGACAGTCCACATTCGTCAGATATCAAAGGGGACTTCACATTATGCAATTCTCCTTGCATCTCACTTACACATTTATCTGTTTATTCAACCATTTAAGTTATTCTTTTCTCTACTAATATATGATCTCTTTTATTTCTCTATTTTTTATTAGTTTCTCTTACTTCTTTTAAACTCAATCTTCTTTGGAAGGTCAAGTTTGAAGTCAGTGTTCCCTGTGGTGGGCTTGTTCCATATAAATTGGGTTCATCCTCTGATGATAATATTAATAATAATATTAATAATTAATGAATCTTTCACATCCCCAATCCCCATTTATATATCTCATCTCATCTCTCACTCACCATCGTCAATCTCAGCAAGATAAAAAGAAAATAAAAATCTCTACCAGATTTTTTTGTTCCAGCGGCCAAAGACCCTTAAGGTCAAGGTCTTCCCAGATCACATCATGGCCGTCGTCTGGATCCTCTTTAAAAACTGCTGTAAATCACCACAGGGGACAGTTCGCAAGGGGGAGGGTTTGTGAGGAGGGAAGAGGGAGGCTGCGGGATGGTGAGGGTTGGTGTTTCCAGGGAGGTTGAGGGAGGAGAATCGAACGGATTCCCGAAAGCCCTCTCTATACATCAAGTCTTAAATATATAATTTGGACCCATACATAGGTGTGGATTTGTTTCTCCATTCGAAACTCACGCTACGAAGGTATTGTTTAATTCACTTCCATGTTCGTATAAGAAGTTTCGAGTCTTCCACTTAATGTGGTGTCCACGGATTCAATATTTTGACATATGACTTTATCTGCCTTCGTGTGGACTATGGCATCATTTTCACTATCGACTTATGGGTAGTGGAAAGTCTTGTTAATGAATTTCAAGAATGATGGGCGGAGCAAATCCGTAAAATATAAATAAAAAACGTTTACAGTTACGAATCTGGAAAACCTTCGCTTGCATGATCTCATCAATTGAGTAATAAAGACAATTACATCGTACTGAAGGTTGCTACATCTTCCAGAAATACTTCAGTAAGTTTCTGTTGTCATGAAATTACTTTTGATGATCCGTTTGCACCCAAACGAAGCTTTAACAGACCTATTGCCAAAAAGCAAAACTCAAACTATAACAAGAGATTTGCGAAAGACCTCCTTCCGAGGTAGTGTCAGGCAAACACCAGGGACTCCTCAAAACATCGCAGTTTTGCTTCGACGAACGGCAAACATCAAACACACAGACAGACAGACACTTTTCTGAGAAGTCTTGGAATCCTGACTCAATGGTCAACAACCTGGGTCGCCTTCCATTTGCTAAACTCTCTCGCTCTTAACGCCTCCTTCTGACGAGGGGCGTCATATCATGACTGGCGCCTCGGAGAACTGCTGGGGAGACAGACAGACTTCTTCGCTCTGCTCCTTAAACGACACAAAGTCATGGTCGATGTTTCGGTGTCATCAATTGATTCAGTTAACACCGAACTGTTTATTGTACTTAAATACCCAGCAACTCTCAACACTTATACCCAGCAACTCTCAACTTTATACCCAGCAACTCTCAACATTTATACCCAGCAACTCTCAACATATAATACCCAGCAACACCTCTCAACATTTATACCCAGCAACTCTCAACAGAGTTGAAGACCTCTGAAGTTGATCCGAAACTGAAACGTGTTATTGGAATAGCGTACAACTGAAGCGTTAAACTTCTGGTGTGATAACGAGATCAAATCTGCGAGGAACCATTGGGCACCGAATCATAAATGTTACATAAACTAGGCAGATAACACCGTTAAAATGGGTATGGGGGAAGAGAGGGAAGGGAAGGGGAATTTTGACAACCATTCCCCCACTAAAGAGCTCTCAGGGACATTTTTAAGTCTAAGACTTTTCTCCGGATATTTCCATACTTATCCTTTTGCCAATAACCGCTTCGGCAGGCCTCAGGGTAACTTGCTAGAGATGAGAGAGAGAGAGAGAGAGAATTTCTCTCCTTCTAGCCATCTATCTATGGGACGAAGAGCTATGCAAAAACAAATGCACTAAACAGGAACAAGAGACCTTCAACTGATGGTAACCCATTCAAGCACTGATCATAGTCAACGCTGCTTTACTTCACTGACTGATGTAGACCACCTGTGAAATTAACGAAATAAAGATAAAAAGAAAAGAAAAGAGAAAGGTTGTGTTGCAACAACACAGATTTCGGGATAAAAGGACCCTCGTTCAATCCCCTATGGAAATGCAATGGAAGGATGAACGACCGCGTTTCCAGTAGAGGAGGAGTTGGTTAATTACCTCAGTTCTCTCGCATTGTCAATTATCTAGCGTTCTCTCTTGGCAGTATAATCAAAGTCGTACATACCGCATCTGCGTTGAAATCACATCATACATTAATAATAATAATAATAATAATAATAATAATAATAATAATAATAAATAATAATAATAATAATAATAATAATAATAGTATGCTATATTCAGCTCGGGGCCATGACATTGATATACAAAATACAGACAGTAACATACACAATCTAGATACATGAGCCATGATAAAATAGAAAAAGAAAATGAATAATTGGCACTTATCCACAAAATAGCTGAGGTAGCATCAAAGCTAGTAATCATCATACTGGTAATAACAGTAATAATATTGGTGAGAAAAAAAAATGCATTGAGAGTAATAACAGTTAGTGCACATTATTATAACTTAAATTTCAACTAGAGACCTTAGGTGGTTACATTAGTCAGGTCCAGAGGGCTAAATACATAAATTAAATGTAAATAAAACTTTAACTTCATAGTAATCACAGTAATAATAAAAAATTTAGAATATCAGCAATAAATGTAATAATGACAAAAAACTGCAGATGACATCTTGCCAATACAGAGATTAAGTCCATTATGGGACAAAGGCCTCATTTTCCCATCTTTCCACAACAATTTAGATTTCTTCTTGCTTCACTCCTTAGGATGCTTTGTATGAGCGAGTTGCTGCTGTTTCTCACTCGGGTTACCAGACTGGACATGTTCGCCTAACAATGATTTTTAAATTGTCCAGGTGTTTTTCTATGAACATCTGTGTGGCCGGAGTGGTAGCGGGGAGTGTTTGTGAGGCGTATCAGAATGTCATTGTGCACAACAGTGATGACGTCTCATGGTCTCTCGGGTATAGTTCGTCCAGAGGAACACCCATAGATACTGTAGCAGTACGAGCGGAAGAGCAGCAGTTTCACGTCTCGGTGACAGAAGGCAAACTCCTTCCGCAATCATGTTGCCAGCTGCACATAGTTTTACGACGCCTCTGTTCAATGTCTGCCAAATCTTTTAGGTCGTCGGTGATAATGTGACCCAAAATACGGAAATTCGTGACAAATTCCAGCCGATGGTTCCGAGGAAAAATTTGAGGTCTGCAATATCTTAAGCGATCTCGGGAGCAGTGACATGCACTGGGTCTTGGTTTCGTTGTAGATTATATCAAATTCCTCTGCATATGGCGGCAAAGGTGGCAAGTGCGATGAAGTCGTTGGAGACCTTGCACTAATGGGGAATCAGAACCATATCGTCGGCGTAACAGAGGTTTGTTTATAGTTGTTTCATTGACGGTGCATCCGATTGGGAGCGAGTTCAGTTTGACATTCAAGGCATCTGTGTATGCATTAAACAGGTATGGGAGAGAATGCCCCCTTGCCGAAGCCCGTTTAGGGAGCCCGAAGGTGTAAGTTAATACGTTACCCCATTGACACAGAATTGCTGTGTGGAGAACAGCAATGTAAAATGCCAATTAGATACAGGGGTGTGACCCTTTTATGCAGCTTCAGGTGTTTACTCTGTCAAATGCTTTTCTCACATCCACGAAACACACAGGAAAACAGGAGAGGCTGATGATAGGTAGTAGTTCAGCAATTCTTTCAGTATGTAGATGCAGGTGTCGGTTTTGAGTGGTTTGCTTTAAACCCGAACTGGTTGTCAGTGGTGTGTAGAAAGGGAGAAGTCTCACTAGAAGAACAGACTCAAGTATCTTCGATGCGATCGTTGTGATTGCAATCGGCGGTAGTTGCCAGGGTCAGCTACATCCTTTAAGCTTGTTTTTGATTAATGGTATCAAGTGAACTAAGAGTAGGGAGTGGAATGGAAGAAAACCGGTGAATTATGCACGCATTGAATAGGGCAGCTAGCATAATGTAAATTATCGGATGGCAGAATTTGAAAACCTCTGCAGGAAGACCATCACAGCCGGGCGATTTATTATTAGGTATGCTGTTTATGGCATCGCTGATGTTACCTGGCGTAATACGGTCTGCAAAATGAAATTGAATGTTGTCAGTAAGGAGGTTATCTACATCCCTTAGGGAATCTTGATCATTTATGCAATTCAAGATATTGTTGAGGTGATCGCCCCACATACTTGCAATAGCTTCGTCTCTGACTGCTTCCCCTACTCTCTGTGATAGCTTTTTAGTTTTGGGATTTAAGGACTGGATATCTTTCCAAAGACGAGGATAATCACCAGATTCTAAGTTTCTAGACATTGCATCGGTTCTTAGTTGTTTTTCATTTAACCTGCAGTGCTTAAGAGCAAGTTTGAACTGAGCTCTCGCCTGTCTCATTAGTAATGCAGTGTGCCCTTCCCTGGGGCTACCATTTTGCCTCCACAGTAAAAACATTTCTCGTGAGTATGTATACAGATCTTTAACCAAGTCATTCCATCCAGGTATATTACGAGAATTACCTTGACGAAATCTGTAGGCAATCCTGCCCGAAGCAAGCATAGCGGAGATTATGTTCGAATAGAATTCATTCAGATCCCTCTTGTGGTGGTCATTTCTACAATTTGTGTTAGTACAAAGTAAGGTGTCTGCCGGTTGAACTATTGACCGCAACCTGGTTTCCGTGGTCGCCCTAAAGTACCTGGTTTTCTGTTGGTTTTTAAAATCCCAGTTTACCGCCGGTGGGCGGTCAGTTAGGGGGTTCACGGTAGGGAGGGATGGGGTACTGAATGACACCTGTAATGGGATGTGATCGTAGCCCATTGCAAGATCATAGCAAATATTGCAGGTCATAATAGAATCATGAAGTTGTGATGCAGTGGTCCAGCCAGGAAGTTGTAATAGCGTCTGCTCTATTATGTACATATGAATAAGAGGAGGGAGGGAGGAGCATTACATCGCTAATTTGGAGAGCATGATTTTGACAGAAGCGAGTAAGTTCATTATAAAATTGTTTTGCGGGGTGAGAATTAAGGTCCCCCCCCGTTTTTACAAATATGATCAGCAGGAGAATCATGAATAATACTGTGTAACTCCCCTAGGATCATGCAGTAGTGATCAAAATTATTGTTATTTTCCCATGGCATATAAACATTAATAATTAGGATATTAGAGTTCCCTACTGTCACTTGAAGCCCCAGTAATCTGTCACACCTGTAGGTCATCACCTTTATCGTATTGTCTAACGATTTGTGCCACAGGAAAGAAAGGCCTCCTTTCGGGCGACCGGCTAGGATTTGATCTGTAACTTATCGATGAAGTCGAGAAGGTTCTGAAGTCTTCATGAATTGAATCGCAGTTGGAAAGGTCATGTGACCAGAGGAGCGTTTTTTCTTGCATTGCAATGATGCCTTTGAAGTTTTTGCAGAACATGTTTAGGAGAGGAATGTTCCCGATTGAGGCCAGAAAATATTCCAAGAGATTATGTTTAATGTATCCATGGCTACTCACGAAGATGGGAGATGAATGCGCTGATCATTTGGGTGGATGGGGGGTTAGCCAGGGGGAGTGGGCAGTCACTCGCCGTGGGGGGTTGACTGGCACTTGCGGTGGAAATGACCCTGGTTGGAGTGTCAGTAAGTTCCCCTGGGGGTGGTTGATCCCGGATTAGTTTGTATCTTGAAACTAATATATTAGGACCGAAATTCTCGCCTTTAAGAACGTCGAGGTGTTGAAATAGGCAGGTAATCCTGTAAGCCACTTTATGTTTAATCCTGCATGGGAGTTCGTGAGAGATGAGTGGGTCAGAGCCAGTGAGAAACTTGACTCTCTCCACTATGGCATCTAGCGTCACCGATGAGCGCAGATTGTGAATTACTACGTGACATCTCTTCTCAGGTGTCGGGCGGGCGGGTGAAACACGAATGTTGGGCTCCGGTCCAGCGGCCAAACGGGAGGTTCTTCTCTTCTTTCTGCTTGTTTGTATCTGCCAGCCGCAGATCCTTCATGATCAGTTTCATCTGCATCTACGATGCGGGGTTTGTGGGGAGAGATAGGATGGGGGAGGATTACAAGGGCTAGTAATCATCACCGGAGATATATCTTCCACCGGAGGTACTGGGGAGGGAGAAGAGGTTGGGGGACCAACAGTCCCCTCGGAACGGGGCACTTCCGTGTTGCTGGGAGGCGAGGAAAAACTGGATGCCGCATTCGTAGGAGTCTGGTGGCTATCTGTGCGATTGTCTATCGATCCCTGCACTCCTTTGATCGCATCCCAGATCCGTGTGAGGTTATTTGTTTCCACCGTTTTAAGGCTGTTTAGGGATTCCTGTAGTCCTATGATCATGTCCCAGATTCTTGATAATTTATCATTTATCTCCTCAATTTTTTCGAGTTTTTTTCCAATTATTTCTGAGAGATTTTGCTGTTTGGAAGGCATTTTCTGCCGTGTGGTACAACGCAGGTAGGCTTAGGTCAGCAGCCCCTTTGGAGGCAGGTTGTAAGGGTCATCGGCGTAGATTTCCACTGAGCAGGTCCTTAGCCACTTGGTGATATACGATATGTTTTGTGAGAGGACAGTTCTTCGCGGATCGCTCCTTGAGAATGCTCTCTGGTATCAGATCTTTGATTTCGTATATGCAACGTTGATTTCCTAATCGGAGAAGGCATCACTGACAGATTGTATAGCGGACTCGACGTCGGAACGGTTCGATGGTATTGTATAAAGAAAAGACAATTGTCCGCGAGTACGGAACTTGTGTGTGGGGCACAGGCACGGTAGGTGCCAGGGTCACTTTGCCGCAACGGTTGGAGGTTGGTCGGGTGACATTTTGCGGTAAGGGAGGGGTCAAGCACTAACACATACACTGCATTCTTTTACCATTTCCCAGGACCAATGGGCTCGAGTAGCTGTGATTTGAAAGATTTCTAAGGCACTGATTGGAGCAGAAAGAATATTAGAATATCTGCCGTTGCACAACACTCTCAGGCTTACACGCCGGGTATTACGTGGAGACACTATTAACACATTGCTTACTATAAGAGGATATACCTCACCAAGGCGAAAAACCCTTCTTTTCTGTGAAGACGACGCGAGAGAGACCTGTGTGTGTGTGTGTGTGTGTGTGTGTACCGTATCATCATTAATATGTGAACAAAGAACATAGCTATTACCGCACCTTCCTTCGCAGTTAAGGTATAGTTTGGATTTACACTTAACTGAAAAGGAGAAAAAATGAGGAGTATTAGGATGATGTCACATATTCTGAATAATAATAATAATAATAAAATAATAATAATAATAATAATAATAATAATAATAATAATAATAATAATAATAATAATAATAATATATTATTATTATTAATAATAACAAGAATAATAATAATAACATACACCTAGAAGCATTAAATGTTAATATATAAGCAAAGAAAGATCCCCATATTTGAAAGAAGAAAAAAAAAAATAATAATAAATCAACAAATCACCGAAATGATTTAATGTTACATTTGCACAGGATAAAGGATTTGGAATAACAACTTGGCCAACGACCAAGAGCTGGGACTAATGAGGTCATTCGGCGGTGAAAGGGAAAATAAGAGTAGAAAGGTCTGAAAGGCGTAACAGGAGGAAAACCTTTTGCAGTTGAAGAAGCTCTATGAAACAGCTGCCAAGAAAAGGTTGAGGAAAGTCAGATGAGGAAGAGAATATGAATGGAGGTACAGTAAAAGAGATGGAAAGGGTTGCAGCTATGGGCCGAAGGAACGCTGCAGAGAACCTTCAGTAATGCCTACAGTGTCCCACGTGAGCTGCACTGACCGGTACTAACCTGCTACGGGATACATATTTACATAAAACAAAGGAAAACCACTTTAATCATTTCTGGAGATTTTGCGGTTAAGGACAAAACCGAATACAAAACAAACTTGTCATCACTTGATTCTTTCTTGCAATGATTTTAATTCTTGTAAAATGCTAAGTCACCTGGGATCGATAACCTAGAGTCCTTAAGGTAGCCCAGGCCCGACGACAACTCGAAACTGGAGGACTAGAAAAAGAGGGACTTGTTCTAATGGACTGACTGATTGATTATCTTAGTCAACTGCCGTCACGACAACCCAGCAGCAACCTCCGTAAGGAGGTAGTGCCGTCAGTGTACCTCATGTTGTACACTGTAGGCATTACTTATGCTTGTTTGCAGCAGCGTCCCAACGGCCCCTGGCCACGCCCACTTTGTAGCCTTTCACTTTTCACCTGTCTGCACTTTTCGTGTCAATGTTTGCAACTGACGACGTCGGGATTCATGTCACAACAAATGACGTTCCTTCTTCCAATACGATGACTCATTTCATACAAGTCGATTTGCACAGGGAAGCTGTCTCGTTCATTTGTGGACTGATGACTCAGTTTTGAAAGACAATTCTAGGCTTCATTAAATACAAAAAAACGCATAAACGTGTGTGTGTGAGAGTTTAGGATATAGAGAGTATCTAACACAATTAAAATAAAAAACGAATCCCTGATTAATGAGAGAGAGAGAGAGAGAGAGAGAGAGAGAGAGAGAGAGAGAGAGAGAGGAGAGAGAGAGATAGGCAAAATGGTCATTAATGTGTCAAGCATTTGCAGGACTATAGTATATGCCACAAAAGAAAAACAATATATAGCAAAAGTATGGTAGAACAAAAACATCGAAAACTGAACATTCAAATACGAAATACCAACACCGGATGAATCGTCTCGTCAATCAACCAAAAATGGAAAGACGACAATGTTGCAAATGTTGCAAAAAGCCTTTGTTTATTCATGCGAGTAATTTTTTTTATCATTCCTCTTTTTTCCCAAATGGAAATTCAGTTTCTCTGGAGGTTTGCTTGTAAGGCCATGGCATTTCTGGGTTATTTTTATATTTTAATATAATAATAACTAATAATATAATAATAATAAAATAATAATAATAATAATAATAATAATAATAATATTTGTGGCGCCGTGGAGGAGTGAGGTAGGTCGTCAATAGACTTTAAGTCAAGTTAAGCAACACTGGCCTCTGGTCAGTCGTTGGATGGGTGACCGCTCTCCTCGGACGTTGATTCCTTGGGAAAGGATCTTTACCATAATTTCCTCAGTCTACTCAGCTGTAAATGAGTACCTATCCCTGATGGGGTAGGGTCCAAGCTATGGGTTAAATAGCAAAACTCAGCAATGATGGAAAGAAATGAAAGATTAAACGACAACGACGTAAATGGAACCTCTGGCAACAGAGGAGCTTCGTCCGGCAACCAGGTATTCAACCCAATTGAAGGGGAAGACGGTCAGGTACTTGGAGGTCGTCATCCAGCAACTATCACCACAACGACAATAATCAACAGCCTGAGATTGGAGCTACAGAGGCAAAAAGGAAGAAAAAATGGACAAGAGAAGAAAATAAGGAAAAATATGGAGATGCTACATCAGAAGCAACCCGACGGAGAGAGGATATAGAAGGAGATTGGTCAACATCTGGAATGAGAGGAATAACACCCCCCAAACAGAGCAGAGGCTGGCAGACCAAGTAAGGAACATAAAGAAAAAGAACTGGCTCTCCCCAACAGAAAGAGAAGAACTGGAAAGGGAAATGTCACACGACAACGAATTACACGAAGACGAACTGAGAGACGATGCCACAGAAGACGACAGGGAGGATGAGGTATCAACAACGACACACGAAGAAACACCGATGAAGTAACAGAGAGGACGGAATGGGTAGAAAAGATTAGACAATGGATGGAGCCAGATACAGAGAGAACAAAGATCCCCTCCATGAAAGCCTACAACACCAAGAAATTAAGGGAGAAAACAAGTGAGGTCAATGAAATACTGGGCATAATACAGACCACCAGTATCACAGAAACAAATAACTTGACATATGCAGGAGCAAGATTAGTAGCAGAACTGATGGGAATTCGAACACCAACACCACCAGCACAACCAACCCAACAGCAACCAAAACAGCAACCTCCTTGGAAAAGGCGCCTGGAAAAGCAAATCATGGTGATGAGATCTGACTTGAGTAAACTGAAAGAGATGGCAGAAAAAAGGCTAAAGAAGCAAGCAACCAAGGGATGGAACTCAACGAGAAATACCAAAGTACAAGAAAGGGGTTATTAAAACAACACAATAGAAGATGTAAAACAGAGGCTTAAGGCCAAAGCACATAAGATCCAACGGTACATGAACAGGAATAAGGGATACCAACAGAAACAAAACTATTCGGAACCAACCAGAAAAGACTATACAGCCAACTAAGAGGGAAGATAACCACCCAGAAATTCCCGAAGCCGAACCAAGTAAGAGACTCTGGGAAAACATATGGAGCAATCCGGTATCACACAACAAACATGCAACATGGCTCCAGGAAGTCAAGGAAGAAGAAACAGAGAGAATAAAACAAAGATTCACAGACATCACGACAGACACAGTCAGACACCAACTAAAGAAAATGCCAAACTGGAAAGCCCCAGGTCCCGATGAAGTCCATGGATACTGGCTCAAAAACTTCAAGGCCCTACACCCACGAATAGCAGAACAACTCCAGCATTGTATCTCAAATCACCAAGCACCCAAATGGATGACCACAGGAAGAACATCCTTAGTACAAAAAGACAAGAGTAAGGGTAAATATAGCCAGTAACTACAGGCCTATCACCTGCCTACCAATAATGTGGAAGTTACTAACAGGTATCATCAGTGAAAGGCTATACAACTACCTAGAGGACGACAAACACCCATCCCCCACCAACAGAAAGGCTGCAGAAGGAAGTGTAGGGGCACAAAAGACCAGCTCCTCATAGACAAAATGGTAATGAAGAACAGTAGGAGAAGGAAAACCAACCTAAGCATGGCATGGATAGACTATAAGAAAGCCTTCGATATGATACCACACACATGGCTAATAGAATGCCTGAAAATATATGGGGCAGAGGAAAATACCATCAGCTTCCTCAAAAATACAATGCGCAACTGGAATACAATACTTACAAGCTCTGGAATAAGACTAGCAGAGGTTAATATCAGGAGAGGGATCTTCCAGGGCGACTCACTGTAGTAGCCATGATTCCCATGACAAAAGTACTACAGAAGATGGATGCCGGGTACCAACTCAAGAAAAGAGGCAACAGAATCAACCATCTGATGTTCATGGACGACATCAAGCTGTATGGTAAGAGCATCAAGGAAATAGATACCCTAATCCAGACTGTAAGGATTGTATCTGGGGACATCAGGATGGAGTTTGGAATAGAAAAATGCGCCTTAGTCAACATACAAAAACAGGCAAAAGTAACGAGAACTGAAGGGATAAGGTACTACCAGACGGGAGCAACATCCAAACCCACCTAGATGAGACAGGATACAAATACCTGGGAATAATGGAAGGAGGAGATATAAAACACCAAGAGATGAAGGACACGATCAGGAAAGAATATATACAGAGACTCAAGGCGATACTCAAGTCAAAACTCAACGCCGGAAATATGATAAAAGCCATAAACACATGGGCAGTGAACCAGTAATCAGATACAGCAGCAGGAATAGTGGAATGGACGAAGGCAGAACTCCGCAGCATAGATCAGAAAACCAGGAAACATATGACAATACACAAAGCACTACACCCAAGAGCAAATACAGACAGACTATACATAACACGAAAGGAAGGGGAGAGAGAGGACTACTAAGTATAGAGGACTGCGTCAACATCGAAAACAGAGCACTGGGGCAATATCTGAAAAACCAGTGAAGACGAGTGGCTAAAAGAGTGCATGGGAAGAAGGACTAATAAAAGCAGACGAAGACCCAGAAATATACAGAGACAGGAGAAAGACAGAAAGAACAGAGGACTGGCACAACAAACCAATGCACGGACAATACATGAGACAGACTAAAGAACTAGCCAGCGATGACACATGGCAATGGCTACAGAGGGGAGAGCTAAAGAAGGAAACTGAAGGAATGATAACAGCGGCACAAGATCAGGCCCTAAGAACCAGATATGTTCAAAGTACGATAGACGGAAATAACATTTCTCCCATATGTAGGAAGTGCAATACGAAAAGTGAAACCATAAACCACATAGCAAGTGAATGCCCGGCACTTGCACAGAAACCAGTACAAAAAGAGGCATGATTCAGTAGCAAAAGCCCTCCACTGGAGCCTGTGCAAGAAACATCAGCTACCTTGCAGTAATAAGTGGTACGAGCACCAACCTGAAGGAGTGATAGAAAACGATCAGGCAAAGATCCTCTGGGACTATGGTATCAGAACGGATAGGGTGATACGTGCAAACAGACCAGACGTGACGTTGATTGACAAATAAGGTCAAGAAGAAAGTATCACTCATTGATGTCGCAATACCATGGGACACCAGAGTTGAAGAGAAAGAGAGGGAAAAATTGGATAAGTATCAAGATCTGAAAATAGAATAAGAAGGATATGGGATATGCCAGTGGAAATCGTACCATAATCATAGGAGCACTAGGCACGATCCCAAGATCCCTGAAAAGGAATCTAGAAAAACTAGAGGCTGAAGTAGCTCCAGGGCTCATGCAGAAGAGTGTGATCATAGAAACGGCACACATAGTAAGAAGAGGTGATGGACTCCTAAGGAGGCAGGATACAACCCGGAACCCCACACTATAAATACCACCCAGTCGAATTGGAGGACTGTGATAGAGCAAAAAAAAAAAAAAAAAAAAAAAAAAAAAAAAAAAAAAAAAAAAAAAAAAAAAAACAAAAAAAAAAAAAAAAAAAAAAAAAAAAAAAAAAAAAAAAAAAACAAAAAAAAAAAAAAAAAAAAAAAAAAAAAAAAAAAAAAAAAAAAAAAAATAATAATAAAAATAATCAATAATAATAATAGGGCTGCATAAGGCGTACTGATTTATACTGAATTTTGTCAATGTTTTCCTTAATTCGCTTTCCTTGTACGTCAATATTGGTCATTTTCGATGGACAGAAACAGCGGATTTATTACAGCAGGAACTCTTTATTTCCTGGAATACAGTAGCAGAGAGAGAGAGAGAGAGAGAGAGAGAGAGAGAGAGAGAGAGAGATTTATGCGCCAAGTCAGACTCTCACCAGCTCTTTCAGCAATTCTTATAAGTCGATTCATTTTTTTAAATAATTGGAAGTGATGAAGCGAGCTGTCAGCCTCAGTGAGATAAAAGATGAATAATAGGAAAAATCGATAAAAACCTTTTTGTCTGTTGTGAAAATCCTCATTCACTCAACGAGAACCTTTGCTGTCCTGAGAATGTGGAAATGGAAGAATTCTTCATAACTAAAAGTTTGAAGATGATGAAAAAATAATAGAAAAAATCCTAAAATCAAAGATTAAAAAAAATATTTTTTAAGATAAACACTAAACAAAGACGTAAGCACTACATGTGAACAAAATCCTTTACAAAATAACGTTGTAGAAAGATAATTTATATAAGTTAAAGTAAAACCCTAAGTTGATGAAAAGACGAAACGGAAAGATAACCGAGTTGTAGATAAAAGAACTAAGTTCATTCAATATGACACTTGCCATAAGTATGTCTCCGTCACGAAGCCTAATTACTTCACATTTAACTTCTATAGCCACTTCCCTGACCAAAGTAGCTGGCAATTTATAAAACCTTAAGTCATTACCATATATGCCTTGAGAGAGAGAGAGAGAGAGAGAGAGAGAGAGAGAGAGAGAGAGAGCTCCTACAGAAATTTCAGGCCAACAGGATCTCACGCGACTCTTATGAAAATGATTTGGAGGAATTGCCCACTGCAAAATCCGTGTAATTCCTGGAAGTGAAGGATTCAACTCCAAGAGAATATCTTCTTATTCATTAAAAAGTCATCATAGTTATCTCCTATAACTGGGAATCAATTTGACTGACGAAAGCACAAGACTTTTAAGACAGGTGCCATGAACTTCATGAACGTACTATTTATCATCAAACGATCAGTAACAGTCTCACTGACTCCACCTCCTGAAGAGAAGGCGAGTAGCATCGCTCAATTTAAAGGCAAAAAACATAGTGTCTTCTATACCATCAAAAAACTATAATTCAACGGATCGTACCTTTACTGATCGTAAGTTTACAGAATTCCGACTTGACCAAAACATAAGAATTACCAAATAAGGATAAATTGACTTTGGGAGCGAATGAATAAAACTGAGTCGATACCTAACCTCGTATTCGGTATTCTTGCCTGTTTCTACTCTTAATGTGAAATCAAAAATAGTAGCTGCAGTTACAACAAAGTAAACTAAATAGACATGTAATACTTTAAAATTCAAGATATATGAAAATAAAAAATATAACACAATTCAGAAATTTCAAAAACTTATAGGAAACCGATGGATGATTAACTTGCAGACTTTGGGAAAAAGGTAGCCTATGAATCTTAGGAATAAGAAGAGAATATTAACTATTTGCCAAGGTTTCACTAAGTCATGAAATTAAACAATAAATACTTAGACCTGATAGACCTTCCTCTTGAACACCTCCCCTTCTGAGAGAGAGAGAGAGAGAGAGAGAGAGAGAGAGAGAGACAGAGAGAGAGAGAGAGAGAGAGAGAAAATCGCCATAAATTTTATTCAAACTCTGTTCTCCGTTCATCTAATACACCAGTGCAAAAAAAATTGTATCTTCCGAAGGGCATTATTTCCAGAAGCAATCCTACCATTCATTCTGAGCGAACCGATGGAAATACGAACCATTTCCCACCCAACAGCAGAAACAGTCATCGAACAAACTGCCGTGAATCAGCAAAGTCACATAACTTCCGAACAAACTTTAAAACTCCAAAGTTGTTCTTGATGGAAAACAATGAACAGCGGAACAACTTGTGAGACAAGACATGTACGATTTGTTTGTTTGTATAGTGTTTTTTACGTTGCATGGAAACCAGTGGTTATTTAGCAACGGGACCAACGGCTTTACGCGACTTCCGAAACACGTCAAGAGTGAACTTCTATTACCAGAAATTCACATCTCTCACTCCTCAATGGAATGGCTGAGAATCGGAAGACATGTACGACAACTCGCAATACCTTTGTGACGATATTATTATTATTATTATTATTATTATTATTATTATTATATTATTATTAAGAAGATGAAGCCTATTCATAAGTAACAAGCCCACCAAAGAGTCACTAACTTGAAATTCAAGCCTTCCAAAGCATATTCCGGTGTTCACTTGAAAGCAGCGACAGGAGGTAAAAGGGAAATACAGACGATGTTATTCCAGTTTCCAGACTCGATAGAGAGAAATAAGCAAAAAAAACCTCATTTTCCAAATGAGGCAAGACTCCCAAAAGTCTTGTAGGAATTCTAGCAAACCGAGTTTCGTTTATCTTCATAAATACGAGAGATTAGTACTACGAGAGATTGACTTAGTGGGTCAAAACTAACCACAGATATTTTCACAGAAGAAGGCGCTCTTACAGCTTTTTTTTAGAGAGAGAGCGAGAGAGAGAGAGAGAGAGAGAGAGAGAGAATTAATCCAACCCGGTTTTTTTTTTGTCATGGAAATCTGTTCCTGATTTTCACATCGTGTATCCTTTACACAAATGTACATGCACACACATACACGCGCACGCGCGCGTACTCACAGACACGCACGCACGCTCACGTGCAAACTTATACTTTTTTTTTTTATCTGTCCACCCGCCTGTGGTCCTTTCCCATGGTAACACTGCGTCCCGGGCTTTAAATAGTTACGCTATGTGTAAGTTTTAGGTAAATAAAAGGATATCTTGGTGTACATTTACAACTGAAGTGTTTAATAATTTACTATGCGAATTTACACCGTTAATATTCGAAATAGGATATTGTATTATTGAATGTAAGCTGCCTTTTCGGAGTGGCGAATGGAACAGCCAGACGCAAAATTCCATTAAGCAGATGTTAAACCAAGTTACGTCATATCGTATCTGACTAAAACGCACTTTATAAAAATTAAAAGTATATACCGATATACTTACGTGTAATGAAGTAACATGTAGCTTAGTAGCAGAGTAGGTTGTGATCCAATAAAGTTGACATCTTGCCGCAGTGAACAGCGAGAGAAGCACTTTTCCCGCCACTGCGTCTGGCTGTTCCATTCGCCACACGAAAAGGCAGCTTACATTCAACAATAATAACAATATCTTATTTCGAATATCAACGGTGTAATCTTTTTAGGGTCTTTGTTTTTTCTTGAATTCTGATTTTTTTTCTTTCTTCCGGAGCTGGCCTTCTGTTCATCAAGAAGAAAAGAGAGCTTTCAAAAAACAAGTTTTTTTTTTTTAATAAAAGAAAAATGAAAACTATTGCATTTTTCAATGTTCCCTTTTGATTATTTTGTTTTGAACAAAGTTTGGTTAAGGAATGACAAATAACTTTTCCAGCTAATAACAGAGAATAGATTCCTATAGAAATCTTCCACGTCGCTGTAGAGAACGAGTAGAGTCAACACACTGGAAGTGGGAATATCATTTCTCCAAAAGGCTACGTCCATAAACGGCTTGACCTGTAAATTTATTTAAATGGTTTATATACCCTTACAGACCTTACATCTTGTTCGGGTTGCCCCAGGTCCCTCAGTGTGAGGCACCTCTAATGTCTACCAGAGAGTTGCTAGTACATCTTCCAATCTTGGATGGTCTGGGATGCAGCTTAGATATTTGTCGAGCTTATTCTTAAAACACATCTACGCTCACTCCTGATATATTCCTCAGATGAGCTGCAACGCATTGAATAGACGCTGCATTATCGATGCTGGTGCGTAGTGGATTAATGTCCTGTGTTGCGCTTTCCTTATTTTTCCTGATATAGTTTGGGCACTATTAATCTACCTCTGCTTGCTCTTTCTGATATTTTTAGCTCCATGATGTTTTTCGGCTATTCCTTCTATCTGTTTCCATGCCTGAATTATCATGTAGCATTCTCTTCTCCTTTCTAGACTATTATAATTTTAATTTTAAGGATGTAGTCTTTCCCAGTAGTCAGGGTCCTTTACTTCTTTTATTCTAGCTGTAAAGGGACCTTTGTACACTCTCTATTTGTGCAATATCCTTTTGATAGTGTGGGTACAATATCATATTGCAATATTCAAGTGGACTACGAACATATGATTTATAAAGCATAATCATGTGTTCAGCTTTTCTTGTTTTGAAGTGCCGTAACAACATTCCATTTTTGCTTTACATTTGCCAACAGAATTGCTATTTGATCATTGCATAACATGTTCCTATTCATCATCACACCAAGGTCTTTAACTGCTTCCGTATTTGTGTTTGTCTCAATATTAGGTCCCCTATATGCATATAGCTTTCCTTCTCTGTCTCCATAATTTATTGATTCAAATTTATCAGAGTTAAATACCATCCTATTTACCTCTGCCCAATCATATACTTTGTTAAGGTCTCTTGTAGCGCGTTCCTATCTTCATCACAAATAATTTCTCTACTTATTCTTGTGTCATCAACGAAACTACTCACTACCGAGTCCTTAACATTACTATCTATGTCTGCAATCATAATAACAAACAGTAATGCAGCTAAACCTGTACATTGTGGCACACCGGATATTACCTTAGCTTCATCAGATTTCTCATCGTTTGCAATAACTATCTGTTTTCTGTTGTGTAAAAATTCTTTTAACCATCCTTGCCTACTTTATCCACTATTATATTTTCTCATTTTCTTCGCTAATATATTATGGTCTACCTTGTCAAAAGCTTTGCAAAGTTCTAGATAAACCTCATCTGTTTCATTTAGTTGCTTTTCATATTTTTGTATGTTCTCACAGTGGACTAACAGTTGGGTTTGTGTACTTTTTCCGGGTACAAAAACCATGTTGTCCTATATTAAACAGATAATTTTTTATTAAATGTTTCATAATATTTTCTTTATTACCCTTTCATACACTTTCATAATATGTGATGTTAGACTCACAGGCCTATAATTACTTGCCTCTAGTCTTGATCCACTTTTGAAAGTAGGGGTAAATATATGCTAATTTGTGCTCATCATAATCTGCCTGTATCTACACTTTGTCTTAATAATATTGCAAGTGGCTTTGCGATAGAATGAACTACTTTCTTTAACAAACTAGCAGGGACACCATCAGGCCCTGCTGCTGCTCCATTTTTAATTTCATTAATAGCCTGCACAATATCAGCACATATTCACTATTTTCGTCCCTTACTTCTGTATCATTATCTTCATTATCATTCTAGGGGTGAATTCTCTCTTATATCGTTCAGCCAGTATGTTATTCCTTTTTTCATTCGTTTTAATCTCCCTTCAATTCTTAGAGGGCCTATTTCTATTCTTCTTTTATTCATCTTTTTCGCGTACGAGTATAATAGTTTGGGGTTTTTGCTTGATATTTACTAGGGTTTTTCTTCCAAGTCCCGTTTTTCATTTTCTTTTGATTGTATAATCTTTTGCTCTGCATTTTCTATCTTACTTTTTAGTTCATAACTTTAACCATGCAAATTTTTTTTTTTTTTTTTTGGCAAGACCTTTTTTCCACTTCCGATTTTCTGGAACAAGATCCTTCTGTCTCTTTGTATGCATGACTGATGTTTACTTTTCTTCTTTGGTATATTTTATCCACTATTTTCTCTAATATTATATATAATATCGCTGTATTTACCCTTCTTATTGTCATCACTTACACGAAAATGTTATCCCAATCTTTGTTTAATTCTTCATTTATTTCTGACCATTTTACATTTTACTGTAGAAGTTGTATTTTCCATATCCTTCCCACTTTTTCATTTCTTGCTTATCTCTGTTTTCACTTGCTTTGGAATGGAATGTTAATTCTATGACATTATGGTCTGAAATACTCGCATTATAAACTATTATTTCTTTAACATAATTCACCTCATTCACAAATACTAGGTCTAAAGTATTTTCCTTTCTTGTTGCAGGTGATTTATTTGTTGAATGTTGTATTCTTTAGTAGCATATCTAATAGCTTTTCGAATTGCCTCTTATCTTCTGCACTACTATTACTCTCTCTTTTTTATATGTATAAATACAACCACAATCTCCTATTCGTTCTTTCCAGTCTACGAAAGGAAAGTTAGTCTCCAGATAGGAGAATTGTCCAGTCCTTGTGATTTCTACATATATCATCCAATTTTTCTGTTATTATGTAGAACTCTTAGTATTTGGGGTCTATATATTACTGTTTCATAATTTTAATTTTTTTAGATTCAAATTTTACCACTATTAGTTCACATTCTGAGTTACTATATTTCTCATATATTTTTCCTTGTTTTTGTCTTTCCCATATATTGCGGTTCCCCTTGATTCCTATTTTTTTCTATCTGATCTATAAGTTTGGAACCCTTTATTTGATCGTCATTCCCAGTCTCTTGGGAATACCAGGTTTCACTTATTATTCATTATATATGATGGTTTACGTGTTTTCTCCTTCATTTAATATGGGTAATAATAAGGATTTTCCTATGTCTCTTTCCTGTTCTGGTATGTTGTTCTTTTCTTCATTCCAGAAATTCTGACATTAAAAAATCCAACTTTTCCATAATATTTGATCTTCTTCATCATAATTATTCTTTTTTGTCTGAATCTGCAATTTTCTCCGCATCTGCAATATCCTCTTGCATCTTAATACAGAGAGAGAGAGAGAGAGAGAGAAAGAGAGAGAGAATGCCCAAAAATAAGGAGATTTGAAAAGATCAGAGCAAGCAGCGTAGGACGGTGGTGTGTCGGATAAGTAGAGCAGGAAATTCAATCATATGTTATGCTATTTCTAAAGATAAATTGTGATCAAAGTTAGTGATTGATAGATCATATTTGATGAAGAATGCTTTTTTTGTAGGAGGAAATAGATTAATTAAACTTTCTATGGAAAATGTGCTCTACTTCAGTGAAAATATCCTGAAGGAAACAAGTGGTTAGGTAATGGAGGTTAGACTGGGAAATGCTCTGTTGCATGAAACTGTGATGGGACAGGAAAGGATTACTGTATATAGGATACTGAAAAAGGGATATGACAAGTTGGACACAGTGTTCGAGGGGATCTGTTCATCAAGTGAGAGTGTGTTAGATTTGTATGACCGGTATGGTGGTTGGCAAAAGCTGTTTCCCATCATCTTTACTTGTAACATGGGTTTAACCATGGTAGTATGGTAGGTTTAACTGTGCGGAGCTTGTTATTCGAGATACTAGTAAGTCAGTTACGGAAAAATTAGAAATAGTCTGAATATGGGAAGGTTTTGAAATGCGGTCATCTTGACAGAGTAGCAGAGCAGCAACGAGTCCACTTGCTCATTACCTAGGATACTCACATGGCTCGGGGTGCAGCAGACACAGATTAACTTTTTCCACATTGAAATGTAAAAAAGCAATCTCTAATCTCACGGACTATAGGATGTGTGCAGGTAATAGATTGGATAAGGCTAAAGAGTTAGCTGAATCTGTGAATATAATGAAGGATAATGAGGGGTAGATTAGGAGCTGTCTAATGTGAACATAATTGCAGGGGCCTTCTTTTACACAATTGAAGCAGGATAGTGGAACAAATTGAAGGCTAGCAAATAAAATCCTATTCTCTTTAACCTAATTTATTACCTTAACATTACAGTATGCAACTTAATCTTATCCCTAGCTCATCAAACCTATCCTCAGATCCCTATATCTAACTTAGCCTAACTCAAGAATACTTAATATTACCTAATATTACCTGACCACCTACGAATCTAAACTTAATTCCTTAATCCTGATATTGTAGCGACTATCTACGAATATCGATCGAATATTGGTCCTAAGTCTTCTCTTTTCCCTACTTAAAATAGAAACTCTTCCAATAAATTACGTACCAGCAGCAAGGTAGTGGAACTATTTAGGCTATAAGGGTTGGAAATACAGAAAATTGTTTGCATTCTAATTGACTGAAAAATAATTTGGGTAGGCCTAGCATGAATCAAAATTGTTGGTGTTGTGGTCAACAAGGTCATTGGCAGAGCAATTGCAGTGTTCAAGAAATAAAACATGCTGTAAATGTGGCAAGATAGGTCATTTGGCTTGTGTTGCACCCTGACTCAGATAAAAAAGTGTCAGTGTTGCAACCTGGTATGAAAATGTCTAGGGGACAAGGTCTTGGTACTAGGAATTATACCAGGGGCCAAAGAGGCCAAGTTAGTCATAATCAGCATGTCAATGTAGTCAAAGATTTACTGGCTGAGACACACGATGAAGATCATTATGAGGACCATTATCTATTTCATGTCAAGAATGTAAATAAAATAACTACTGTATTTAGATTTAATGTCACTAACGTTTCTATTGAATTTCTGATTGATTCTGATGGTTTCTGTAATATTATTGCAAGGGATTTGGAAAAGTCAAGTGAGTCTGTAATTCTGACAGATTATAAAAGCATTTATATCTTTATGATGTGAAGAAACATGATGTCATTGATAATAACTTACTTGGTACAGATACAGCCATAGCATTAAATATGTAAGACTTGGGTGACGATGTTAACCAAATTAAAGCAAGTACTGTATGTGTTAATATTAAAATTTATAGGTGAAGGAGAATTCCTTTTTTATCTGAGGGAAAAGGTTGAGAAAAACTCGATGATTTAGATTTAGATATTATTGAACCAGTTCAAGGTCGTACTGAATGAGTTTCAGTTTTTGTTTTTGCCCCATAACCATGTAACAGTGATGAACTGAGATTGTGTGTTGACATGAGGAGAGTTAATGAGGCTATTTTGAGAACTAGGCACCCTATTCCAACAATATATGACTTATTAATTGATATGAATGGTGCTGCTACATTTTCCAAACTTGATTTAAATTGGGGATTCCATCAAATTGAATTTGATCCAAAGAGTAGATATTTTACTACTTTTGTCACCACAAAGGGTTGTTCAGGGATAAAAGATTGTTGTTTGGAGTTAACTGTGCTCCAGAAGTTTATCAACCTATTTTGCAACAAGTTTTGCAAGACTGTGGAGGAGCCAGAGTATTAGTTGATGACAAAATTGTGATTGGTAATAATGTTAACAAGACTACTAAGACATATATAGGCGATGACACAGTATTCATAGAAAACAAGGTTGCAGGTAGGCCTAATCATAGGCTTAGGATACAGCAAGAGGGATAGGAGGATCATCTAGCAGTGAATGGTTATGGTAGGCTTATGTGTTGAAGTTGTGGCAGCGCTAGTCATAAATTCGAGACCTGTAGGTTCAGTCAAGCAGTTTGCTATATTTGTAATAAAAGAGGTCATATTAAATATGTAATGAAAATTGCATAAAAATGGAAATGTAATCCATTTCCTTATTAAAAACATAGCTGAGCTCGTATAATAGGTCAATGAGGAAAAAAACTCCCAAAAATAGCTAGTCCGCTCAGGATGTGCGCGATGCTAACGTATCATAACCATAGTCAAAAGAACAAACATCCTTCCCATGGTCTAGTATGTTAAACCCGGCTCTCACGAGAACTAAAGTAAACTGTGTGAGTCATCAAATGACCTACATGTCAAGATGTTCGTCTGTCCTCTACTGTTGGCTTCCTGAAACGAAACATTATCATCTTTGTATCACTTGCTCTCTGACTATTCTCTCTGTAGAAAGTCTCTGCAGAAAGTTTCTATATCAAGATGGTCATCGATCTGTAAATATTTAAGAGAATACATCCATTTTTCTAAGTCCAAGAGTTTCATTCCATCCTTCAATATGACTGAAGTGAGAACGGAGAAATCTATCAAAGTTCTTGCCTGCCGACCCACGGGACGAAAGAGAAGAGAAGAAGAAGAAGAAGAAGAAGAAGAAGAAGAAGAAGAGAGAGAGAGAGAGAGAGAGAGAGAGAGAGAGAGAGAGAGACTGAAATATGTCTCGCTGACAAACTGCCATTCGCCTTGGCGAATCATAAGAAATCACTTCGTGACTGTCACCTCCACTTCATCGAAGTGGGTCCAGTCACTACAGAATGGTGGCAGCAACATATACAAAAGGAGCCCAGTTACACGCTGATGGACTTAGCTCACATCACTTCTTAAGATTTATCATATGTCGGGCAGCGCTTCAGAGTGCCATGAAGTTTTCATGCGACCTTCACCGACATTTAATGGAGCTATTCCAGGATGAATAACGACTTCTACGTAAACAGAATAACAGATGCACATTTTATCAATTGGCATCTTCGTCATAGTAACAGCATCCTCATCATTTATCATCGGCTACAAGGAACACAAGTAAACATAGACTTCTTGAAGATCACCAACAGGACGACGGGTAGAAAGAATCTGTGTCATTGCAACAACAACACATCCACCCTGAGACAAAGACATCCCAACAGCTAACAGGAACGACGTCATTCTACACAAGCAGGAGATATGCCTTATAAACGAATCTAAGTAAACCGTCTTAACATATCGCTGTGTTGACACTCAATTATCCACTCGTTCGATTGCAGGTCCTCAGATTGCTGTTTCTGGGTGGCTGAGTTAAAGCGGCATTTGCTAATAAGCCCCTCTCTTGCAGGAATTTTACTCCGTCATTTTTGCCAAATTTTTTCTTTTTCAGGGATATTGCTGAAATATTTTACTGCATTTTAAGAGCGCATATTATTTCATCTTTAAGTGTGTAACCATACATATTATTTTTGTGTAGTGCGTTTCATCATGCTTGTACCTGAGGGCAGGTGTTCACCTAGCATATGCGTTTGCACAGTGGTTAGGGTATTCATAGATAGAATGATAGAAATTGCTAACCAACGTACCGCTCATAAATCTGTGGTTAAGATGGCTACCGCCACTTCTGTGGGGGCATCCGCATCTACCCCATCCAGTAATCCTGTTGTGACTTTAGTTAATACTAGATCCACCAAAGTACCATTCCAAGGGCGCGTTAATGGTTTTTTGATGGGAGGGTTGATCATGAATCTATCCGTAGATGCTCATTCGAAAGCAAAGTCCATAACAATTCCCTCCTTACAGCTTCAGGAAGCTAAGTTTCATTGATTTTGCAATGGGTGATGCTGGATCATACATCAGGGGGATTTCCTTTCAAGATGCAAATACGTGGGAAGAATCTAAAAACAAATTACATTCAATCTACGGTAGTGAGGAAGCGCTGGATGAAGTGTTAGCTTTGCGGAACATACATGAAGATTATTTCCATGACTAAATTTAGCCTGGTAGACAGGGCTGCGCTGATCGCAAACTGTCTGAATGAATACGTGGATCAATTTAATCAGTCAGGTTGGGTTAACAGTACCAAGATAACCATAAAAGATTTTGTCAGGCTTATATCTAACTTTCATATCAGCAATGTTGCCAGAAGCTTAATACGATGTTTTGGTGATAAATTGACTCCCAACAGTACAGAACTAGACATATACAAACAAGTTAGGAAAACATGTCTAAATGCGTAGATTTAGACCCATCTCTTGTTCAGGCTTTTTCAAAGCAAGAGAATAAACCACAACAAGTAAATGTAGTTAGTAATAACTCGCACGGGGTAACTTTCTTTAACTGGGACATATGATGAATAATTGCCGTACGCATTTTTGCTCCATTCATAATACCACAAATCATGCATATGCTCAGTGTAATGCTCGGGACTGTTCACAAGGTAACACTAATAATACACAGAACGTCAGTTGTGACATCAAGAAGAAACATCCAAACAATCAGAAAAAAAAATCCGTTCATGGCAATGTCGCACAGAAACAAACACAAGTAAATCAACCCCTTCCGGGAACTCATGTCCTAATACTTCTGCCCAAATTAATCAAAACACGGTAAATCTTCCGAGTGTCCAAGGCAAAACATGCACCACGTAAATAACTCCAGCGGAGAATGATGTTGGGTCGTCCATATCATCATCTTTAGAATTAAATAATAAATTTAATCATCTAGAAGACATGCGCGGAATCCAGAATTTCCTGGCGAACCAACACAACCATACCCAAAAAGTCAGAGCAGGATTCCGTAGATTTTCATAGAATCCATGCTATCATAAGTACAGATGAGTTACGTCCTACTTTGCATGCAGTTAATCTAGAATAACATTACGTTCTTTTTCGACTCCAGTAGTCCATGTAACATAATTGACTACGTACTCACCACCTGTTGTTTTCCAAATTCCCTATTGAGAAGTCCGAAGTCCGCTTATCGAGCATCGTAAAAAATTAATTAAGTGTTGTGGGGTACGGCTCAGGTGCAGTATCGTAGTGGGGGTAAGTGTACACTTACCGACACCTTTGTTAGTAGCACAACACATTAATATGTACCCAATTGTAATTGTAGGATATCCATCCATGTGCATTCAAAAACATTGTTCTAACTCCTGCAAAGAATGGTGTGTTGATCAAAGAGAAATTCTATCGATCATCGCACACGTTAAATCTGTTTTGGACCAAAGGGAGACAGATACTCAAACAGTAACGTACATTGAAGAACCGATCACATGTCTCATGAATAATGATATCATTCAAGCCACCCAACACAATTCTTGTAAACCCGCACTGGCAACCTACACGCAGTCGCTTGAACTGATATTCCCTCGTACCTTTCAATACGTGTAAGGAAAATTTTGCCATGATCAAAAATTTTAATCCTTTCGGACTCTCTGAAAATTAATGGACTTTCCCTAACACAAGTGTTGTACATTGTTGACTCTCATCATCAGGTCAATGTGAAGTCTGTAACCACCTGAATACCGATTTAATAATCAAACAGAATCAACACGTCCATAGATGTTGAATCTTACAAATACCAAATTCTTACTGTCGCTGAAATTAACACCGCGCAACCCACTGTCGACGAGTCTCTTTTACAATCAATCAGAAGCAAAATAAATGCAGATATCCAGGAGCTCTTACCCAAATATCACGGTCTTTTCCACTAGCGATGAATCTCTAGGAAAAACAGATGTAATTGAACATCATATCAGGTTAAGGGATAAAAATAAAGTCATCTATGTACCATCGTACCGTCTCCTATGAAATTTCAGAACGAAATCAATGAAGAAGCAGATAAAATGTTGGACGAAGTAGTTATAAAAAAAATCAAATAGCCTTATAACTTTCCTTTAATTGTTGTGGCAAAAAAGGATCAGACTTGGTGAATTTATGTAGATTTCCGTTGCCTAAATGACGAAATGATTCCTGATCATTTCCCAGTGCCATGTACCGACGACATTTTGTCTCTGTTAGGTCAGAATAAATACTTCACTACATTTCACCAGATACCCTTAGATAAAGAAATTACACCTCACGCCGCATTTAGCACGACAAGGGGACATGAATTTTTACGTATGCGTTTTGGCTTACGTTGCGCCCCTATTACTTTACAGGTATTTTAATATAGTGTTTGGTGACCTGCTAGGTGTAACACTCGACGCCTATATGGACGATCTTGTAATTTTTTTCTAATACCATAGAAGAGCACTTGCATAAACTTGAGTTAGTTCTCCACAAATTAAGACAACATAATTTATGAGTAAAAATTTCAAAGTGCGAGTTCTTCAAGCTAGAACTAGTCTATTGAGCTTTACAGCATCCCGTCAAGGTCTTAAAGTAGTCCATGATAAGGTTTCGGCCATCAGCAATTTTCGTGTACCTACTAATATTAAAGGTGTACAACAGTTTTTAGGCATCTCTGGTTATTATAGGCGCTTTGTGCACAACTACTCACTAATTGCAGCTCCTTTAACTGATCTGACGAAGAAAGGTGCTGATTTCATATGGGAGGAGAAACATCAGAAGGCGTTTGATACTTTAGAAAGAGAAATTGAGCACCTCCCCTATCTTAAAATTTAAAACCCGATTTCAGTAAGGAATTCTTTATTGCAACTGACGCCTCAGATCAGGGGGTACGAGGGGTACAACTTCAGCAATATGATAATCAGCTTTTCCCAACAGCTTTTTATTCACGTAAATTAAAGCCCTCTGAAGGTAAATTCGCAGTAATAGTCAAGGAAGGGCTAGCTATTGTCAATTCGTTAGAGCATTTCAAGTCATAATTTACGGGCTATCCTGTTAAGGTCCTTACTGACCTTAACCACAGCCCTACAAGAACGTGATGGTATATGATCATTCAGGACTTTGGCGCAAAGATAGGATATTTACCTGGGAAATCAAATATCATAGCTGACGCATTATCCTGCAACCCCGCACCAACGTATCCAGAACCATAAGCTGAATTAGAAGATATTGCCACCCCGTACAAACCGTTACAATGGCGTTCAAACATGAGAAATTTGTTGACCCAATCGATCGAGAACGTTGAGGACATGGGTTGGAGCGCTGAACTGGTACAGACTGAACAACAGAAAGCAAAATAATAAACGCTTTGAATGGAAATCCAAAAGAAAAGGAATGCGCAAAATATTCACAGCAAAATTTCATAATCAAGGATAATATTCTGTGTAGATCCGTGACTAGGAAAAACTGAAGTACACTGCAGTCAATTAACGACCAGGTAGTAGTACCAATCTCTCTTAAACCGACTGTCCTAAACTGGTTGCATTCCAATCACCCACATGGTCATCCTGGGTTTTTTTATCATGTCACGAAAAGCAAATCACTATTTTACTGGTCTACGATGATTACAGATATTAGGAAACATATAAACAATTGCGACTTTTGCCACAAACACAAAAGCCACACTAAGACACCTGTCAGTCTTGGACTTACCCCGTGCCAAACAAACCCTTCGAACAGGTACACTTACTAGATTTAATAACAGGCTTTCACGAGTCTGAAAGAGGGAACCGGCACTTCTTAGTATTAATCGACGCCTTGGCCAGATACACAGAATTAATACTTTTAAAGAACAAAACCTCTATTGAATGTGCAAGAAAGTTGCTATGAAAGTTATATTTGTAAAATGAAAATCTATACACGGTAGTCTCCGATTCTGGTGAAGAATTCAACAATCTCTTTCTTAATTCCTTGTGCATATTCCTAGGAATAAAGAAAATCAATGCCATGATTTATCACCCGGAATCCAATGGTTTAGTAGAACGTGTGAACCGAAAGGTGTTAAACATCCTACGGGTTACCCTACGGGGTATGGATCCCAATTGGGAATAATCATCCCTGCTGTATCAAGTACTAGCAATCACAGTTATCATCACTTTATCAAAATGTCGCCACACAAAGCACTCTACGGCACGCCGCTAAGACACCTTTTCATATTCTGACACCCATAACCAATTTATCAGATCCTCTTACGATATTGTGGATGCTAGTGGTAAACAGATTCAATAATACTTTGTTAGAATCTTGAAGAAGCTCAAATAATCATGAAGAATAATCACAATAAAACTGCTAAACAAACAAAACAATGTTCAGTAGGCGATTTAATATATATATATATAAATATATATATATATATATATATATATATATATATATATATATATATATATATATGACTGGTAAAAATGTTCTGTAACAACAGAATTCCATCTCATAAAAGGAGCCCATAAAAACACCAAAATATAGAGAGAAAAGTACTACATTTCAGAGACTGCTGTCTCTCTCTTCAGGTATATGAATGAGAAAAGTTTACAGAAAAGGTGGTATTTATACCAAGAGATCCGTCCACAAGTAAGCCAATTTAGGTCACCCCCGCTGATAAATCTTCCTTTAATCTTCTTAAGCGTTGGTTGAATGAAAACCTCGTCGATGACATCTGAAATCCACGCTCCTTTTGAGATGTTCATTACCTGCTTCTCTTTTATTAAGCCGATTCCATCATTTGACTCTTGTACCGGCAGTTGCTGCTAAAATTACACGTGACAAATTCCAGTTTATTCTATGGTTATGTTCATTTATATGGTTGAAAATAGCGAGTTCTGTTGTCCATACCTAACTGACCGTTTGTGTTGTATTAATATCTGGGGAAGTGATTTACCTGTAAATCTGATGTAAGATTGGTCACAGTCCTGGCATGGGATCTCATAGATCCCAGTGTCCATGGGAGATGTCCTCCTTTGTTGGACGTAATCAGGGATTTGGCTAAGGTGTTTGGGTAGGTAAATGCAAAAGGGTTAGATTTCCCAAGGGTGTGGGTTACTCTCTTAATCGTCTCCAGGTGAGGAATTTTTATTTTATTGTTGGGTGTATCTCTGGTCTTGTCTATAGGGGGTCGGTAGAAAATTACATTTGCTTTGTGAATTGCTTTCTCAATTATATGGTCAGGATACTTTAAAGACGAAAGTTGCTTGCGAATTAGTTCAAATTCTTTTTCCAGGAAATCTGGGGAACAAATTCGTAAGGCTCTTAAGAATAGGTTGCTAGCTACACCTATCTTGATAGTAATGTCGTGATGCTAAAGTAGTGAATATATGAAAGTGAGAACGTTGGTTTTCTGTATATGGTAAAGAAATTTGTATTCTGTCGTGTCTCTGATTATTAAAACATCAAGAAAAGGAATTTTGTTGTCTGTTTCCCATTCAACTTTAAATTTGATGCTGGGCACTAATGCGTTTAATTTTGAGATGAATTCATTAAAATTGCCCCACCTATTATCCCAAAATGTTAGGATATCATCCACATATCTCATCCACAGCATGTTTTTGGGTTTTATTGCATTTATTACTGTAGTTTCAAAGTATTCCTTGTACAGATTGGCTAAAACAGGACTTAAAGGACTACCCATACTACACCCGAATTTTTGCTTGTAGAATGATTCCCCGAATGAAAATTCGTATAGATGCACATAATTCGACTAACTTTATTATTTTGTCAAGCGCCAATGGGAAATGATCTGAATAGGGGGATAATTTTTCCCTTAAAAACTGAAGAACGTCCTGTACTGGTACTTTTGTGAATAGGGAGTCTACGTCAAGGCTTAAAAGTTTTATGTTGTGAAGTGGTATATGTGCTTCTCTGAATTTGTGACAAAAATCTTCCGAATGTTTAATGTGACTGGGAGAAAAAGTGCCTAAAAAAGGGGAAAGGAGGCCAGCTAACCATTTAGAAATTTGTAATTGAAAGCTCCGGCGCATGAAACGATGGGTCTGAATGGAAGATTGTCTTTGTGAGTTTTGGGAAGGCCATAAAAGTAGGGTAATTTAGGATTAATTACTTTAAATTTCTCTAATAGTTCAATACTCTTTTTGTCTTGGCCAATTAATCTTACTTTCCAAAAAAGAAAAAATTCTGTGGGAACGTTTTGGAGGGGATTTTTCGTCAGTTTTTCGTAAGTGTTTGTGCCGCTAAGGAGCTGGTTGATTTTTTCGAGGTAGAAGTCTTTGTCCATTGTCGGATCTACTTATTATTATATATATATATATATATATATATATATATATATATATATATATATATATATATATATATATAGTATATATATATATATATATATATATATATATATATATATATACATATATATATATATATATATATATATATATATATAGGCTATATATATATATATATATATATATATGTATATATATATATATATATATATATATATATTATATATATATATATATATATATATATATATATATATATGTGTGTGTGTGTGTGTGTGTGTACGTATAAAAGGGTCTGAACTACAAACTAATGCCGAAATTCGAAAGAAGGACCATTTATCATCCTCGAACTTCCAGTGGCGAATAGGCTGAAAGTTCAGAACGTAAACAAGCCTACTGACATTCGCAGTATCTAGGGCTTACATACGAGTTTAACTCATTATGGGTTTGTATGAAAAATCTCCTATATATGTATATAAAACCTCTTTATTTCTCTCAGTATACCATTTATTTCATGCGATGGTTATTTTTAAAACATGTATAATTACATATATTTTGCTATTTCCAGGCTCCAACATGAACCTTGTCTTGTTATATTTTGTACTGATTGTTCAGGCATTTTTCTCGAATGGGATTAATTCCAAAACCAAAAACGTCCGATTTAATTATGGCTCAATCATTGAAAGAAATGAAGATCTTTTCATTTCGTCTAGTAACATTATACTAGAGGTTGACATGCAGGCTATTTTCTTACAAGAAAATGATGTAATCAATTTGAAATCCAAATTATCTCTTTTTGCTGAATCCTTGATTCAATTGCACAGAACCTACTTTCCTTCAAGTGACGAACACCCACTTGCTCATACCTAGGGTATTGCTAAGTTAATGTCCTTGATTTGCAGAATAAGACGGCTGAAATAGAAGGATTAGTACATGACCTCCTGCTGTGGTCAGTGCCGCATACCAATGTTGAAAGAACATTAACCCGTTTATCTTTGCCGCACTTAATTTGTTTTGTTCTGTTGCAGTGTTACGTTTGGGTATCTCTAATCGTCTTGAAATTGACGATCAAAATAAGAGTATTGAAATATTACAGCATGAACAAGAATTAACTTTTTCTTAACTCAATAAACAAATTGATTCAATTAACGAACTCATGGCAATAATAAACGAACATTCAAGTTCGAATGTTCGTTTACGATTGCCATGAGTTCGTTAATTGAATCAATTTGTTTATTGAGTTAAGAAAAAAATTAATTCTTGTTCATGCTGTAATATTTCAATACTCTTATTCTGATCGTCAATTTTAAGACGATTAGAGATACCCAAACGTAACACTTGAATCATATTGAGGACGTTCAATCTTTGCTTGCGATATTATCTACTATAATACGAAAATGGAGCATATATACAATAGAGTTTCTCATTTTATTGAAAAATTCAAAGATTAAGTTGAAGTTATAACACTTGCTACTAAAGGAGTTCTGTCGCTGCACTGGTTACCCATTAACGACTTAACATTGATTGTATAGAATGCTCATGACAGGGTCGGTTACACTCCATATATAGAATCGCAAAAGACTGAATTCCATTATAGTTTAATCTCAGTCAGCGTAGAGCAAAACAAAATCGTGATTACATCCCTTTGATCCTTCCGACGCATGGGAAGCCTGATCTATAAAGTTGCACCGTTTCCCACTTACATGTCGAATATCTCATTACCAGTTATTTCAAATCTGTCTGCCTGCGTATTAATTTCCACTAACAAGGAAAGTTTTACGGTCATCAGAGACCTGGAATCGTTCGTTAATTGCTACACAGCCATGATAAAAAGGAAAATTTGCACGGCTGATCCTTTGAATTCCGGAATATTTCTTCAGAGGGTTTCATGTGAGTTAGACCTAGCACTCAACGGAACTTTGTCCCATATGCGATAACACTGCTTGATTATCTGTACCCCTATGACAAGTCTAAGTTCGCTCACAGGCTGAACAACGGAACCTGGCTGCGATTTTCGTTAGAGAAGTTTCAAGTAACAACCTGCCCAGACGGGTCAGCTGTGGATTCTCATCTGTTCATCGCTGCAGACGGCTGCAGAGGAACCACGGCCAACTACACCGTCCATGGAATAAACACCATCATCCGGGGGAGAACGTATTTTGCGAACTACACCTGGGGAACCACCCACTTCGCAACGCTTCCTCTTCGTTACAACCTTCGGTCGAAAAACCACTTCGGAACAACCTGGCTACTATGGATCCGATCCATCCTTGTTTTTGCACGTTTAATGAAGACCTTCGCTACTTCGCACTGCTAGCCACGGTTATATATATATATATATATATATATATATATATATATATATATATATATATACTATATATATATATATATATGTATATGTATATATAATATGTATATATATATATATATATTATATATATATATATATATATATATATATATATATATATGCTTAAAAAATCACAGTAGATGCACGTGACTTCATAAATAATGCGAATACCACGGGAAATGATAGACAGGATAATCCAAGCGCTTTCGTCTTTATTCAGACATCGTCAAGGAGCTACTCCTTGACGATGTCTGAATAAAGACGAAAGCGCTTGGATTCCTGTCTATCATTTCCCGTGGTATTCGCTTATATATATATATATATATATATATATATATATATATATATATATATATATATATATAATACGTATCTTTTTACCATGCCTATATAGGTCTTACCATTTATCTCTTAGCAAGGTACTATTAATTTTTGTTCTTATATACATATATAACCATGCATGCATACTTACACAGGTATTGCAAGTCATGTATATCTACCAGAAATACACTAGTATCTCTAATGAATCAATTATCTTTATGACCAGTGCTGTGTATAGTTTTCATATATTGTATTTAGTACAAGTATGTTCCAATTTTATATCCATGAGCACAAGCATAATCTTTTTATATCTATTTAGCACAAGGACAATTACCTTTGGTGTATATTTTAGCACGTGCATCATCATCATTTGCATAATTACTTGCATTATTATTTTGCATTATTACTTGCATTATTACTAGCATTAGTATTTGCATCATTATTTTGCATTACCTTGGTCTTAGATTAGCAATTGCACACATCCTGCTTAAGTACATTATTTGCACTGAATGGACTTATTTATATTTTTTGTTTGTAGTGACCGAACAAAATTAAGTAGTGAAAATTACATAAAAAATGGAAATGTAATCCATTTTCCTTATTAAAAGCATAGCTGCGCTCTGTATAATAGTCAATGAGGAAAAAACTCCCAAAAATAGCTAGTCCACTCAGGATGTGCGCGATGCTAACGTATCATAACCACAGACAAACAAACGAACACCCTTCCCATGGTCTGGTATGTTAAACCCGGCTCTCACGAGAACCAAAGTAAACTGTCAAGGATGTGTGTTTGTCTGTCCCCTACTGTTGTCTTCCTGAAACGAAACATTATCAACTTTGTATCACTTGCTCTCTGACTATCCTCTCTGTAGTAAGCCTCTTCGAAAAGTTTCTATATCAAGATGGTCATCGACCTGTAAATATTTAAGAGAATACATCCATTTTTCTAAGTTCAAGTGTTTCATAACATCCTTCAATATGACTGAAGTGAGAACGGAGAAATCTATCTAAGTCCATGCCAGCCGGCCCACGGAAAGAAAAGAGAAGAGAAGAGAGAGAGAGAGAGAGAGAGAGAGAGAAGAGAGAGAGAGAGAGAGAGAGATAAATATGTCTCGATAACAAAAAACTGCCATTCGCCTTGGCAAATCATAAGAAATCAATATGTGACTGTCACCTCCACTTCATCGAAAAATGGAAGTAATTCTGGTAGACCTAGCCAAAGAAATACAGGCCCAACAGTTCCCGCACGCTTCCTTTTTTACCTTCACCTAAGTGAAAGCGAAAAAGAAGCACTTCCTAGACCAAATAAATAACAAGTAAAAGGTCAAAGTGATTGTGAAGTCAATAGTATATACAACAATTGTGCAGTGGATAGGAGAGTTAAGCCTAAACCATATAAGGTTAAGTCAACATTGGTAATGTAGATGTAGAGATGGAATTGGATATTAGGGCAACACAATTTATCAATAAAACATTTTTATGGGAATATTTTGGTAATTTTATCTTAAATGAAGGTAATGTAACTTTGCACAGCTTTTCTTGTAATGAAGTGCCATTGTTGGGAAGTATATGTGTTCCAGTGTCGTATAAAGATAATCTCGCTTGTAATCTAGATTTGTTGGTGGTAAACTGAAATAGACCGGCGTTATTTGGAAGAGACTGACTGAAATATATCAAGGATGACTGGAAAAATATCTGTAACCAGGTAATAGATTCCAAAAACAATAAGATTTCAGTATCTGAGGATTAAATCCCTGAATTTGAGGAATTACTCGAATAGAGTGAGGTACTTTTAAGTAATGATAATTCAGGTATTCGTAATTTTACTGCATCCCTTAAACTTGAACCTGGTATTAGACCAGCATTTCAAAAGAGTAGATCTGTGCCTTACTCCTTAACAGCAAAGGTAGAATATGCTTATGAAAGATTAGTTAAGGCTTGAAATATCTTCTTTCTTAAGTATTTCAAATATTCTCTGTAAGGATAAATGCAAGACTTCAATTTGTTATGTATCCCTTACAAGTAGTTTAAGAAAGGACAAGTGCTTGAAAAGAGACATAGTCTCTGATACAGACACTGATTTGAAATTTAGCGGCATGACCGCCGGTGGGCATGACATAATGAAGAAGTCACTTTGAGAACAGAAAATGGAATTAATTATAAGGTTTCTGTACCGATGGTGAATAACGCCTCAAGGAGAAGTAGGCGTCGCTGATCAGGGGCTCTTCCAATCATTTTCAGTGTTCCTGACGATGTCCTCTTGCTCAATGTGGTATTTGATGGCCGCCGTTCTGTACATGGCATGAGATCATCTGTGTCAGCTGTAACGACGTCATGCCGATATAGATTCCATGACATCCTTGGATAGGGCATGTGTACTGGTAGACGGACGTTATTCTGCCCTTCAGGGGGTTTCCTGCAGGAAGGGCGAGGTTATTCCTCAAAACCAGGTCTCTTTTCCTGCGGTTCCTATAATATATTACCAGCGAGAGCTGCTTCTCTTCTTCCATTAGCCCAGCTTCAGATTGAGCTAGGTACCACCTGGAAAGGACATCAATGACCCAGTGTATCATTTTGGGCGTAGACCCTCTCTCAAACATGTCTTGTTGAAAAGGATTGCTGCTTCAGCTCCATTAATTTTATATAGTCTTCTCTATTTTCCTTATCAGAGACTTCTGAATTGTTCAAACTTGCAAGCAACGTGCCAACAAAGGGTATCGTCAAATCCGGTAGGGTCATTTCCAATATCTTTATTGAATATTCCTATTAGAATCTACTCTCTCTCTCTCTCTCTCTCTCTCTCTCTCTTAGAGTGAGATTCTTCTATTACTCCATAAGAGTGACGTTCTCGTTCACGATGTGTCTAATACACTTCTCTTCTTTCACATATCCAGGTGTATGAAGGACTTGTAGAAAAGCCGTATATCCTCAGGGGGAGGCGGATCCTTCATGCACCTTGGATATAAGGAAGAAGAGAGGTGTATTAGACAGATCGTAAAACAAGAACGTCACTCTTATGGAGTAATAGAAGAATCTCACTCTAAAGAGAGAGAGAGAGAGAGAGAGAGAGAGAGAGAGAGAGTAGATTGTAATAGGGATAGTAATAAAGAATATTGGAAATGACCCTACCGGATTTGGCGATCCCCTTTGGCACGTTGCTTGCAAGTTTGAACAATTCAGAAGTCTCTGATAAGGAAAATAGAGAAGACTCTATAAAATTAATGGAGCTGAAGCAGCAATCCTTTTCAACAAGACATGTTTGAGAGAGGGTCTACGCCCAAATGATACATTGGGTCATTAATGTCCTTTCCAGGTGGTACCTAGCTCAATCTGAAGCCGGGCTAATGCGCCTTGTATTGGCCAGAGCCCAAAGAATAGACTGCTCTATGAATTCATTATGGAGAAAGCGCTGGCATCAACATCCTGCCGCTTCCCTCCCTCTCGTAGGAGCTTTAATTCCTTCAGTCTTATTCACTCGAGTTGAACATTCTGTGTTAGTGCCATGATGTCTCAAGGTGGTTTGGATAATTTACCACTCTGCTTGACCCGATCATCATCTTCTCTTATTGGTTTTGTTTATAGGTAATTCATTTTGTTCAGGACTGAATGTCTTCGTTTACCTTTGACTTTCTAATTTATCTTCAGTTTCTCTCATTCATTGGTGGTTTGGTTTGTTCCTCACTGAGTTTTTCTGCTCATTGATGTTTAATTTTTTTCCACAACTGAGTCTTTTTTACTATTATTATTGGGTTGTTCTCGAGATATCCTTTGTTTATATGTGGCTCGTTCGGTTACTACTAACTTATTCTTTTCTGTGTTTTGTGCTTTTCTTCACTCTTGGATAATTTCATTTGTCTCGTGAATTTTATCTTTCGACTGTTTTACCAATTTATGCATTTTTAATGACATTAAATTGATTCATCCGTCACCAGTTCGTTTTCTTCACAGCTGAATTTGGTTGTCAATCTATAGTTTCGTTGAACACTGACCTGCGCGAAATATGGATCATTTTCTTTTGATGATTCGTGCTGTCTGTCAGTTAATTCTTGTTTTGATTTCTTTCCTCTTTTTCTTAACTTTGGACGGCTTGCTAATGGCTTGTTTTATTCAATAGCCTAGTGTTTTGCTCGAGGCTTGTTCTGTGGAGATTTTCGAACCCTTGTAAGGTCAGGAACCTTAGGTTAACGAATCTCCCAAAAATAATACAGTCAATATACGTTAGCATGTGTGACTGTTCCCTTGAGGAACCCAATTAAGAGTTAATATAGATATGTATCTTAATTGTATGGTATTAAAGGATAACTGGTTCAACAAAATACCTTTTTAGTTGTATAGTTATGAAGACATAGTATTCAAAATGCTTAACTGTAGGCGCTAATGGGAAAACTACTACGATTTAAAATTTATTATAACAAATTAACATTAAATGGTAATGCAATTCATAATTAATAAAAATAAATATCAGTGCAATTATTAACAATGAACAAGAGGGATATACATATTCGAATGAACATGTGCCTGCCATTATCACTAGTCTAAATGAAAGATGAATAACACGGCCCCATCCCGTGAACAATGAACTAATAGTGAGAAATTAAACAACTTATATGGTGGTCCAAGGAGAGAAGAGGCAACGGTGATCGATCGATCGATCGATCGATAGATTAAGCCAGTCTTATGCCGGCACGTAACTGTTAATTTAACAACTGTGCATGTGAACATAAGATTCGGCTCAATTTAACTACTTGGCCGAAAATGAAAGGAATTAGTAGGAGAGAGTGTTATAGCACTGAATCCCAATAAGTAGGAGGACGAGGGAATAAAAAGATAAAATTTAGAGTCAGAAGAATATGATGATTAAAAAAAAAAAGGATACAGGGACCCTTGCTGCCTTCTATGAACAACTTGTTAAGATCGCAGTAGAAGGGACAGGAATTAGGGGGCAAGAAGGGGAAGGGAGGCAAATGATGATAATGAGTAGTATGATGAAATGTTATCTTATACAGTAGATAGCTGTGGTCCTTAAGTGAGATCGTGAAAGGAGCTATATGATTATGTGGGAAAGGTGAGTTGGCAGTTTGATTACCTGGGAGACAGGCAGGATCTGAGAAAAGCTGAAAGTGTTTTAAAGTTTTCAATTATATGTATCACCATTTTGGTGCAGGTTAAAGGGACCTCTGTGAAATTCTGCCTGAGGGGAAGAGTCTCCGGGCAGTGTAGCAGATAGTGCTCTAGCGGTTGAGCTACTACCTGTTCGCAGTACTTGCATGCTCTGTTTTCTGGGTAATCATTTGCCAGGTGCACAGGCATCCAAGTCGTAGGTGGCTGATGATGACAGCTAATCTCCTGGAGGTATTTCTAGAAAGGGAGAGACTAATTTAATACAATCTTTATACCATTTGGCAGACCTTGATCCTTGGAACAAGTACGATGGATTTCACTGTATGCTTCGTTCTGGCAGTATCTGAAAATGTTATTCATCATTTGATTGAGGACTGATTAATGGCAATATAGTGTCCCATTGGAGGGTGGTTTTTGCAAGATGATCAGCTTCCTCATTGCCTTGGGTTCCTAAGTAACTGGGGATCCAATTGCTGTGGTGAGCAAAAGCAGCAGACATTATACTGGTGAGTATATGTACATTTTCAGTGTGTGATTAATTCCTAATTGCATGAATTGCACACTTTGAATGTGTGTGAATTGTTTTTGGATGGCAATTAATTCAGTTTGTAAAGTAGACGCATGATTAGATAGTCTCCAACCAATTTTAAAGGAAGTGGAGACTACTGCTGCCACTACTACTGGCACATTTCTGTCAACTGAGCCGTGTGTATAGTAGATATTGGGTGCATTTGTGTTATTCGTGGCTATTTGAGCCGCTTGTCTGAGTTGATTAGGTTTGCAGAGTGCCTTATTCATTGGGAGCAGAGTGAAGTTGAAGTTGCTGGGGAGCGAGACCCAATGGGCTGGTTCATTGTAATTGTTATCAGGAGTTTCCTTCTTTTTTTGCTGCAGCTTCCTTTTGCATATTAATTTTGTTCTCAGGCTCGTGAGGAGATTTGTGATTTGGCTTTTGGGAAGGTTTACTCCTTCATGGAAGTTGAGAATTCTTGCTATTTTGTTTTTCAGGGTTTTGAAAATGATCAGAGTATTTCTTTGATCAATCCTGGACTGAAGAGAGAGAAGGTTTGTTTCTGCTCTGAGTAGACAGGATTGATCAAAGAAATACTCTGATCATTTGCAAAACCCTGAAAATCACCTTTATGGTTTGGTCTAGCTGACATCACAAGGGTGGGGTTGTCAGCTTCTAAGGCAGCAATTGTAGTGTATGACATTCGGATGCTACTACCATGAATTTGGGAAAGGGATTAACCTGTGGCTTAAATGCACTTTTTTTGAAAGGGGTTTTGGTGTTTAATGAGGCACTGTTGCTTACCATATTGGTGTTTTTCTTTTGGATTACTGTCAACGATCCTCCTTCATCAGAGGTGGAAGGGTCAGGATTTGCTCCTTGATCAGGTGCTGTGGGTTTGCAGAGGAAGGGTTTTCAGAGGCAAAACTGGTAGAGGCAGATTTGTTGTCGTTCATGTCAACATTCAAGGTGGGGTTTTGAGGTCGCAGTCTGAGTCATCTGAATCCATGATTTTCCTTCTGGCAGATTCGGGGGCGTTGGCAAGGTCGAGGGAAGAGTGGGATTTGGTTCTCTTCCCAGCAAGATCAGACCTCTTTTCAGATATCCTCCTATATGAAGATACAAAAAACAAAAAAAAGAAGTAAATAAATAAAAAAAAGGGGGGAGGGGCGCAGGGCGATCCACTCGTATTCAGAAGAAAATGTCACTGTTTTCTTGAAAAAAGTTGCTCAAAAAAGCACTGGCACAACAATCAGTAACGTATTTGTCCCACGAAAACGTCGGAGAAATATCGTAAAAATAACTAATAACCACGATCGCGCTTATCAGAGGTAGGAGAGCACTAGCAAACTCTGCGGGAATAATCCCCAAACTGACAGCGGTGTTGCTTTCACCTGCTTTCATACCCGTAGGGTACGATAGTTGCAACATGAAAAATGGCAAAAATCAAGTAAGTATTGGCGTGTGAATCTGCACGATTAAAGGGCAAAGGACGGGGACCTTCATCCAAGTACATGTATGCAAGATTAGAATCTAGGATCGGTAGATAAGCATGAATTTATCGTAATTTGGCAGACAAGAAGCACATGAAATTGGCATGAACCTGCGTGATCCAGTGCCAACACAAAAGTTACTTAGTTTTGATGCAGGAAAAATATTATATCAAAGTACCGAAAATAAAGTGGGAACTAGGTAAAAAATACCACATCATTTATGAACACTAATTAAGGGGTACATAGCTACACTGTCTGTTAAGAAATGAAATTGATCAAATCTCCGACAAGAGGAGGGAGATGGCCAAATTGCCGCTACGCCTCAAAATTTGGATAAGTTCAGCTTGTCAGTGATTAACTTTGTTCATAGCAGGTATGGTTTTTAAATATAGTTTGTGTATGCGAACATTTAAAGAAAATATATCAAAGGCTAGGAGGTCTGATATATACTAGCAAAAAGTAAATGGGGCTTAAGATGAAGAATGCCCTTCGGGTTGAAAAAGGATCTTTTGGGGCTTGAATGGCTGAACCACGGCGGCAGGTTCTACGGCCGGGTCGAGCGCTCTTGTATCTCGTTGGCGTCGCTCATACTGACAGCAAGGTAGAACTTTCTTTGCGTAAACTATTTGACTTTAAAAGCCTTTCCTCAAAGCACAACAGCTCTTGTCATGCACTACATTCATTGCGAGTTCCACCTAGCATACCAACATGCACACCAGCCGTACCACGTCATTTACGTAGAAGATCATTTGGAATTAACGGATAATTAGAATGATATGTCAGACGTCAGAGCCTCGAACCCATTAAACTCCCGCCATCAATCTCAGTTTGAAGTGAAACATATCAGCTACATCGATGCTGATCCGTCATTTTCAATGGAACTCGAGTTTTAAATACGAAATCTGTATTCACTCATAAATCATTCTTTTGGTACTAAAAATGCGTCGCTTTTAGTAACTGTCAACACTAAATGGAAATCTTGTTCACCCTCATGTGCTAATGAGTTCCAAATATTCTTTCCCGGAAAGCATTAATCTTTAATATATTCGTTTTCAAAACTTGATGAAAACCTTTGATGTCGATCGTTTGACAGCAATACGTATATTCACATAACGGCTTGCTCTCTCTCTCTGTGTGCATATATATATATATATATATATATATATATATAATATATATATATATATATATATTTATGTATATATATATATATATATATATATATATATATATATATATATATATAATATATATATATATATATGAGATGTATCGAATATCCGCATCTGCATTTATCTAAATTTTTTATTAAATTGCATCTGCATCCGCATTGTCATTACTTAACATCCGCAAATCCACATCCGAATCTGCATTAGCATTGCAAGCAACATCTGCATCCACATCCACCTCCACGTTTGAGAGAGCTGGACATTTGGATATCATCCCCTGCTCTGTGTTTCAGTAGTTCATACTCATACATTGTAGCTAAACGTAGATGTTTGTTTTTTGCTAAATTTGGCTTTTTCTTTTATTATACATAATACATGATGCACAGTTACACATTTCATACAGTATATACTTTATAAGTAGCTCTGCAACAACATATTTGTTTTCAAGCATATTTACTTCAGCAATTTCATGTCATTTTCAGCAGTTGTAATTATTATTAAGGCAGGGTATTGCGTTTTTTTAGGAAACTCTCTCTCTCTCTCTAATGCGAAGAATGACTTGGGTTTTGTTACCCTCATCCTACAATGAGCGTGAAATAACCTTGTGCCAAGGCAACTAAAACGTTCGCGTATCGCTGTTACTCTTTGTACGTTCATATGAAAGTGTACACACACTCATACATGTTTGTGTGTATGTGTTGTGTGTCCCAGGTGAGTTTCATTCACACACTACCATATATTTAATAGATATAATATATATATATATATATATTATCTATATATAATATATTATATAATATATTAGAATTATTATATTATATTATTAAAAAATATTGAAAAAAACAATACTTATCACATCACCGTGATTCATATAAATCATTCGAGCAACAAATGTCCTTTAATATCTAATTCGCTCTACCTCGGAATTGATATATTTTCATATATGTACCGAGGGGAACTTTTAGTTGATAATATATTTCGTCCCCCCATGGGATCAAACCACCGTCCAGTGGACGGGAAACGAAATCAGAAGCGGACAGTGACGCTATCGAGTCGGCCAGCCCAGAGAGGCTATAAGTTTATACCGATTCTGACCATTACAAATCTCCGTCGATCTCGGTGTTATCATAATTAGAATCGATATGAAACCTCTTCAACCATGCTAGCCGATTCGAGCGTTTGACCAACGTAGCATTGTTATGAATACTTATCACATCACCGTGAATCATATAAATCATTCGAGCTACAAATGTCCTTTAATATCTAATTTGCTCTACCTCGGAATTGACATATTTTCATACATGTACCGAAGGGGAATTTTTTAGTTGATAATTTCGTCCCCCCACCCCCCATGATCGAACCACCGTCCAGTGGACAGGAAACGAAATCAGAAACGGACAGTGACGCTATCGAGTCGGCCAGCAGAGAGGCTATAAGTTTATACCGATTCTGACCATTACAAATCACCGTCAATCTCGGTGTTTTCTATGCCAGTCTATACCCGCAAATTTTCTTAGCTCGTCAGTCCATCGTCTTCTCTTCCTTCCCCTGCTTTGTTTGTAATCTTTAGGGACCCATTCTGTTATTCTTTTTGTCCATCTGTTATCTGACATTCTCATTATATGTTCTGCCACGTCCATATATATATAGATATCATATATATATATATATATATATATATATATATATATATATATATATATATATAATATATATAATATAAGTAGGATGGAGAAAACCCAGCGTAGCATCATACATGTAGTTTTGCCAAATTTTCGAGACTTTGGGTCTCATCATCAGGGCTGTTGGTTAAACAAAATATACAAAATATACAAATTAAAAAACTCAGTATTAATATTAATAAAAATGGAATAACATTAAAGTTAAATATAATAATTTAAAACATGAACTAAAAAAAAATTATACATAAAAAATTAAAAAGTGAAGAATGCTCAAGTTAGTACCTAACTCTATGGAGTTAAAAAACTGAGTGACGTTGTGTGTTTGGAAAGGAGGACCTCAACTATGCTATATATAGAAACTGGGGAAGAAGAAGTCTGACCATTTAATGGGGGCACAAGCTGTTTTGATTGTTAACGACTCCAAAACAGAGAGAGAATAGTCATTGGGCGCTTGGGTGACAATGCGAAAATCCTTATATGAAAATGATGTTTACATTTATTACAATGTTCTCGTATGTTGGAAAATTCTCTCGTTTTCAAAGTACATCCCGTACGGTGACTGACTGCGAGATGAGAATCGATTCTGACTTTGAGCAATCTTTTGGTGGCTCCCACGTATTTCCCGATCTTACATTTCGGGCAAGTAAAGCAATATACCACCAAAGACCGCATCAAAGTCGGAAGTTTATCTTTGTGGGAGAACAAGGAACCCAGAATTTTAGGATTTTTGCTATCAACTTAAGATTCACAGCCGGAAAAGTTTTCTGAATGACTTTTGTATTTGCACCTTAAATGCGTTGGACTGAATGAAAGGTATAGAGGCATATATTAATAATTTAGGCACGTTCGGTACAAGCTGACGTGGCTGAAATTTATAATTTAAAAAGTTATTGACATATTTCAAGAATAAGGCTGGAGGATACGAATTGTTTTTAAAAAACTGAAGTAAAAATTGAATTTCGCTATGGAAGTTATGCCAGCTGGAAGATAACGTATAAGCACGGTGGTAACAGCGTGGATATACTATTTAATTTAAATGTCTTGGAACAACTATTTATTAATATATGCCTCTATACCTTTCATTCAGTCCAACGCATTTAAGGTGCAAATACAAAAAGTCATTCAGAAAACTTTTCCGGCTGTGAATCTTAAGTTGATAGCAAAAAATCCTAAAACTCTGGGTTCTTTGTTCTCCCACAAAGATAAACTTCCGACTTTGATGCGGTCTTTGGTGGTATATTGCTTTACTTGGCTCGAAAATGTAAGATCGGGAAATATGTGGGAGCCACCAAAAGATTGCTCAAAGTCACAATCGATTCTCATCTCGGAGTCAGTCACCGTACGGGATGCACTTTGAAAACGAAAGAATTTTCCAACATACGAGAACATTGTAATAAATGTAAAACATCATTTTCATATAAGGATTTTCGCATTGTCACCCAAGCGCCCAATGACTATTCTCTCTCTGTTTTGGAGTCGTTAACAATCAAACAGCTTGTGCCCCCATTAAATGGTCAGACTTCTTCCACAGTTCTATATATAGCATAGTTGACGTCCTCCTTTCCAAACCAGACAACGTCACTCAGTTTTTTTTAACTCCATAGACATAGGTACTAACTTAAGCATTCTTCACTTTTTAATTTTATTTATATATATTTTTTTTAGTTCACGTTTTAAATTATTATATTCAACTTTGGATTTTGAAAATACATGTATGATGCTACGCTAGCTTTTCTCCATCCTATTTATATTAAATCTACTGCGTTCCAGATGCCCCACCTTCCTGTATATATATATATATATATATATATATATATTATATATATATATATATATATATATATATATATATATATATATATATATATATGATCATAAATATTAGCAAATTTTTTTCTTATAACGCACTTAGATTTATAGAGAAATAAATAAAGCCATGTAAATGCCACAAATGTTTGTTTAAATATATTTAAAAATGCAGGTCTTTGTAAATGGGGTAGATAGTGTGGAATTTTAGCAAATTTTATTCTTATAACGCACTTAATTATAGAGAAATAAAATGAATCCATTTAATGCCACAAATTTTTGTTTAAAAATATCAAAAATAGGCTAGTCTTGTAAATGGCGTAGGTAATGTGAAACTGGTGAGGTGGTAATATAAAACATTTTAGAAAATAACTAAAAATAGGCTAACATTCCTTTTTGCGAATAAAAAAAAATTACAATGAAAATATATGTTTAGGAACAAAAGTCAGAAATGAAAGTTTCAGTTTACATTTACTACACAAAACATGGCCACACCTCTGGCAGACTACACAATTAACCCATTTTTCTCTTGCTTTGACTTTGTGAATTTCTGTGAATTAAAAATGCATCTTCGCCTCTGGGATTTGCCTCCCCTATAATTTCTTCTGACAAACTTCCAGAAGACAGAATAAAACTCTCTTCTTCCTCAAGAAGTTTCATTGTCACCTTTCTCTTCTTTGTTGGTCTGTTTGCTAATGCATCAGTCTTCTTACTTTTATCCCTTGGATGTTGTTTCTTGTGTAGCTGTTTTCTTCTGTCTAACTGCATTTTTTTAAAGAGGTCTTTAGTGCCTCCTTGTTATGCCCTCGGACACTTGTTGGAAACTTCTTGAGACAACAGTTACGTTCTCAAACTTCCCCAGATGACAAGGGGGTAATCAAAATTATGGTAGGACGTAACTGTAAATCCTTTTTCTATTATGAAAAATATCGCTATGTTCTGTATCATAGGATGTGTGCAAATACCGATTCATCATATTTCTTATAAACAAATGTCATCAGTTCCGTGGGTCGACGTGACCGACCAAACTCCCATTAGAATCCAGGTCAGGCCTTGAATCATTATTCTTTCTCATGAACCCCAAAAGTCATGTATGTATGTTAGTTTGTAAATTATCACTTTTGTCCTAAGATTAATTGAGAAACTCTACAAGGCATTCTCTTCCTATCTCTCATCTACTCAACAATCTTTCAAAGGAGCTCCCAGTCTCTAAGATGAGTCTCGACTTGCAAATAGTTAAGGAAATACAAGTATCTTTTACACTTCAAGAATTCCAACCATGAACGGAAGTGAGAAGTCAACAAAGAGTCCTTTACTAGCCACGGCCAAAATAGAGAGAGAGAGAGAGAGAGAGGGGGAGAGAGAGAGAGAGAGAGAAGAGAGAGGGGGGGGGGGGAGGGGGGGGGGGGGCGAGAGAGAGAGAGAGAGATTGATTATACCCCTCGCATAACAACTGCTATTCACGACTGCGAATCCTAAATAACTCTCGCGGACCACTTTCCTGTATATCGTAGAAAGCTTGGTCAAAGCGACGATATCTATTCAAGGGAACCACAGCTCTCATACTGGACTCTGATATCAAAAGGGGGGGGGGGGAGGGGGGGGACACAGCTGTGGGACTGAATGTGGGTAACAAA
>NC_087214.1:7905242-7907742 GCF_015104395.2 Macrobrachium nipponense | reverse complement strand
TCTTCTTGCGCTTAACTCTAGATATCCAGTTGACAGGGGGGAATTAGTTAGTAAGTGTAAAGAACTTGTATATGCAATAGAAGATCAAGGATATTTTGTCAAGTTTTTCTGGGTACCATCTCACGTTGGTATTCATGTGAATGAGAGGCTGATAGTGGCAAGGATGCTACAAACAAAAACAGTACTGATATAGAAAGCACAATGACTCCGACAGAATAAAAAACAAGGGCTAAAAATCAAGAGGTCTTTGTGGAAGCGGCTGAAATTCGACAAATTTTAAAACATGGTAGTGTCAGTATGAGACACTATTTGTTTGTGTCTGAAAACAGCAATATTGTATATGGCAGAGGATTGCCTAAACTAGATACTTTAATATGAGGTTACGTTTGGGATATAAATGTCTTGGGAATACATTGATGATGAAAACTCTAGATGTAATTATGCTGAGTTACGAAACATACTTTACATTATGTTATGGAATGTAATAAATTATCAGAGTTTCGTACCCCAGAATAGATGATGTAACAAATCAAGTATGATATTTCTGAAAATGACGTATGTTCCAAAATTGTAAAGAAATTTCCTAATTTATTTTGGAATAAATAATAGTGAGCCATTTGTCTGTCCTTTAGTATGATTTTGTATAACTTGAATTTTTGTACCTTTTAACCATTTTCATTTTATATAACATTTACTTTTGTTAGATTTGTTTTGTATGGCTTTTGCCTATTGTAAATTTGCTATAGTATATCAACATTTGATTTGTGTAAAATTTGCATTATAGCTTGGCATTTGCTTTTGCTATAAATTGGGTTTAAAATTCTTCTCATGTAAAATATTTGCTTTTCATTACTGTATTTTTTTATTTTTATTTACGTGTTTATTATTATTTTTGCCTGGAATCTTTTGAATTTTGTAGGTAGGTATAGGAGCATGCTGCTACACTCCATTTGATGTATATCATTAACTTTTTGAATTTGAATTTGAATCCATGTTTTCTGTTTATTCATTTGCTAGATTTTAAAAAAGGAGAAAATGAGTTCTGTGTGAGAAGAAATAGTACGTGGAAGTGAATGCAGCTGTGGAAATATTGATTTTTTAAAATAACAATTTTATATGAATTTAAATAAATGGAAATCATCTTTTTGAGTATTCATGAAACTGAGGGTAAATAACCTTGAGGAGGAAGGAATTATATGTAACTAGAAATGAAATATGTGTATGAAATCGTTATGATGTTTAGATTATTTCCTAATATTTTTATAATTAGGCCTTGGGATATGTCGATGGATATTGCCTCGGCTATCTACTTAATATTCAAATGACCATTTCACTCGTGAACGTTGCTTCATCGAAATTTCTGGGAAACGAGAAATAGTCGTCAATTACGGAAGGAATTGGGGCAAGTACAAAAAATAAATAAGCAAGCCCACTTGAACGATGTCCGAAAGGCGGGACCTCGAGAAATTATGGCATTCATCTAAAGCAGTGACCGACACCATCCAAACATCAGATCAGAAGTAGAGAGAGGGGATCGCATAAAACCTCCAGTGGCACTAAGACCACCACATTGCTTCTCGTTAGCCAGGCTCGTCGACAAGGCAAGATGGTGTACACGTGGTGCCTGTTAACTTGCTTCCTGGGTCTCACCCTCGGATTTGCTATTGATCAAGTAAGTCCTGTCCGCAAATTCTCAAACTGTCTCTTTAAACTAATACATAGAAAAAACACGGGCAACTTCGTGTTTCTGAATAAGACTTAAAGATCAGGAACCTACATTTTTGCTCTCAAAATTTGTCAGTGATTTTCCTTAATGATGTAAGTGATCATTTAATATGTGCACAATGGAGTGGGGATTCATGGCAGTGCCATTTTATACTATCCATTAAGTGAACAGTTCTGTACTTCTGAAAAATTTTACAGGAACATGACACATGTGCACATATTTTCTAGGTCCAACAGACCGAGCTGTAACACTCCTCATTTCACCAATTACGTAGAAGTAGTAATGAAATTTGACTCATAGCTCATTTTGAAATCTTTGAACAAATTGCTACCAATAACAGTAACTTTTGTAAGTTGTGTCATGTAATCAAATACCTAGTTAATAAACGTACAGTTAATCCATAGAAAGAAAACCCCGAAGCAGCCAAGAAAGACTGGTTTGCAGTTAACACTTTTTTTCACTTGAATTGGTCTATGAAAACACAAGGGACCCAAATGTCTTTGGCCTGGAGCCCTTTTTTTCATAACATCTACCTATTGCGTTGATTAAAATCAGTAAGACTACACACACACTGTACTGTAAAGTGGACCACTTTAGTAGATGGAAAGGCAATAATAGCACAGTATACAGAAAACACATGTCATCCAAAGTGCGTAGCCAGCAATGATATATGCAAAGTACTTAATGCTGAGATAAAATAATGATACATATTTTTTATATAATAAAAGTGAATATTTGTATGTTTGTCTGCCATAGAAATCCGAACCGCTTGAC
>NC_087214.1:7871174-7901174 GCF_015104395.2 Macrobrachium nipponense | reverse complement strand
CTATACGTAACGAAGGCTAGACCTCTGGCAACAATGACATACAAATTTAAATACAAGCAAAGCAGTACACCTTTATGAACTCTGAAGCCTCTCCACTGATAATTGTCATAATGAAATGAACAAACCAACAAAATATGTTAATAAATACAAAAACACTTCGATTATTAGTCTAACCCCCAAAATAAGTTTCCTAAGAAATTAGTCTACTTTATAGGTCACAATCAGATTGACAAGATGTAGGGAATAGTTGGTAATTTTCAAAAAACATAGTAGACAAAGCATTTGATTTGATAACTGCTATATCCAATATCAAGCAATTTTTATTTATTGGCTATCTACCTATTTACTGAAAAAAATAGCCGGTACCGTATTTTGGCTTTAAAACTTCACCAATAATTATCGTCAGAATGATGACTTCACGAGGCTCCATCCACTTTGGCCTCGTTATAATTCAGGATAACACTGAAGGCTATCATGGGCATTGTTGGATTAGAAAATTTAACTTCTGGCTATAAAAACTCATTTCTCGAGCAGTTGTAAGAAATGCTAAATGAGCCTCAAAGGATCCCAGCAGTTGGCCTAAACGTTTAATTCATTATATATACTTGCTATTACTACAGTAGTATTGCTAAGCTAGCACCCCACCCACATCTATGTATCGTTCCGCCATTCATAAAGTCTTTATATCCAACACGTCGTACGGCCTAAAGAAGAAAAAAAATATCGGATGATCTGTTGGTCTGCTGGAGATTTTAGCACATATAAGCTTGTATTTACTTTGGATAAAAATCTTATTTTAACAAAAATAGTTATATAAAGGCTGATTACATACAATCTCTCTTTCTCTCTCTCTTGGTGGCATAGTGAATAGTTAATGGAAAATGTTCAAAATCCTGAATGACATTACAAGTTTATAATCACGTTACGCTAAATACATATCAGACCATAAACATTGGATTTAAACTAGAAACTGAATAATTACCTATTCAGGCTATAGTAAGTATGGCCATGGGCTTTCTCTTGACTGTATAAAGTTACAAGTCGTAAGACAAATGCAGTTTTGCAACCACGGGGAAAATTCCAAATCCTGTTAGCCATTCTTGACTGCTATGGGTTTCAGAGCCGATGGAACAAGGTGAATGAAGTTTCTGTCTGACGGATGGGCGGGGCAACATTTCGTAAAACGGTGTTTACCTTGCTTACGTAATGAATGTTTTTCGACTCTTGGCTCGTAATCATTGGCCATGGCGTCGGCTAGATAATTTTTACTCTATAAAAATTGAAACTATCGGGTTTAGGTTATTGATAATGCTGACAAAATTTGTGTGTGGTTGTAAAATATACATATGTCAACTTTCAGCTACATCCGATGCTTTGATAAGGAGCAAAGTCCAAAAAACCGTGTTACAGAGGCCCTGAATCTCATAGTAGTCATTTGTAAAACATGTACATCTGAAAATGAATTTAAAAAATTAAAATAACTAAAACGACTATCATTAACCAATTGTAATAACTAAAACGACTATCATTAAGAACGCATAAACTTTGATAAGACAAAGAATATCTCCAGTTTAATCTGCTGGCTATTTAACAATGCATAATTACACGCATGAAAAAATACACAAATAAGAGAAATTTGTTTAGGGGAACCAACTTTAATGTAAAAAAAAATGCGCATATTAGGTATATGATTCCTAAATATAAAAGCAAAAACAAATAATTCGATATGAATATAAAAGGTCCAAACTTGAATACGTCAACGTTTTTCGTCTATTTTTTTTTTTTTAGCGGCTGGTTAACGAAACTAAAAACATGAAAGTATCTACGGAACAATTTGGGTAAGCATCTCACTCAACCAATTATTTCAATGTGCCCATTACGTACGACAATTTTTGAGGTATACAAATAATATGCAGCTTGATTCCAGTGAATATTTGTTTGGCTTCTCCTTATAGACTCACGCACACACACCACATTAGTTTTCGCTCTTGAACGACCAAGGATTAAGTACTTTGTCTTTCAAATAAAATAAAAACTCTTAAACACAGGGAAGTCCTTGTATCCATGAAAGCTTATAAACAAGCACCTTAAACAGATAAAAGAGAAGTTAATTTTACTAGATTTTCAATTATATAAACACGAGTCTCTCTCTCTCTCTCTTTCTCTCTCTGTCTCTCTCTCTCTGTCTCTCTCTCTCCCTTTTATATCTAAAATAAAACAAATCACTTCAAAAATGAAAGAAAGTAAATATAAATTTGTATATACCTTTGATAATACCGTAAAAAACAAAGTATGTAAAAATAAATTGGAAGGAGAAGACAGTAATACAGATGATGTAGCGGGGATTTACATAATCAATTGCAACAGTTGTGGAGACAGATATGTGGGGGAATCAGGTAGGGGAATAAGGACTAGAGTCCAAGAACATAGAAGGGCAGTACAGCTTAACTCTCAGGGGAGTGCTATAGCTAGGTATTGTTGGGAAAATGACCACAGGATGGATTTCAAAAACAGTAGGCTTATATACAAAAGCAACAAAATTAGTCACAGGAAGGTAGTAGAAGGTGCACTTATCAGAGAGATTAAAGTAATTGAAGGAAACAAAGGTTTTACCTAAGAAGATCCCATAAGCCGAACTTTGATATTAAAAGAAGCTAAGATTGACCCTGCTGACCTGGAGATTAGGTTTCCTGCCCAACAGACTTTTGGTGACCACACCCTTACCTCAAGGGTTAATCCCATTGACCATCAGCTCAGGATATCAGAGCGACAAGAGGGGATTGGCAACTCTCAAGAAAACCAGAACAGCCATCACATAAATGACAGCTCAACGAGAAGAAGTTCCAGAAGACTGCTGGGCCTTGACCAGGCTAACATCCCAAACATCTCTTGAAAAGGTGGGCCACAGACAGGGCTGAAAGTACTCACTCGAGTGTGGAGTATAACTAAATGTAAATACTTAGAAGTAAACAAGTTACAAAGTGATTTTGTGGGTTTCTTTTTCAATCTTCAGAAGAAAACTGAAAGAAGTTTTTGTTTGGAACACCATAATATTCTTTGGAACCTCGAACTTCGAGTTAATGGCTCCCCTGGTGGGCCTGTTCCATTTGAATAGGACTCATCTTCTGAATAATAATAATAATAATAATAATAATAATAATAATAATAATAATAATAATAATAATAATAATAATAATAATAATAATAATAATGCGCCTTAGTCAACATACAAAAAGGCAAAGTAACGAGAACTGAAGGGATAAAGCTACCAGATGGGAGCAACATCAAACACATAGATGAGACTGGATACAATTACCTGGGAATAATGGAAGGAGGGGATATAAAACACCAAGAGATGAAGGACACGATCAGGAAAGAATATATGCAGAGACTTAAGGCGATACTCAAGTCAAAACTCAACGCCGGAAATATGATAAAAGCCATAAACACATGGGCAGTGCCAGTAATCAGATACAGCGCAGGAATAGTGGAATGGACGAAGGCAGAACTCCGCAGCATAGATCAGACATATGAAAATACACAAAGCACTACACCCAAGAGCAAATACGGACAGACTATACATACCACGAAAGGAAGGAGGGAGAGGACTACTAAGTATAGAGGTCTGGGTCAACATCGAAAACAGAGCACTGGGGCAATATCTGAAAACCAGTGAAGACGAGTGGCTAAAGAGTACATGGGAAGAAGGACTAATAAAAGTAGACGAAGACCCAGAAATATACAGAGACAGGAGACTGACAGGACAGAACAGAGGGACTGGCACAACAAACCAATGCACGGACAATACATGAGACAGACTAAAGAACTAGCCAGCGATGACACATGGCAATGGCTACAGAGGGGAGAGCTCAAGAAGGAAACTGAAGGAATGATAACAGCGGCACAAGATCAGGCCCTAAGAACCAGATATATTCAAAGAACGATAGATGGAAATAACATCTCTCCCATATGTAGGAAGTGCAATACGAAAAATGAAACCATAAACCACATAGCAAGCGAATGCCCGGCACTTGCACAGAACCAGTACAAAAAGAGGCATGATTCAGTGGCAAAAGCCCTCCACTGGAGCCTGTGCAAGAAACATCATCTACCTTGCAGTAATAAGTAGTACGAGTACCAACCAGAGGGAGTGATAGAAAACGATCAGGCAAAGATCCTCTGGGACTATGGTATCAGAACGGATAGGGTGATACGTGCAAATAGACCAGACGTGACGTTGATTGACAAAGTCAAGAAGAAAGTATCGCTCATTGATGTCGCAATACCATGGGACACCAGAGTTGAAGAGAAAGAGAGGGAAAAAATGGATAAGTATCAAGATCTGAAAATAGAAATAAGAAGAATATGGGATATGCCAGTGGAAATCGTACCCATAATCATAGGAGCACTAGGCACGATCCCAAGATCCCTGAAAAGGAATCTAGAAAAACTAGATGCTGAAGTAGCTCCAGGACTCATGCAGAAAAGTGTGATCCTAGAAACGGCGCACATAGTAAGAAAAGTGATGGACTCCTAAGGAGGCAGGATGCAACCCGGAACCCCACACTATAAATACCACCAAGTCGAATTGAAGGACTGTGATAGAGGCAAAAAAAAAAAAAAAAAAAAAAAAAATAATAATAATAATAAAGTTTTACGTGATTTTGGTCACATACAGAAAGGAAGTTAAACAAATAAACAGGATGTAAATAAAAATAAAAAACCGGAACTCCAACTCAGGGGAAGTATAATCTTTACACAATTATATTCCCTCAACCAGAGCATCTGGCAGAAAAACAAAGTCACAGCCTCTGTAGCCTTCCGATTCCCTTCCACTTTCTTCCAAAGCACCGCTGATCTTAGCTGCTGGATAAAACCGCTCATTTCTGCCTGAATTCGAAGGCCATTAAAGGCCACTCAATGGCTCTAGTGGTCCACAAAGACATTAAAAGGGAAAAGAATTGGGTTGAGTTCGATTTGGGAATAGAACCAATAGTCTTTCGGACGCTCAAGTAATTGCAGGCGCTGAGGGAAGAAATTCGACGACTCTATTTGAGGTAAAATGTAGCCGATATTAAACGCCATATTCAGAAGATGAAGAACACCATTCATATGGAACAAGACCACCGACTGGGGGAGTTGATGTGGCTGAGGTCACTCCAGGACATTCATCTTGTTTTCATTCGTTTCTTCTCAATATAAAGTCTTAATTCGGTATTCGGGGACAGTAATTTCTCCTCACAAGTCAATATTAACTGTTAGAGGGGTCATCAAATAGCGATTTCCCAAAAACGAGCGGCACCGGAAGCTTTCGTTTTTTACTTTCAGTGAAGGAAAACAAATCAGAATCCAAGACATTTAAAAATAAAAAAGTTGTAGCCATTTTGGTGGAAACAAAACTTGAAACTAAAATATAGTCGACTGGAACTTAACTTATGTTGAAAGTGATTATATTCAATGACTGAAGGAGCATTAATGATCGATCGTATTATCGGAAATTTTTTGTGTAATAGTGAATATTGATTCTTTTTTCAATTCCTTTGTCGTTGACTTACGCTGATGATCACAACTTGAGAAACAATAAACAGGAGATTTTTATTTGAAATCATTCATTGACGAACAACTTTATGACCAGAAAGATCATCTTTTTAAATGTCCCCAGAATGATATCCTTAATCCTGACTGGAGAGAGAGAGAGAGAGAGAGAGAGAGAGAGAGAGAGAGAGAGAGGAGAGAGAGAGAGAGAGAGAGAGAGAGAGAGTGAGTAGGGGAATTATAATTACAATCTATCAGAGTGAAACTGCCCACTGAACCAAGCAGTCAGGACAGGTAAGGGAGGCCAAGAAATGGCGTCGACTACCTGAACAATGAACCAATTTACCTAATCTTGGCAGCTCCGACGTTTGCCTACAATACTCCTTTCCTGAATGCCAGTGGGGTATGTGCCATGAATCCATAACCACAGCGCCACTACAATGAGCCAGGAATCCACAAGGTACCAAAAGCTGCCTAGTCACAAATTATGGACAGCCAATGTATTGCATGACTGACTTGGGCACAACTGCCTATAATTATCACACAAACCAGAGACTCGTATCACATTATTACCTTTTGGGCAACACCTTTCCTAATAGTGAAACATGTCACCAACATGACGGGAATTTATCACATGCATGTCATAAACACGTTGAAAACATGTTCACAACATAAGTGGAGAAATATGTAAATCTTTGGCAAAAGCTGGATAATCGTATGAAGTATTAATGTTAAATGTGCTAGTTACCAACGTGTTTATGACATGTTTAGAACTGCAGTGTGGGCACAGCACAGGAACATATAAGGTCCTTTTACCCTGAAATTATTGCAGAAGGTTTAAATGCGAATGCATCACTGAGAATCTGCTGCTATGGATACCACTATCGTGCTATTAAAGCATCAACTAAATAAATGTCCCTTTACTGTATCCTTGAGGCTAAGAATAGTGAGAAATGGCCTATTCTTTTCATTCAACAGTCTTTCGGAAAGCGATCTGGCAAGGCCTCCCAGTATCGGCCGTCTGGAATGAAGAGGCAGAGGACCAGATATTGGCCGATGATGCTGCACGAGGGGAGAACTCGCCCGAAATAAGCGAGTTTCCTCTAAGAAAAAAAGACAAAGAAAAAACGGGACAGATGGCTCACTTTATAAAATATCACAAAGGACAATTCACTGCTTTGAGCCACATAAAACAAAGCTCTCTCTCTCCCTCTCTCTCTTTTGAAGTGGATTGGCTACACTCACGTATACAACGCTAATAAACAGAGTATAAAGTTCATAAGTAGGTAAAATCTAAAGCTGACCGCCATCAGTCTAGTAATCTGTGAATGGGGACCAGCCTGCGACACACACTAGGCCTAGCGACCTCATCCTTAGAGTCGCTGGGACCTGGAGGCTCATTGAACGAACAGTTTCACTTCCTGTTCTTTGCTAACCTCATGGAATGGTTCAGACTTGAACATTCCCGTTTGTTTACGCTAAATGTTATACTTTGCTTTGAAAAATTTAAGTGTTCTCACAAAACGCTTTCATAAAAAAGGAAAAAAAATGGAACCATTTATCTTTTTTAAGAGTATTAAATACATTTAGTGCTGTTTTATAATTCATAGAATATTTATATAATATACAGAAACATCAGATATTTTACCATAAAACAAAGATACTGGAAAACAATTAAAACGTTGAACACAATTTCAGGAAAGCAAACGGTATAATCTGACTAATTTCTTGACCCCGTTTTCTATCATTTAAACAAAGGCGTCGTTTTCTTGACAAGCTTTGAAAAAAAGAAAAGAAAAATAAAAGGGATTCGGTGGATCTTACATAGAAGCTTCATTGGATAACATGATCGTGGAAAGACGACTCTGGCCGTGTGAGTGAGAAAAGCCCTTAAAATCTGTATCTTTATAAAATAGAACTGACACCCTTGAAACGCACTAGGCCTAAACTGATCACCTGCAACTGTCTTAATTTCGCGTTAATTTCCAGACACCTTATACGCAAGATTTGTGCCCTGACCCGGCAAGGTTATGGGGATGGATGAGATGAAACTACTCAAGTAGTGGGCGCATCTTTTATGCTCAAGTCGCCCGCTTCTACTATCTACCCACAGCTCTCAACAACAATGAAAAGGCGGCAATTAATTCACGCTGAGTGTTCCCAAGAGTGATGGATGCAGCATATTATAGAAAACTGTTCCTTTTAAAACACTCAAGAACAAATACGCTAACACCTTTTAATTATGGGCGGGAACCTCTCAATTCTCATTCGACTTTTGATGGGAACCGGACAAATTCCATGGAATCTCGGAATCGTTAACTTTTGCAGGGGTCACAGAAAACGGGTTCCATTCTGTTCCCTCGAAGCAACAGACAAAGCTTTGCCCAGTGAAGAGGCCGAGATCATCGGATGCCTTCTGGGAGGAAGTTGTCACACTATTTCACTCGAGAGAGAGAGAGAGAGAGAGAGAGAGAGAGAGAGAGACTTATAATGCCAAGATATCAAGGGATACCAAGGTCAGAGAGAGAGAGAGAGAGAGATTAAAGAAGTAGTGATTCAAGGTCGACTTTGTAAGGCTGCTTGAGCACTGGGGAAACATTACAAAGATTAATTGGTTATATTTAAACAAACTAACATGACTTCTCGTTGTCTCAATCCCAATCCACACCAGTTCTACCTCCTTTACCTCACAAGAGGTAGTGAGCCTTTTCATAAGAGACAGCCCTACCTTTGCAGAATGAGTAAGTTAATTGTATCACCTGCTGCTTCTTTCTTTATTGCTGCGAACGTCCTTCGCCGAACTTATTAATAAGCAACATTTCTCCCCCGCCACCTCCATCCCCCAACCGACACACACACACACACCTCGCTAACGAACGGGACGAGGGACAGCTGCCGTTGGGGGTGGGGGGTGTGGGGGGGGGCGGGTAGCGGGGGACAGGTTGGGTTAATTGCCGGAAATCGAGAAAGGGTCCCGGAAGCGTTTCAAAAATATCTCGTGACTTAAACGAGAAAAAGAGAGTTTTGGAGTTACAGTTTGAAAGTTGCTTTTTAACCGTCTGCAAAGAGAGAGAGAGAGAGAGAGAGAGAGAGAGAGAGAGAGAGAGAGAGAGAGTCAAAGTCAAAGTCAAAGTCAAATTCTTTATTCCATTAAAAATGGCTATTACATAATTTTACTCTTTCTTGAGTAACGCAGGTCTGTTCATAGTTTTATAGAGTTTTTACATAATAAACAGTACTCATTATCACAGGACTTGCAACTAGTATACAGGTGGCATATTGCAATACAATATCACTGATATCAATAAAAACGGAAATGCAATAAAAATTTTCGACTCTATGCAACAGAAATGCAGTAAGATAAACAACATATAATGATATAGGCATAAAATGAATACGATCCTTAAAAACAATCAAGTGAAATCTTTCAAATCAGTAAAATAATAAATTAGCTAATTCTCATAAAAGATAAAGTAAACAGAGTTTACAACCAAAGATAAAATTTCACAACCTTTATTCGGTATAGAAGAGAATACTTCTAAAGTTCCTAAAACTTATGACCGTGATGAGAACCTAAGGTTAAAAATGAAGAGTTTCTCATTTTTGGAGTAAGTGTGCAATCAAATGAAATTTAAAAGAAGACATGGTTTCGCGCTGCTTGATATCAGCAGGCAGACGGTTCCAGAACACGGGACCACACACACCTAGACGCTTAGCTCCCGTATCGGTGAAAGTTCTCGGAACAGATAAGTGATCCTGGTGCCTCGTGTTAATGTTCTCAGTACGATTCTGGCCTACCGTTGGCAAGGAAAAGAGCCATTCTGGCAGAAGTTTATTTCTGATTTTGTAAATCAAGAGGCATATATCGTAAAAGTACTTCTGCTCCATTCGTAGCCAATTCAGTTTTTCAAATATTGGAGTAACATGGTCATGTTTTCGGGCATCTCCAACGGCGACCTTTGCGGCAAAATTTTGTATTTTCTTGACCCTTTCCAACTGGGTTTTATTGGTCGAACCCCAGACCCGCAAGCAGTAGTTCAGGACACTCAGTACCAACGACTGTACCACCATGACTCGACAGTCTGGCTCAAATCTATCACTCACTCTGTTAAGATATAACAGGATGCCAGTTACCTTTTTGCGCAGTTCGTCAATATGTGCATTAAAAGTCATGCTACAATCCATGAAAACTCCCAGGTTTTTAACTGTGTGTGACGGAACAAGTGTCACATTACTGAATTTTATGTTCGTGTTCTCCGGGATGCGAGAGATATACTGTCTTGTTCCAAAGAAAATGACCTGGGTCTTGCCTTCGTTAAGTAATAGGCCGTTACTATTAAAATAATATTTTGCAATAGTCAATATATTTTCGGCTCTCTTTATCAAATCATCGAGCTTTTTCAAGTCCCCAGTCAGCAAAATCTGTGTATCGTCAGCATAAATAACAAGAAGTCCATCCCGTATATGTTGTGGTAGATCATTGATATAGATCAAAAACAGCAATGGGCCCAAAATCGACCCCTGGGGTACACCAAAAGATATCTCCTCAGGAGAGGATAGAACTGAATCAACACGAACAGATTGGAAGCGATTGCTCACATAATTTTGGAACCAAAAAGAGTCGACATTGACTTTAGCTAATTTATTTATTAGAATCTGATGATTAACGCTGTCAAACGCTTTGGATAGATCCAATAATAACAGGAGAGATAATTTCTTATTTTCTATATTTTCATATTGGTAACTGTAAGTAGCGCAGTTTCTGTTGAAAGATTGGGTCTAAAACCATGTTGCTCGTTAACTAGTAAATTATTTGAGTCAAGGTAAGACATCAGTTGAATTGCAATTATTTTCTCGAGTATTTTTGAGATGACAGGCAACAGAGATATTGGTCTATAATTTCCACTTTTGTAAACGGCAACTACGTAAGGATGTTTCCAAAGGTCAGGGTAGTTACCTGTAACAATTGAGGTGTTGACAATAACAAGAATGTAGAATATTGTAACGGGCAGAGAGTCAATCAAAAATCGAAACGGAATTCCGTCAGAACCACAAGAGTTTTTGGGTTTCAGATGTTTTATTACAAGAATCAGAGTGTCCATATCAACTGGCTGAGGTCGGAATTTATTTATTGTAAATAATGATGTAGAGGGCTGATCATAATGGAGTTGATTGTTATTGCAGATATTTTCTTGTGATCTGGCGTACTTTTCCCTTCCTATATTGGCAAAATATTGATTAAAATCATCTGCTCTCTTCTGTGGTTTCAAGTGATCCCCCAGGAGGAGACTTTTTGTTCGGAGGTAATATTTTATTGATGACATTCCATGTTCCCCTCATATTAGCCTTACATTTGGAGAATTCTTCCTTATGGTAGTTTTTCTTCTTATTAGACAGCATTGTCTTAACGTGTTTATTTTCCCTTTTGTAATGACTTTCAACATTTAGGTCTTGTCTATTTATTTTAAGTTCCTTTAGTATATTGTCTCTAGATCTCATTGCATCTTTAATTTCGGTGTCGATCCAAGGAGCAGGCGGGTGTCTCATTACCTTCGTAATAAAAGGAGCACAGACGTCCAAACATTTCACAAAAGTAACGTTAAAAATATGGACCTGATAGTGTACATGCCGTGGTCTCACGAGTTCAGGTGTCAGTAGCTTCACCCTCAAATGGCGTCTAACATAGATACACACTCCCCCACCTCTCCCCCCATCACTACGATAGATAGAGAACTCGGGGATTTCAATGAAATTGCTATGTATTTCAGGTAAAAGCCACGATTCACTTATACACATGATATCAACATTCCTGTTATTTGTTAAGAATTCGACATCATCAAAATGACCTAAGAGGGATTGTGCGTTTATATGCTCAACGGTAAGTCGATCTGTTGGAGTGTCATGACAGGGAGGAAGTAATTGCTATTCCCTATCTTGACATAATCTTGTTTTGTGTCCATTCCCCTTACACCTGTCACATCTAATCCTACGATAAAACTGGCATTGAAAAAGAGCATGACCGAGTTCACCGCAGTTATAACAAGGGCGACGTCGCGATAGATTTACTGCTTCACCTATCTGAGTTTCTCGTATTTATAACCGGCAAAATGAGTAGCCGAGTTTCTTCGCCACGCCTCACCTGAAGAAGAGCTGTGACGGCCATGATGATCACCCTCAATAGAAAATTGGCTATTTCTTCTTCCACCCAACCTCGTTGTGCTGTAAAATGTCTTCGTGGATAATCCTGATAATTTTTATGGTATTTTGGTAGCCCAAGTCCGTATTTCTGAATCTCGGCGCTCTGCTTCCTTCCATGTGTGTCTGGGAGTATCCTCTGTTGTTTGCAACACCTTGAGAGCCTTCAGAAAATGGGGCAATTACTTCTTGACGCGTAATAGTGTCCCAATTGTCATTTAGTTTGAAGAAGGGACATTTTTTAGAGATGATATTTAGCAATTTGATGACCCCTAGCCTGTTGAGGAAATTTCCTTGGCTCCCACTGTTGACATGCAGGCACATTTGATCAATTTCACCTGTTCCAAGTCTAAATTGTAAATTTGTTTTGATCACCGATATCCCATTTTTTTTCACTCCAAGCTGCAAGTTGATTGTTGAAGTTGTTTATAATTTCATCAAACTCTTGGACTCTCAGTACCGGTGCGAGTTCACATATGTGAATGACCATGTCCTCGTTTATCTGCTTCAGACTCGCAACAAGAGAACCAAGTCTATCAAAAATATCTTCTAGCTGATTTTTATCCAGTATATCTTGAAGACCGCAGTAAAGAATGCAGTATTTTGGGGCCCACTGAAGTTTTTCCGAAATCCAACATTTGATGAGGTCGATGTTTGCTTCCTTTATGGTTCGGACTGAGCATTCAGTTTTCAAATCAGATGTTCGAATCGCAGTAAGGTTAGTATCTCCCAAAAGAAGGGTTCCCTCAGTTGGAGAACAGGTAGGTCCATGAAATGCATCTGGTGCCTGATGATTTGCAGCTGCTTTCTGAAATTGCTCCACCTTCTCTTCTAGCGATGAGAGGCGATCGTTCAGTTTGTTGATCGTGACATGAGCAGCTTTAAGTAGCTCCTTTAATTCATCAATTTCAAGGTCTCGAATATTTAGTCTCTCTTTAAGTTCCTCGACGCCCTTCGTAGCATCTCCTGATGTTATTTCATGGTTTGAGTCGTTGTTTTCAGAATTGATCGGTCGAGAAGACTGGTGTTTTTCCATTATCATATCGATCAATTTTTCTTTTGTGACCCAAACCTTTGTGATACCGATCTCACGACAGTGCTTCTGTAACTCCGCTTTCCTTTCGTTTGAGTGGAGGAACTCCCAAGTGGGATTGTTTAAAGACACCTGTTTATTAGAAGAGGACATTTTAGTGTCAGAATTCTACTGGGAATCTGTAGTGTTTCAGAACTTTTCGTACGTCTTCCGTTTGGCAATATTCTTTGTAGTGAGTAATGACGTCAGCAATACGTCATAATACTCTTACTGCGCATGCGCAGAAAATAGAAATATTGAGCAGACGTCCCCGATCCCAAGAGAATACTTTCCAGTTAAAATATTACTGAGTCTACATAGTTAAAATAATAAGCAGCACTCAAATCAGATTGCACAACACTTCACTCAGGTCAGGAGGACTGAACGTATCAGAGGAGAAAATATCCCTGAAGACAGATGTTTCTGCCTGTATGTCGTCTTTACTGTTTACAAAACATGAACCTGCAGAAATCCTAAACTAGTTTAACTACTGGCTGTTTGTTATCGCCAGTGATGAAAAAAACTTCTGTCATCCGTAGCGAGAGAGGAGAGAGAGAGGGAGAGGAGCGAGAGAGAGAGAGAGAGGGAGAGAGGGGAGAGGAGGAGAGAGAGACGAGAGAGAGAGAGAGAGAGAGAGAGAGAGAGAGAGAGAGAGAGAGAGAGAGAGAGAAACTGACATTTAGAGTTAGACTTACAAGAGAGAGAGGGAGAGAAAGAGATGCCGAGAGAAAGAGAGAGAAAGAGTCATACGAATGATTCCATAAACGAAGCTCTTGTTATCCGTACGGTGAAAATAACGTTGAGTGTAATATCACCGCACGGTGAAAATAGTCACTCCCTTTTTAGTGATTCCAGCATGTGATTTCTCGTAAAGGTTGATTCTTACCTTTTGAAATTTCTCGACGCCAACTTTTCTCTCTAGATGGTTGTCGGTGCGTAGGAAGGCAAATACAAATAGGAATTGTTGCCAAAGTGTACAACTTGGTCTTCATACCTCCATCTCTATCTTGCTTAACTCACTCTTCAGTACAAACGCTTTTTTTTGAATGATCCAACATGAATTTTAAATAAATAAATGCAATTGGTGAACAATGACATTACCTTCAATAGAAATTGCTTATGAGAGGAAGTATGCCTGCATACTAAATAATACAAAATAGTGCAAGCTAGAATTAAGATTAAAATTACAATTAGAAGCAAGTTGTATAATGGCAGATTCTAAAAGATTTTGTGACAAAATATCTTTTGATCTTGCAATTACTGAACTGCTGATCCAGTTTATCTGATGGAAATTTTCACTTTAATGAATAGATATTGCATTGGATGTTTGCCCAGTTTTGGCAGAATACCTATGCTGTTCAATTGTGACTTCTAAATCCTTGCTAGAGTGGCCGATATAAAACGATGGGCAAGTGAAACATGGAATTTTATATATTATGATGTTGCTTTCCTTGGGCCATTTTTTATTAGCATCCATTTTAGTGTGTTATTATAGGAAAAAACGAGGTTGACCTCAAAAGATTTTAACAATGATTTTATGGCTTCAAAACTGCTAGAATAAAGGAAGCTAAGAATGTTCTTAGAAATATCTTTCTCCGTGTTACTCATACTATAAAACATTGTGTGGGCTTTATGATAGCAAATATCTAATGTATGTGAAGGATAACAAATCTGTCCCTATTATTTCATGCATTCAACATCTTGATCCAAATATTAGGGACTGATAATGTGCAATGCTCGAAAACAACATAGAAGAAAAAATATATATTTTGATGTTAAGATGGGGGCTTAATATAAATGGTCATAAATTAAGTTGTTGGTTGGTTTCCTATAGATATTGAATTTATATTGAATGTTTTAAGACATCTAAAAAAGTTAGGCAATTATCGTTTTTCCAATTCTAAAGTAAATTTAATTAATGCCACCTGGCTATTCAAATTAGAGAGTAAGTTATTTACATCAATGCCAGCATGCAAAACAGCTAAAATAGTATCAACATATCAATACCACCTTAAAGGATTTTAAATATTAAATAAATATCATTTTTCAAAGAATTCTATATATAAATTTGAGAGGAGTCGTGATAAAGGGTTGCCCATTGCCATACCAAAAATTTATTGATAAAATAAACCATTGAATATAAACTTACAATCACAAATGCACATTCTAGTGAGTGGAATGATATGACTTACAGGTAGAAGTAATTCATGAAGGATTAGTTCGTTACTAAGATACTCTAAAATAGAATCTATGGGGAATTTAGTAAAATGAGAACAAAGGTCAAAACTAACGAATCTATCAGTGGGGCAAAAAGTGACTTTGTTCAATTCATCAGCTAAATCTAGTGAATTATATATGTAAGAATCGGAGACAGTTCCAAGCAATTTGGACATGAGCTAGGTAATATATTTCGAAAGTTTATGTGATACTGAGCCAACAGTGCTGATAGGTAATAGGCCGTATAAATTATTTTTTTTATCGGTTTTGGCAAATCCGTACAAGTAAAGCAATAAGAAATTTTACTGACATCTGACCTGTTTGTTCTACTTATGTTTAAGGATTTATTACACTGTGCCATTGAAATTTCTTTTGACCTGATGAAGCGGATTTTTTTTTTTTTTGTAAGCCCTATCATCATCCAGTATAAAGCTTCCATGTGTAATATGAAATCAGAATTATCTAAAAATTCGAGTTATCAGATTTTGTTATGTGGATTATATTGTCTTTGATAATCCTGGGTCACACACTGACGATTTTAGACTCCGACTGTCGTAAAGGTTGGATTTGGCGATTAATCTCCCATAGTCGCGGCACCCCCAAAAAATGTCAGTTGATAATAACTCCATGACGATTTCCGCAATGAACCATCCCAAACGTATTGTGTAAGTTGAGATGAGATGACGTATTTACGTAGTCGTAGGCACAAGTCACTGATAATATTAGCCAAACCCACATTTAACGGTTTTTACAGGATGGCAAGTTCAGTGAAAGCAGGACGATTTTAGACGATTTATTTGTGATTTAGTTACGTAGCGGATTTACCGAGTCGTGAACATGGATGCCACATACATATATATATATATATATATATATATATATATATATATATATATATATATATATATATATATATATGTATATATAGTGTGTGTGTGGAAAACTTGTTATAGGAATTTACTAAAGCTCTGGGTGGAGGATTGCTTGGAAAGTATTTAGCAATATATATATATATAATATATATATATATATATATATATATATATATATATATATATATATTGCTAAATACTTTCCAAGCAATCCTCCACCCAAAGCTTTAGTAAATTCCCATAACACACGTTTTTCACTTAATGCTGACTGCCAAAAAGTGGCCCTGAACCTTGGCCCCTTCCTAACTTCTTTAATTGCTATCTCTCTCTCTCTCTCTCTCTCTCTCTCTCTCTCTCTCTCTCTCTCTCTCTCTCTCTCTCTCTCTCTTTGTTTGAACATGAGGCTGTTTTAAGAATGCCTTGTTTCAGAACACACACTGGGCCGTGGGAAAAGAGCCGGAAGCCAGGGATTAGCGAAGGTGTGCCCCCAGATAGACTGACCACTTGGGCCTTGATCTGACCACGAGGCCTGCAAGATCGTGTACGTGCGCGTGCACATGGCATAGAAAATGGGATGAAATTAGGAGTGAGAGACGAGGTAGACAGCTGGAACAGCTTGAAACCAACAATTATTTTTGGAATATGTTAATAACATACATGAAGTTTACTTTAGAACATGAAGTTTAATTTAGAACAAGAAAGGGACAGCACTCTTGCATATTTAGATGTTACGGTTATTAGGCATAACCACAGTTTTAGTAATTCTGTTTTCTGGAAAAATACTCTTACAGGTTTAGGCACCAACTTTTTTAGTTCATGTTTTCATTTTTTTCTTAATAAATGTAATCACCATTCTTGTTTTTAGAGCACTTACATATACCTAAGATTGGGCCTCTTATCATAGTGAAATTGAATTTTTATTCGAGTATTTCACAAAAAACTCATTCCCAAGAAATTTAGTTTTTGAAATTATCAACAAAATGTTAGCATGGTTTGTTTCCAAACCTACATTGAACTTTAACGTTCCAAAATTAATTATGTATGCCCCAATTCTCTTTATTCACTCCGACAATTTACGTTCCTAAGTTAAACAAATTATTGAAAACGAACTTGGATTTTTAAAATTAAACTTCATTCTTATGAACCCTTAGAAAATTGGAGGTTTCTTCAGTTATAGGGACACGCTTCAAGAATTCGCGTGATCCAACATAATATATAAATTTCAATGCCCAAGATGCCTTGGTAATTACGTTGGATCCTCTCGAAGACTGTTGCAGGTTCGATATTATAGCCATCTAGGTCTTAGTTATGGGACAGGGTCAAGAATATCCAATCCGGAATTTTCTAATATAAGGACTCATGCATCGAAATGCAAAATTACAGTGAAATTTTTTTTTTCAATAATAGGCACTATTAAACAAACAGCCTACTTAACGACCCTTGAGGCTTTCTTTATCAAGCACCTCTCTCTCTCCAGGCCTAAATTCTGATGTGTCTTCGTCTCCTCTCTCTCTGGCCTAAGTGTTGTCTGGGCATGTACGAACTGTTGTGGTTACTTGACTCTTTTCCTTTCCTTGAATAGGCAGCCTTCCCCATTTACTCATGCTTTGTTTTTATTTTAAAGTTTTAAATTATTTAATTTTAGCTGATTTTTTGGTAATAATTTGTAATTTTATCTTGCAATTTATTATATAAAAACATTCAGTTATTGCAGACTGATGATGTGTTGAAGCAACAAGAAACGTTTCACATAAATAAAGCTGCTTCTTAGCTACTGTCTCCCTGGGACTTCCTGAATAGAAACCTTATACTACTTGCTCTATATAACAAAGAAGTTCTTTCTAATTCAAGTTATTTCAAAATACATGTGAGAACTCATACAGGAGAGAACCCATAAACTCTATATATCAAAGAAGTTCTTTCTAATTCAAGTTATTTCAAAATACATGTGAGAACTCATACAGGAGAGAAAACATAAACCCTATATATCAAAGAAGTCATTGGTCTCTCAAATTATACATGGAAAATCATACAGGAGAGAAACCATATAATTGCTCTATATATCAAAGAAGTTTTTTCTAATTCAAGTTATTTCAAAATACATGTGAGAACTCATACAGGAGAGAAACCATAAATTCTATATATCAAAGAAGTCATTGGTCTCTCAAATTACACATGAAAAATCATACAGGAGAGAAACCATATAATTGCTCCAATATGTCAAAGAAGTTTTTCAAAATCAAGTAATCTCCAAATACACATGAGAACTCATACATGAGAGAAACCGTATAGTTGCCCTATATGTCAAAGAGTTTATTCTGAGGCAGGTACACTCAAAAGTCATACGGGAGAGAAACCATAAGCATTGCTCTATATGTCAAGAAAGTTTTCCTCTTCAAAGTAATCTCACAAAGCACATGAGAAGTCATTCAGGATAGAAACCTTATACATGCTCTATATGACAAAATAAATTTATCATCAAAGTAGTCTCAAAACACACATGAGAAATCATGCAGGAGAGAAATCTTATACTTGCTCTATATGTCAAAAAAGTTTTTCTTGTCAAAGTCATCTCAAAAGACACGAGAATTCACACTAGACAGTAACTGTATACTTGATCTCTATCCAAGTAGTGTTGTTATATGCTCTTATTAAAATTGACTTGATTCCTGTCTGTTCTCAAATCTCGTAACTAAGTTTTCGACATGTTCCCTTCGTCCGATGGACTTAAAGTTTTGCATGGTTGCTCAATCCCAGTGACAATACAACCTTACATAATCAGTAAGTCAGATTCTTTACAGCTTCTTTCAATCGGTAGAATCTTTCTTCTATATAATCCTCTCCCTTCCCTCTTCCATCCCCTCCCACCCCCCAGCACACGATCAAGTGTGTTAATTAACTGCGTCCTCCGCTCCCCTACCCTCTTCTATTCCCTTCCCCATACCCCCCTCCCTTCTTCGCTCTCTCCCTCCCTTTTCCCTCTCCCTCCCCTTCCCTCTTCCTCCTTTTCTTCCCTCTCCTCTCTCCCCTCACTCCTTCTCCCTTCCCCTTCCCCTTCCTTCCTCTCCCCCTTTCCCCTTCCCTCCCTTTCCCTCCCCTTCCCCTCCCCTTCCCTTCCCTCTTACCCTCTTCCATCCCCCCTCCCCTTCCCTACAAGAAATATATAATTCCGTGGAACCTCATTTTTCATACACAATCCGTTCTGAAATGTACGAAAACCAAAACAATAATTCCTATAAGGAATAATTTAAATGCAATTAATGCGTTCCAGACAGTTTTACATACCTGAAGTAGGCCATTATTTATGCCCATTCATTTTTTTTTTTAATTTTCCAAACAGTCCTTTGCTGGCCTTAAATTCACCAACATCAGCGCTTGTTGTAGACATTTTCTTACTGAGATTGGCAGGTAACTTCCTCCAACACTTTGCTACGAGTTTTTTTTTTTTTTTTTTTTTTTTTTTTTTTTTTTTTTTTTTTTTAATTCTTTAGCGTTTCTCTTTTTTTTTTTTTTTTTTTTTTACAGAACTTGGAACTTTCTTTGGCCCTATGATGGGTTATTTAGCAGTTGCACTCGAATAAAACAAGCACAAAAACAACGGATACAAAAGCAGAATGGGTCACGATAGAAGATGCGATGCTTTGTTTGGGTGCTCGATACGAGGCCCAGTCACGCACTAGGCCCCGGATGGAGCATTTCCGAGTGTACGAAAACTGAGGAAACGTACGATAACAGAGACAAAAGTTTGTAGAAAAGAAAAAAGTCCATGAAATCGGAAACGTATGAAAAGAGAGCGTACAAAAACCAAGGTTTGAGTTTATTTTTATTTTTTGTAGCATTTCCTTCCATGTTTGAGGCTCATGCTTTTATTTTCTTAGACATGATTACTATAATAGTAAAATAAAATCCTGGTGTGTTGCAAAAAATTATTTACATTTTAATGCATTTGAATAAAAGAATGCTTAAACATTTTTTTGTAACTGGAATTTTCAAAGGACAGAATGAAAATCATTGTAGAAAGAGGGCGTTCTCCAGTCCTAATGTCAAGAATTTTCAAGTGGTTTGAGATGAATTATGAAAATTCATAATATTTAGAGGCCAATTAAATGTACTAAATGTCGTAAAGGTTTTCAGTGTTCCTCTGCTCTCAAAATCCTTATGAGAACCCATACTGGAGAGAAGCCATTCATGTCTCATGCATGGCACAGGAGATGTTTTGAATCAAGATGTCTCAATAGGTGTGTGAAAACTCATGCTTGTGTGAGGACAAGAGAGAGAGGCCACGACGACTATATGGATGTGTCTGGCCCGCCGCCTGATTCTTTGTTGGCTGATCAGCACCCGGCACCCGTCCTTGTGACTTGTCTCACACACCAAAACGCGCGAGGGCGCTGCATTTAGTCCGCTTACGTTGTTGCGTATAGGTAACCGACAAGAGTCGATAAACGCCAAAAATCGTAGAGGCGCCGTTTTTAGTCCGTTAAGGGCGTTGGGTTCGTCAGAGTCAAGACTAGTCGCCGTGTGGGTCTTTAATGACTCTGAGCGCGAACCACTTCGGGAAATCACCATTTGTGAGGACAAGAGAGAGAGAGACAGGTAGCTGGGTACTGATGCTTTTATTACAGATGAACTGGGTTGACATAGACTAAGTGCGGAAGGATAAGTAGTACCAACCCGCACTGAGAGCAAAAATGACTGAGCCAGTAGATCTGTGCTCTCTCATGAGTACATATACATAGATAGATGCAGACACAGTTTGCGCGCATACATGATAATTATCTCGGCGGAAAGGTTAGAGAATGCTTTACAGAATGGTATAAGTAACAACACGGTTAAGATGATTGAATACAATATATACAAGATAAATCGTTGTCCTTACACTAGAAAGGACTTTTATACTGAGTATGCACTTGGTTCCCAAGAAGTCCTTTTCATTAGTTCTATCTTAGAATGAATGCGTTAACTGGGAAGAAAGATGTCATTCTTCAACACGATGTTAAAACAGTTTTCATCTTGTAGATTTATAGTATATGTGAGAACTCATTGAGGATAGATATTGTTCTTTTACACTGCTTGTTCTATTTTTGTCTTGTAATCTGCAAATCACAGTCATTGGTTCTGAATGCCAAACTAGTGTTTTTAAGTGTTTAAATGCACAAGCAAAGTCACTCATCATAGATGATGTTCATTTGCATTGACAAATTTGTTAATTTTTTCTTCCCCAAAGAAAGTTATACTGGATGTGGAGATGCAAAATCTATGATAAAAAAAAAAAAAGCAACAGCAACCTAAGGGATTATAAGAAAAAACATAGTGTAGTCGCTGTCTAGCCCTCAAGAATTAACCTTTCTATGGTCTATCGATACCTCCGTGGTGACCATACAAATGTCAAAGAATTCACTTAACTGGTCGTGTAGCCGGGTATTGTGTCGTAATGATAAACATTATAACACGTGATAGAGTATAAATGGACTCAGGATGAGAGTACATTTTCTATTATCCTCAGCAAACATTATTCTTCCTAGTTTACCTGCTACGTCAAAACCGCAAGAAGAAGAACTGGTTATGCGCATATGCAACATCATATTGTTTACATACGACAAAAATCCGACCAAGACGCCATTCCTTTTCTGATCAGTCCAGAAACCAGGGCTCAGAGAATTCCGGTATTCACTTATTGATTCAGCTAAGCGCACAATTTTACGTTCCAGTTAAAAATATTTTTTGAGTCTAGACTGTGGAGTAATGATTTATTATGCATGAAAAGCCGTAATTGGCTTATTTGGCCAGCGGACGTCGGGGCTTCGTACAATGTATGATCAGTAGGCTAGCTCCGAGAATTTCGTGCTTTGCTTGTTAATTTCCTTATCAAGGTTCATGGAAGCATATAATTTGAAAGCGAAGTGTAAAATTTTAAGTTTCAGTTGAAAATTTTGAAAGATTATAATGTGGAACAATGATTTTAGTGTGCATGAAAAGCCGTGAACAGTCGTTTATCACCAGTACATGTCGCCACCATTGATTTAGGATCATTAGCTCCAAGAGTTGCATTCTTCGCTTATTGATTTCATTACTGAAGTTCATGAAAACATGCAACTTGAAAGCTGAATTCATAATTTCAAGTTTGATTTAAACATTTCTTAGTTTACACTGAATTAAAGTAAGATTTAAGGACATATCCTGTTAGGCTATGGGTTATACAAAGACCTTAGGATTAGATAAAAGACTACAGACATTTTTCTTTTATATATAGCCTGTATACTTATGTATTGTCTTTACACTGTAGGCTATAGTGTGCATACCCTTAAAAGGGAATTAAATGATCTAGATTGATTAGACAATAACATAGGCTAGCCTAGCTATAGTAGACAAAAACAGTTAGTCAGGATGAGACTACAACCTATACTGGGTGACTTTAAAGTTTCACGTTAGAAATTTACTGTTTTACATAGTAGACCAAAAACAGTACATAGACCAAATGGGCTATGAGGTAGTAGCCTATCCTGAAGGCTACAAATTACATATGATTAATCCCATACCTTTAAAGCTGAATTAAACAGAATTAAGCAATAACCTATACTAGGTGACAGCCTAGCTATAAAATTTCACATCAGTGAATTTCATATTAGAAAGTTATTGCTTTATATAGTAGACCAACTAGCCTAAGGCTAGATATTAACAATCTGAGCTAGACAAAAGATGTTAGCCTAACTATGAATTTACATATAAGTAACTTTCTGTTTTTATATAGCCTTTACATTTGATCTAGAATAATCTGGATTAGGCAAGACCCTATACTAGGCTAAGAGAACAATTTAACAAACATCCTATTGGTGTACTAAGTGGTAGTGGATCTAAACAGTATCTTAGGCATAATTAAAAACCCTAAAGCGATTTTAAAATGGTTTGAGCTAGCTAAACAATTAGTACATAGGATATTAATCCAAATGGTATGGTAATTCAAATTAAGATTTTACATTGCCAGTGGTAAAAGACAAATACTGTACTGCCATATACAACTGTCAAAACTAATCTAAACCTGAAAGGGCTTAAATTAACATAGAGTTCTAAAAGACTCTATTGCAAATATGGAAACTGTCAGTAATACTGACTGACTTCTATTAACAACTTGCCTTATATCTCTCCTGGGTTGTCATTATGCAGGACCCTCAGTTTAAGTGTTCTGTACCAAATTGCTCAAGTCAGTTTGGGACAGTGAGTATGGCTGATACCTTCTGCATGGGTATAATCTTGTAAAAAACATTTAAAATTTGCTTGGAAGACAGATATATACCAAGCTTGTCGTATGCTACTGGCAGCAAGTTTTAAGGATGAAATTGCTCATTTTAAGCTGTCCCGGTGATTCCTAGGTTTCAGTAGGACTAAGGAAAGGGGAAATTATATTTTTCCACCAAAAACTTCAGTGTCAGATATGTAACCCTTTTTTCTAGGGGCAAGATTTTTGTTTGGGTCAAAACCCAGTAATGTCAGTCCCCAGTACCTCCCCGCCCGTAAACCATGGAGGAAATAGAGGAATTTTTACAATGTGGGGTGGGGGGCATTTTTACTATGGAATATGAAGGAGTATTGCCACTGAGATGACCCTGAGAGAGGATGCAAATGCTGCCCAAATAAGGTCTAGTGTTGGAATTACGACTGGAAACCACTATTGGTCAGTTCTGAATACTAAACTTCAAATCAAAATATGATAGGGGCTCCAATATTCATCTCTGATGATAATTATGATCCTTGGTTAGACTCATCAGTGCACATTCTCTCTCCCTATAGTAAATATTTAGTTAATGAGAGGAAAAATATGATCGGAACTAACAGAATGGTCTTCTTACCTGTGTTTATAATATTGAAAGCTATAGAACTCACCCTTTATCAGGACCAAAGTTGCTCACCAAAGATCTCCAGACTTCTGTCCTTCATTTTCAAGAGTATTAATCTTGTAAAGACAGATTTTCAGAACAAAATGGCAGAATTAAAGCCATTTGCCTCGGTCATCCCATCTTCGGAAAACTCCACCGAGGAATGGACAACACTATAGCTCCCTTCTGAAGTGGAAAAGCCACCTTTATTTACAGCTACAGAGCAGTTTAGGACTCCTGTGTGAAGAATCTCAGAGGCAACAACCTCAGCAGAATTTCATACTAGGATCCACCTCTTTAGTTTACAACCACTACCACCTTGCTGGAAGTTGCCATCAAAAGTCTTCCAAAATGTTCGAGAGCAGCTGTTGCTGTTTTTGTTAAAACTCTTGTGAAAATCCTGTGGCAAGCATCCTATGGCTTTCTAGAATGATGCATAAAAGTGCAAATGGTAACATTGGAGGCTCCAACTAGTCACTTCCCAATGTAACTTCAATATTACATAATAACCCTTTCTGTAATTACCTGTTGAGGAGTTTGTTGTGGTTAAAATCTTAATTGGCAAGCCTACCAACAGAATTGTACAAGATTATTCTCTTTTGGGACAAAGGGTTTTTTTAGGAAATTGAAGGCTTACTTTTTTAAGCGAGCCTTTTTGGGTTGGGTAAGGGGAAGCTTTGAGTTCCCCTTACCCAACCCAAAAAGGCTCCCTTAAAAAGGTAAGTCTTCAGTTACCCCAAAAAGTTTTTCCCTCAAAGAACAGGTAGATTTCATAAGGGATAATGCCTCACGAAAGGACAACAACAATAGGAAGAAAATATTTTTCACAAGGTCCAAAGACCCTCTCATAGGAAAAGGAAAGGCAACAAATGGAGTGTCTATCAAGGGCAGAGGTAGAGGAAGAGGTGGATAGCAATAGGAATGGTATGGTTTAGGGTCGACTTTAATGACACCAATGGCCATAAATTAGCCAAACAGGCATTGGTTCATATTACTTTAACAATGTGCAAATAGATAAATTCCAAAACTGTCCGCTGTTTTATACCAGCCATTAGGAGGGAGTCATTTAAGGATCCTCCTTTCTAAGCCAAGACCTTCACAGGTGGATTTTCTTAAATATCTGTACCGTGAAATTACTCACCAATATTGCTAGTACCTAGTGCAAAAATTACAGGTTTCATATATCTGGCTATACCCGTATTTTTGGAAGATATACATAGTTACATTACCAGGTGTTTCAAAATTAGAGGCCCCCCACCCCTCCACAGAACAAATGGAAAGTTATGAAGTTTTCTGTTATAGCCTATCTCCAAGTACATTATCTTAAGTTTCTATTAAGCTATTTTTCATTTTATATTTCTTGTATTTTCAGACTGAGTGACAGGGTTAGATACAGCCATGGCTAACAACTTGGAGGTAATCAGACGGATTGACCGAATCTGGGCTATAACCTTCAGAGAGGCCAGGGATACTGGCACATCCTTCATTTCATGTTACTGGATAGCTAAATACATTAAAAGAGATGAATCCTTTGGTAAAAGAAACTGGAACAAAAATCTATATGACTGTCATCGCGAATAGAGTGAGAATCTTGGAAGGCATGAAGTCTTTATGTAAATTGGTGCTTGAACTAGAAACAAAAAGGGGAAAGAAGAGAAGTTATAGTGTTGTGTATTGTGAGTTGAAAAATTCTAGTATCAAGCCATTTCATATTATCAGCAAGCCCAACATCACTCAGCAGCAGAGAGAACACCATGCATGGTTTTGTGTTTTATTCCTTAAAGATTGGGATAAAGCTGACTTTCTCCATGTTGCCGCATCAGATGAATTCTTCATTTACACAGTCAGGAAGCCAAATCATAAAAATGACATCATTTGGGCTGCAAAGTTGGATGACGTCAGCGATGAAGTGCGCTATCGCCAAGTTGTATAAATTCCTGAATGTTTGGGAATTTTTCTTTGTTTCACATCCAAACGGTTAATGTGGATCATCAAAGAAAAAGGACAGTCATGGAATGGGGAATACTTCAGAGAAACTGTGCTTACTGGTGGAGTATTCTCTTTCCTCAAAGATCCTGAAAATGTGTTATCTGTTAAGCATTCTTTTCCAAATGATAACTCACATGCTGAAATTATGTATGATAAATTCGTAAAGTACCTAAGTCTACAGTCATAACTAGCCCCATTTCACGGGCAGAACCAGCTCTGTTTCATAGAATCCCTTCTCACCCCCACACCCTTCGGAGGGGGGAAGGAGTGTTACGAACCAAGTTCGATATGAAAATAAACAAAAAGAATTCAACACCAGCGGTTGAAACTGGGGATACGAATATAGAAAGATACACAAACACAACAAAGGTTTATTTACAAGCTCACTAGCAAAGATAAATACAGAATGGTTTCTCCTATTTACATAAAAAAGGTAAAATCTTACAATGCGTGAATTGGGGAAGAAGTGAGGTAATTGAAATACTTGCTGACCATTTTTGCGCTGTCAGAGATCTATGCTCGAAGCGGTGGCTTCACAAAAGTAGAACTGTAATTGCTGACATCTTCTTGACTCCGTATTGCAGAAAACAATGTCTACTCTTGATACCTGAAGGGCAGGAACTCCTCAAAACCTCTACGTCGAAATGTCTTGGTCGTCCACTCCCAGTCGACTTGACCAGATCCCGATTAAACTCCAGAGCTCTCTGATCCTTTGTCAGTTCCTTCTTCTCTTATCTCTCTCTGATGATCTCTGCTGCTGATCTCTCACTGATAATCTGATCTGGGACTCTTACTGATGATCTGCTCCCTCCTGGGGGCGTGGCTTACTAGCGAACGTCACAGGCTCCCGAGATTACCGGAACTTCTTAGAAGAATCTTGACAAAGTATTGCATCAGAAATCGCGGCATTCCTCACGTCACGTCGGCGCCTGTCAAGTTCCATACCCCACCTGATGTTTCTAGAACAATCATGAGAACTGGCACCTCCAACACATGCGCGAATGCCTCCTTGCTGCAGAAATTCTCGAAGATGCATTTTCCTTTCCTTTATCTTTCCTTGCTATAAAGCAATTACCATGACAAGGAGGTAGGATGAAACCCCATTATAAAAGCACACACGTATTCGAATTCAATGTTGTGTCAAAATTTCAAAGGAATCGGTGAAGCACTTTCGGAGATTTAAGGTTTTGAACAAACGAACATTTCCATTTTTATTTATATAGATAGTTAGGTGTTGGCACTCAAATGTTACTTCGCTAAACTGTCTTGCGCTCATTTGTCGGCGCTCATTTAGAACACCTCCCCAGTCTAGGGACCATTCTAACCCTAGATGGCTCGTAAGGAAAAACTTTGATTAATACATATTCATTATATGCTCATTTACTCTTTAAAATACAAACCCATTTCAACAGTAAACACTCTATAACTAGAATGATGCAGATACTACCTTTGTATCTGCACAGCCCTTTGCAAGTATCCCTATTCAACGGTGCAAGAGAGAGCATCAGCCATAACGTAGTCTTTTCTTGGGGCATAAGTGAACTCCAAGTTCCACTCCTGCAGCATAAGACTCCAACGCATCAGACGTTGGTTTTTACTTTTGTATCTGTTAATGCAAAGAAGATGGAATATATGCTAAAACATGGTTTGATTGAACTAAGCAAAAGTCTTGGTTGTCACCTGTGCTTTTTGGTTAAGAAACCTGACGAGGAGTTTCATATAAGTTTCGATTATCGAAAAGTAGCTAAATGTGGTTTGCTACGGACAGAGAATTGTATAGATCGCATGGGGAAGTAAAAATATATAAGTAAATTTGATTTATTAAAAGGTTATTGGCAAGTTCCTTAGACGAAACGAGCAACAACCTTGTCAGCTTTCATGACACCTGAAGGGTTGTTTCAATGATGCGTTATGCTGTTTGGTGTAAAAATGCTGCTGCCACTTTTCAAAGGTTGATGAACACATGGTGTACTAGAAGGGTGTATGGTTTATACTGATGACATTGTTATTTATAGTGACAATTGGGAGACACTTTTGAAGCATCTTAAGGCCTTGTTTGAGGTATTGAGAAGCTGGTTTGGCAGTTAATTTAAAGAAAAGTGAATTTGCAAAATGAAGATCGTGTATTTGGGTCAGCTAGAGGGAGATAGTAAAGTTGCTCCTAAGTGAGCAAATGTGGAGGCTATTGCAGGAAGTTCTTAGGTTTAGTAGGATACTACCATAGGTTTGTAAAGAATTTCTCTGACATCGCTGATCCACTGACTTACTGAAAAAGAAGGTAGCTTTCATTTGGTCCAAGGAAATGCAGAAGGCATTTAAGAGTTTGAGGGGGATACTCCTCAGCTTCCCTGTTCTAAGGGCTCTGGATTTCTAGCTCCCTTTTTCACTTACTACTGATGCAAGTGATGTCGGTGTCGGAGCGGTTTTATTACAGATCGATGAGCAAGGTGTTTCTCACCCAGTCACATTCTTTTTAAAGAAATTTACTTCTGCTCAATGGAAATATTCGACGGTCGAGACGAAAACACTTACACTAACTTTGGCTATTCATAATTTTTCTATTTATCTCTCTTCCACAGGAATATCTATAAAGATTATGATGGACCTTACTCCAAGGACTTTTGTTGCTTGGTTCAATCAAACCATGTTTAAGCATATATTCCATCTTCTTTGCAATAACTCCACACTTTAAAGGATTTAATCTATATGGGGATTGTTTCACTGGCATGACATTACCAATGTTTTACAACAGATGTTCGACCTGGTACATCCGAAAACAATTCTTTATAATCGAACACCAAATTTTTAAGAGACCTACGTTTCTCGTAACTCAAATGAGAAAATGAACCATCAAAATTGTCTACAGAAGTATTATTATTACCTGATAGCCAATTACCATCATTACCATATTTATCCTCATTAAGTTCTTCGTCTGAAAAAGAATAAAGGTTATTATATTTAACAACCTCCACAACTGTTGCCACAGGAATGACTTTATCCCTTTCTTTATATTCCTTCAACATTTTGAAATGGCAAAGCTGGAAAGGTTTCCTCCTTTCAGGAGTTTCCACTAAATAATTGACCTCGCTAACTTTTTTCAAAATCTTCCAGGGACCTAAAAACGAAGCTTTTAACGAATTACACCCATACCTTGTCGCCTTCAGCGAAGTTACGTGTTTTGCTCCTGTCAAAGAAGTACTCTATTCCTCTCTGACTACACAACAAATTGCCCTGAGCAAATTCCCAAGCCTTCGTCATTTAGTCACCCAAATTAGTCATGTAGTCTAACAAATTAATTCTGAGGAATGTCACCTTCCCATGATTCTCTTACAACATCAAGAACACAATGGCAAAAAAAAACAAATTGATAGGCAACAAACCTACAGACTGACTTGGAGCCGAACGACAGGCAAATAAGAGATGTGGTTATTCTTTGCCCTACTCAGAACCGTGACTTAAACAATATTTCCTAATCATCGATTTCAGAGTTTGATGAAACCTCTCCAGAGCACCCTGACTTTCAAGATGATAAGGAGATGAAGTCAGATGTTTAATACCCGACTCTGCCATTTTCTCTTTAAAATATTTTCTAAAAAGTTTGTACCAGAATCAGACTGAATCAACTTAGGCATTCCAAACTTAGTGAAAAAATTTAGTAACACCTCAACTATTTTCAAGCTTTTAATGTAACATAGAGGAATTACTTCTAGATAACGGGACATTTTATCCATCAGAGTGAAAATGTACTCATTCCTAATACGAGTCTTGGGCAATGGCCCGACAACGTTAATTGTAATCTATTTAAAATGTTCAGAAACAACGGGGTTGGACATAAAGGATCTTTACCGACGTTCAGGCATATACCACAACTATTGACAAACTTCTTCATGTCAGATTATTATTTTGGCCAATAATAATCCTTGAACAATTTCCCAGCCATCTTGTGGATTTCGAAATGACCCCACCTTACCATTATCATGTGCCAACGACATCAAGCCAACCCTGTGAACACAAGGAACCACTATTTGTTTTACAATTTCATGTACACTGTTACCAGCCTCTCTAGGCCTACTAAACCTGTAAAGAATATTGTTCATTATCTTAAACTTTGAGACTATTCAATCATCCACCTCGCCTAGTTCAACAGGAAGGACCCGGAATTCCTGTTACTGAGCTTTTATTAGCTCATCCTTTGTCCAATTTGGAAGTTCCTTTACAATATCACATCTGCTCCTCTGAGATATTT
>NC_087214.1:7827387-7870674 GCF_015104395.2 Macrobrachium nipponense | reverse complement strand
ATGGCTCAATCATTGAAAGAAATGAAGATCTTTTCATTACGTCTAGTAACATTATACTAGAGGTTGACATGCAGGCTATTTTCTTACAAGAAAATGATGTAATCAATTTGAAATCCGAATCTCTTTTTGCTGAATCCTTGATTCAATTGCACAGAACCTACTTTCCTTCAAGCGACGAACACCCACTTGCTCATACCTCGGGTATTGCTGAGTTAATGTCCCTTGATTTGCAGAATAAGACGGCTGAAACAGAGTGATTAGTACTTGACCTCCTTATGTGGTCAGTGCTGCATACCAGTGTTGAAAGACGTAACCCGTTTATCTTTGCCGCACTTAATTTTTTTTTTGGTCTTTTGCAGGGTTAAGTTTGGGTATCTCTAATCGTCTTGAAATTAACGATCAGAATAAGAGAATTGAAATATTACAGCATGAACAAGAATGAATTTTTTTCTGAACTCAATAAACAAATTGATTCAATTAACGAACTCATGGCAATAATAAACGAACATTCAAGTAACTTAAATCAAATTTAGGACGTTCAATCTTTGCTTGCGGCATTATCATACTATGATACGAAAATGGAGCATATATACAATAGAGTTTCTCATTTTATTGAAAAATCCAAAGATTATGTTGAAGTTATAACACTTGCTACTAAAGGAGTTCTGTCGCTGCGCTTGTTACCCATTAAAGACTTAACCTTGATTGTATAGAATGCTCATGACAGGGTCGGTTACACTCCATATATAGAATCGCATAAGATTGAATTCCATTATAGTTTAATCTCAGTCAGCGTTGAGCAAAACAGAATCATGATTAATATCCCTTTTGATCCTTCCGACGCATGGGAATCCTATAAAGTTGCACCGTTTCCCACTTACATGTCGAATATCTCATTACAGTTATTTCAAATCTGTCTACCTGCGTATTAATTTCCACTAACATGGAAAGTTTTACGGTCATCAGAGACCTGGGATCGTTCGTTAATTGCTACACAGCCATGATAAAAAGGTTTGCACGGCTGACTCCTTTGTATTCCGGAATATTTCTGAGGGTTCATGTGAGTTACACCTTGCACTCAACGGAACTTTGTCCCATATGCGATAACACTGCTTGGATTATCTGTACCCCTATGACAAGTCTAAGTTCGCTCACAGGCTGAACAACGGAACCTGGCTGCGATTTTCGTTAGAGAAGTTTCAAGTAACCTGCCCAGACGGGTCAGCTGCGGATTCTCATCTGTTCATCGCTGCAGACGGCTGCAGAGGAACCACGGCTAACTACACCGTCCATGGAATAAACACCATCATCCGGGGGAGAACGTATTTTGCGAACTACCCCTGGGGGACCACCCACATCGCAACGCTTCCTCTTCCTTACAACCTTCGGTCGAAAAAACACTTCGGAACATAGCTACTATGGATCGATCCATCCTGTTTTCACGTTTAATGAAGACCTTCGCTACTTCGCACTGCTAGCCACGGTTATGTGTATGGTAGTGATTATAATCGTAACGAATGTATTCGCTTGGTGCAGGATAAAGAAAATGAGAAAGGAACAGTTAAGGAACGACAAGAATCGTCAAGACAAGCTACCCTGGGCTCTGAAACCATGCGATATAAGAGCTATGTAAAAATGATCAGTTTACATAGGGCATTGACTTGTTTTGAACTTGAGCATGATTGAAATGTGTGTTAGTATTTGACTGGCATGTAATGTAGTTTTGGTTCATTAATAATGCATTCCACATACCATTTACATTTAAAAAATAATCTCTGTGAGTTATCTAATCCAGCTGTGCGCCGGCATGCTCCTGAAACCACACACACGCACACGCACACACACACACATTTATATATATATATATATATATATATATATATATATATATATATATATATATATATACGTATCTTTTTTTCACCATGCCTATATAGGTCTTACCATTTATCTCTCAGCAGGGTACTATTAATTTTTGTTCTTATATACATATATAACCATGCATGCATACTTACACAGGTATTGCAAGTCATGTATATCTACCAGAAATACACTAGTATCTCTAATGAATCAATTATCTTTATGACCAGTGTCTGTGTATATGTTTTTATATATTGTATTTATAGTACAAGTATGTTCCTTTTATATCCATGAGAACAAGCATAATCTTTTTATATCTATTTAGCACAAGGACAATTACCTTTGGTATATATTTTAGCACGTGCATCATTATCATTTTGCATAATTACTTGCATTATTATTTTGCATTATTACTTGCATTATTACTAGCATTAGTATTTGCATCATTATTTTGCATTACCTTGGTCTTAGATTAGCAATTGCACACATCCTGCTTAAGTACATTATTTGCACTGAATGGACTTATTTATATTTTTTGTTTGTAGTGACCGAACAAAATTAAGTAATGAAAATTACATAAAAATGGAAATGTAATCCATTTCCTTATTAAAAGCATAGCTGCGCTCTGTATAATAGGTGAATGAGGAAAAAACTCCCAAAAATAGCTAGTCTGTTCAGGATGTGCGCGATGCTAACGTATCATAACCACAGACTAACAAACGAACACCCTTCCCATGGTCTGGTATGTTAAACCCGGCTCTCACGAGAACCAAAGTAAACTGTCAAGGATGTGTGTTTGTCTGTCCCCTACTGTTGTCTTCCTGAAACGTAACATTATCAACTTTGTATCACTTGCTCTCTGACTATCCTCTCTGTAGTAAGTCTCTTCAGAAAGTTTCTATATCAAGATGGTCATCGATCTGTAAATATTTAAGAGAATACATCCATTTTTCTAAGTCCAAGAGTTTCATAACATCCTTCAATATGACTGAAGTGAGAACGGAGAAATCTATCTAAGTCCATGCCAGCCGGCCCACGAAAAAAAGAGAAGAGAGAGAGAGAGAGAGAGAGAGAGAGAGAGAGAGAGAGAGAAATATGTCTCGATAACAAACTGCCATTCGCCTTGGCAAATCATAAGAAATCAATATGTGACTGTCACCTCCACTTCATCGAAGCGGGCCCAGTCACTATAAATATGCCTCTGAAAAATGGAAGTAATTCTGGTAGACCTAGGCCAAAGAAATACAGGCCCAACAGTGCCCACACGCTTCTTTTTTACCTTCACCTAAGTGAAGGTGAAAAAGAAGCACTTCCTAGACCAAATAAATAACCAGTAGGCGGTCAAAGTGATTGTGAAGTCAATAGTATATACAACAATTGTGCAGTGGATAGGAGAGTTAAGCCTAAACCATATAAGGTTAAGTCAACATTGGTAATGTAGATGTAGAGATGGAATTGGATATTAGGGCAACACAATTTATCAATAAACATTTTTATGGGAAATATTTTGGTAATTTTATCTTAAATGAAGGTAATGTAACTTTGCACAGTTTTTCTTGTAATGAAGTGCCATTGTTGGGAAGTATATGTGTTCCAGTGTCGTATACAGATAATCTCACTTGTAATCTAGATTTGTTGGTGGTAAACTGAAATTGACCGGCGTTGTTTGGAAGAGACTGACTGAAATATATCAAGGTTGACTGGAAAAACATTTGTAATCAGGTAACAGATTCCAAAAACAATAAGATTTCAGTATCTGAGGATTAAATGGCTGAATTTGAGGAATTACTCGAATAGAGTGAGGTACTTTTAAGTAATGATAATTCAGGTATTCGTAATTTTACTGCATCCCTTAAACTTGAACCTGGTATTAGACCAGCATTTCAAAAGAGTAGATCTGTGCCTTACTCCTTAACAGCAAAGGTAGAATATGCTTATGAAAGATTAGTTAAGGCTTAAAATATCTTCTTTCTTAAGTATTTCAAATATTCTCTGTAAGGATAAATGCAAGACTTCAATTTGTTATGTATCCTTTACAAGTGGTTTAAGAAAAGACGAGTGCTTGAAAAGTTTCTGAATTCAGACACTGATTTAAAATTTAGCGGCCTGACCGCCGTGGGCATGACATAACGAAGAAGTCACTTTGTGAACAGAAAATGGAATTAATTATAAGGTTTCTGTACCAAGGTGAATAACGCCTCAAGGAGGTGTAGGCGTCGCTGATCAGGGGCTCTTCCAATCATTTCGGTGTTCCTGAGGATGTCCTCTCGCTCAATGTGGTATTTGATGGCGCCGTTCTGTACATGGCATGAGATCATCTGAGACAGTTGTAACGACGTCATGCCGATATAGATTCCATGACATCCTTGAATAGGGCATGTGTACTGGTAGACGACGTTATTCTGCTTCAGGGGGTTTCCTGCAGGAAGGGCGGGGTTATTCCTCATAACCAGGTCTCTTCCTGCGGTTCCTATAACATATTACCAGCGAGATCTATTTCCCTTCTTCCATAGGGGTGACGTTCTCGTTCACGATCTGTCTAATACACCTCTCTTCTTTCTTATATCCATGGTGTATGAAGGACTTGTAGAAAAGCCGTATATCCTCGGGGGGAGGGGGGATCCTTCATGCACCATGGGTATAAGGAAGAAGAGAGGTGTATTAGACAGATCGTGAACAAGAACGTCACCCTTATGGAGTAAGGGAAGAAGCTCACTCTAAGAGAGAGAGAGAGAGAGAGAGGGAGTAAATTGTAATAGGAATAGTAATAAAGAATATTGGAAATGACCCTACCGGATTTGACGATCCCCTTTGGCACGTTGCTTGCAAGTTTGAACAATTCAGAAGTCTCTGATAAGGAAAATAGAGAAGACTGTATAAAATTAATGGAGCTGAAGCAGCAATCCTTTTCAACAAGACATGTTTGAGAGAGGGTCTACGCCCAAAATGATACACTGGGTCATTAATGTCCTTTCCAGGTGGTACCTAGCTCAATCTGAAGCTGGGCTAATGCGCCTTGTATTGGCCAGAGCCCAAAGAATAGACTGCTCTATGAATTCGTTATGGAGAAAGTGCTGGCATCAACATCCTGCCGCTTCCCTCCCTCTTGTAGGAGCTTTAATTCCTTCAGTCTTATTCACTCGAGTTGAAAATTCTGTGTTTTTGCCATGATGTCTCAAGGTGGTTTGGATAATTTACCACTCTGCTTGACCCGATCATCATCTTCTCTTGTTGGTTTTGTTTATAAGTAATTCATTTTGTTCATGACTGAATGCCTTCGTTTACCTTTGACTTTCTAATTCATCTTCAGTTTCTCTCACTCATTGATGTTTAATTTTTTTCCACAACTGAGTCTTTTTTACTATTATTATTGGGTTGTTCTCGAGATATCCTTTGTTTATATGTGGCTCGTTCGGTTACTACTAACTTATTCTTTTTTGTGTTTTGTGCTTTTCTTCACTCTTGGATAATTTCATTTGTCTCGTGAATTTTATCTTTCGACTGTTTTGCCAATTTATGCATTTGAATGACATTAAATTGATTCATCCGTCACCAGTTCGTTTTCTTCACGGCTCAATTTGGTTGGCAATCTATAGTTTCGTTTAACACTGAGCTGCTCGAAATATGGATTATTTTCTTTTTATGATTTGTGCTGTCTGTCAGTTAATTCTTGTTTTTATTTCTTTCCTCTTTTTCTTAACTTTGGACGGCTTGCTAATGGCTTGTTTTATTCATTAGCCCAGTGGTTTGCTCGAGACTTGTTCTGTGGAGATTTTCGAACCCTTGTAAGGTCAGGAACCTTAGGTTAACGAATCTCCCAATAATAATACAGTCAATATACGTTAGCATATGTGACTATTCACCTGAGGAACCCAGTTTAAGAGTTAATATAGATATGTATCTTAATCGTATGGTATTAAAGGATAACTGGTTCAAAATACCCTTTTAGTTGCATAGTTATGAGGACATAGTATTCAAAATGCTTAACTGTAGGCGCTAATGGGAAACTACTACGATTTTAAATTTATTATAACAAATTAACATTAAATGGTAATGCAATTCATAATTAATAAAAATAAATATCAGTGCAATTATTAACAATGAACAAGAGGGATATGCATATTCGAATGAACACGTGCCTGCCATTATCACTAGTCTAAATGAAAGATGAATAACACGGCCCCATCCCGTGGACAATGAACTAATAGTGAGAAATTAAACAACTTATATGGTGGTCCAAGGAGAGAAGAGGCAACGGTGATCGATCGATCGATCGATGGATAGATTAAGCCAGTCTTATGCTGGCACGTAACTGTTAATTTAACAACTTTGTATGTGAACATAAGATTCGGCTCAATTTAAGTACTTGGCCGAAAATGAAAGGCATTGGTAGGAGAGAAAGTGTTATAGCAGTGATTCCCAGTAAGTAGGAGGACGTGGGAATGAAAAGATAAAATTTAGAGTCAGAAGAATCGGTTGATTAAAAAAAAAGGATACAGGGACCCTTGCTACCTTCTATGGACAACTCGTTAAGATCGCGGTAGAAGGGACAGAAATTAGGGGGCAAGAAGGGGAAGGGAGGCAAATGATGATAATGAGTAGTATGATGAAATGTTATCTTATACAGTTGATGGCTGTATGCCATCCGGACTAGCTAATAGTAGTCCTTAAGTGAGTGAGATCGTGAAAGGAGCTTTATGAATATGTGGGAAAGGTGAGTTGGCAGTTTGATTACCTGAGAGGCAGGTTGGAACTAAGAAAAGCTGAAAGTATTTTAATGTTTTCAATTATATGTATCACCATTTTGGTGCAGGTTAAAGGGACCTCTGTGAAATTCTGCCTGAGGGGAAGAGTCTCCGGGCAGTGTAGCAGATAGTGCTCTAGTGGTTGAGCTACTACCTGTTCGCAGTACTTGCATGCTCTGTTTTCTGGGTAATCATTTGCCAGGTGCACAGGTATGCAAGTCGTAGGTGGCTGATGATGACAGCTAATCTCTTGGAGGTATTTCTAGGAAGGGAGAGACTGTAATTTAATACAATCTTTATATCATTTGGCAGACCTTGATCCTTGGAAAAAAAGTACGATGGATTTCACTGTATGCTTCGTTCTGGCAGTATCTGAAAATCTTATTTTTCATTTGATTGAGGGACTGATTAATGGTAATGCTTATAGTGTCCCATTGGAGGGTGGTTTTTGCAAGTTGATCAGCTTCCTCATTGTCTTGGGTTCCTAAGTAACTGGGGATCCAATTGCTGTGGTGAGCATAACCAGCAGACATTATACTGGTGAGTGTATGTACATTTTTAGTGTGTGATTAATTCTTAATTGCATGAATTGCACACTTTGAATCTGTGTGAATTGTATTATTGATTTAAGGAGTCTTCAAGTGTTTTTTGGATGGCAATCAATTCAGTTTGTAAAGTAGACACATGATTAGATAGTCTCCAACCAATTTTAAAGGAAGTGGAGACTACTGCTGCCACTACTACTGGTACATTTCTGTCAACTGAGCCGTCAGTATAGTAGATATTGGGTGCATTTTTGTTATTCATGGCTATTTAAGCCGCTTGTCTGAGTTGATTAGGTTTGCAGAGTGCCTTATTCATAGGGAGCAGAGTGAAGTTGAAGTTGCTGGGGAGCGAGACCCAAGGGGCTGGTTCATTGTAATTGTTATCAGGAGTTTCCTTCTTTGTTGCTGCATCTTCCTTTTGCATATTTGTTCTCAAGTTCGTGAGGAGATTTGTGATTTGGTTTTTGGGAAGGTTTATTTCTTCATGGAAGTTGAGAATTCTTGCTATTTTGTTTTTAAGGGGACAGTCTCTGCCAATTTTCAGGGTTTTGAAAATGATCAGAGTATTTCTTTGATCAATCCTGGACTGAAGAGAGAGAAGGTTTGTTTCTGCTCTGAGTAGACAGGATTGATCAAAGAAATACTCTGATCATTTGCAAAACCCTGAAAATCACCTTTAAGGTTTGGTCTAGCTGAAATCACAAGATGGGGTTGTCAGCTTCTAAGGCAGCAATTGTAGTGTATGACATTCCGGATGCTACTACCTTAAATATGGGAAAGGGATTAACCTGTGGCTTAAATGCACTTTTTTTGAAAGGGGTTTTGGTGTTTAATGAGGCACTGTTGCTTACCATATTGGTGTTTTTCTTTTGGATTACTGTCAACGATCCTCCTTCATCAGAGGTGGAAGGGTCAGGATTTGCTCCTTGATCAGGTGCTGGGTTTGCAGAGGAAGGGTTTTCAGAGGCAAAACTGGTAGAGGCAGATTTGTTGTCGTTCATGTCAACATTCAAGGTGGGATTGAGGTTGCAATCTGGGTCATCTGAATCCATGATTTTCCTTCTGGCAGATTCGGGGGCGTTGGCAAGGTCGAGGGAAGAGTGGGATTTGGTTCTCTTCCCAGCAAGATCAGACCTCTTTTCAGACATCCTCCTATGTGAAGATACAAAAAAAAAAAAAAAAAAAAAAAAAAATAAATTAATTAAAAAAAAAGGGGGGGGGGGGGCGCAGGGCGATCCACTCGGTATTCAGAAGAGAATGTCACTGTTTTCTTGAAAAAAGTTGCACAAAAAAGCACTGGCACAACAATCAGTAACGTATTTGTCCCACGAAAACGTCGGAGAAATATCGTAAAAATAACTAATAACCACGATCGCGCTTATCAGAGGTAGGAGAGCACTAGCAAACTCTGCGGGAATAATCCCCAAAATGACAGCGGTGTTGCTTTCACCTGCTTTCATACCCGTAGGGTACGATAGTTGCAACATGAAAAATGCAAAAATCAAGTAAGTATTGGCGTGTGAATCTACACGATTAAAGGGCAAAGGACGGGACCTTCATCCAAGTACATGCATGCAAGATTAGAATCTAGGATTGGTTGATAAGCATGAATTTATCGTAATTTGGCAGACAAGTAGCACATGAAATTGGCATGAACCCGCGTGATCTAGGTGCCAACACAAAAGTTACTTAGTTTTGATGCAGGAAAAATATCAAAGTACCGAAAATAAAGTGGGAACTAGGTAAAATGACCACATCATTTATGAACACTAATTAAGGGACACATAGCTACACTGTCTGTTAAGAAATGAAATTGATCAAATCTCCGACAAGAGGTGGGAGATGGCCAAATTGCCGCTACGCTCAAAATTTGGATAAGTTCAGCTTGTCAGTGATTAACTTTGTTCATAGCAGGTATGGTTTTTAAATATAGTTTGTGTATGCGAACATTTAAAGAAAATATATCAAAGGCTAGGAGGGCTTAAGATGAAGAATGCCCTTCGGGTTGAAAAAGGATCTTTTGGGGCTTGAATGGCTGAACCACGGCGGCAGGTTCTACGGCCGGATCGAGCGCTCTTGTTTCATCTCGTTGGCGTCGCTCATACTGACAGCAAGGTAGAACTTTCTTTGCATAAACTATTTGACTTTAAAAGTCTTTCCTCAAAGCACAACAGCTCTTGTCATGCACTACGTTCATTGCGAGTTCCATCTAGCATACCAACATGCACACCAGCCGTATCACGTCATTTACGTAAAAGACCATTTGGAAATAACGGATAATTAGAATGATATGTCAGACGTCAGAGCCTCGAACCCATTAAACTCCCGCCATCAATCTCAGTTTGAAGTGAAACATATCAGCTACATCGATGCTGATCCGTCATTTTCAATGGAACTCGAGTTTTAATTACGAAATCTGTATTCACTCATAAATCATTCTTTTGGTACTAAAAATGTGTCGCTTTTAGTAACTGTCAACACTAAATGGAAATCTTGTTCACCCTCATGTGCTAATGAGTTCCAAATATTCTTTCCCGGAAAGCATTAATCTTTAATATATTCGTTTTCAAAACTTGATGAAAACCTTTGATGTCGATCGTTTGACAGCAATACGTATATTCACATAACGGCTTGCTCTCTCTCTCTCTCTGTATATATATATATATATATATATATATATATATATATATATATATATATATATATATATATATATATATAAGATGTATCGAATATCCGCATCTGCATTTATCTAAATTTTTTATTAAATTGCATCTGCATCCGCATTGTCATTACTTAACATCCGCATCCACATACGAATCTGCATTAGCATTGCAAGCAACATCTGCATCCACATCCACATCAAGTTTGAGAGAGCAGACATGTGGATATCATCCCCTGCTCTGTGTTCAGTAGTTCATACTCCTACATTGTAGCTAAACGTAGATGTTTGTTTTTTGCTAAATTTGGCTTTTTCTTTTTATAATACAGAATACATGATGCACAGTTACACATTTCATACAGTATATACTTTATAAGTAGCTCTGCAACAACATATTTGTTTTCGAGCATATTTACTTCAGCAATTTCATGTCATTTTCAGCAGTTGTAATTATTATTAAGGCAGGGTATTGCGCATTTTAGAAACTCTCTCTCTCTCTCGCTCTCTCTCTAATGGGAAGAATGACTTGAGTTTTGTTACCTTCATCCTACAATGAGCGTGAAATAACCTTGTGCCAAGACAACTAAAACGTATCGCTGTTACTCTTTGTACGTTCATATGAAAGTCTAAACACACACATACATGTTTCTGTGTATGTGTGTGTGTCCCAGGTGAGTTTCATTCACACACTACCATATATATATATATATATATATATATATATATATATATATATATATATATATATATATATAGAATACTTATCACATCACCGTGATTCATATAAATCATTCGAGCAACAAATGTCCTTTAATATCTAATTCGCTCTACCTCGGAATTGATAAATTTTCATATATGTACCGAAGAGGAATTTTTAGTTGATAATAATTTCGTCCCCCCATGGGATCGAACCACCATCCAGTGGACGGGAAACGAAATCAGAAACGGACAGTGACGCTATTGAGTCGGCCAGCAGAGAGGCTATAAGTTTATACCGATTCTGACCATTACAAATCACCGTCGATCTCGGTGTTTTCGTAATTAGAATCGATACGAAACCCCCTCAACCATGCTAGCCGATTCGAGCGTTTGACCAACGTAGCCTTGTTATGAATACTTATCACATCACCGTGAATCATATAAATCATTCGAGCTACAAATGTCCTTTAATATCTAATTCGAGGCTATAAGTTTATACGGATTCTGACCATTACAAATCACCGTCGATCTCGGTGTTTTCTATGCCAGTCTATACCCGCAAATTTTCTTAGCTCGTCAGTCCATCGTCTTCTTTTCCTTCCCCTGCTCTGTTTGTAATCTTTAGGGACCCATTCTGTTATTCTTTTTGTCCATCTGTTATCTGACATTCTCATTATATGTCCTGCCCACGTCCATATATATATATATATATATATATCTAATATATATATATATATATATATATATATCTAAATATATCTATATATATATATATATATACATGACCTGATCTCGGTCATTTGTGGGTTCGGGATATGAAGGAATAAACAGGAGAGAGATAAGTTTACGTGCATGCGATGTAGGACATGCAAAAATAATAATCGATGAAACGTTTAACACAGGTGTATTCTTCTTAGCTACACAGGTGGCCTGTAATTATTACGTTAACTATGCTAGTGCACAAACGGACGGCAGGTTAGACTTATTGACACTCATCACGATACACGTCTTTGTGTGGCGGCCGAGGGGAATGAGCGGGGCACTGGGCACTCGTCTCGACCCAGTGTCTGTACTGTATGCGACCCGCTGACGAACTCATTTGACCGGTAGTCCGGCCTGTTTCAAATGCCCCTTTTCAGATGGCGTCATTATGCAAGAAGCTGATTGGTTATTCTGGCTCCTTAGACACAAGGGCCAATCACGAAGGGATATAGAGATGCGTGGCACTCTTTGAACTGCCTAAGCCACGCCAACTTGTAACTTGTTTTGTTACACATACACACAGCATCACTTATAACGGTTTCACGGGACTTCAGAATATCACGGAGAAGGCACATTCAAAACTGTATCGAATCAGCTCATATATATATATATATATATATATATATATATATATATATATATATATACGTATATATATTATATTATATATATATATATATATATATATATATATATATATATATATATATATATATATATATATATAATACATAAATATTAGCAAATTTTTTCTTATAACGCACTTAGATTTATAGAGAAATAAATAAAGCCATGTAAATGCCATAAATGTTTGTTTAAATATATTTAAAAAGGCAGGTCTTTGTAAATGGGGTAGATAATGTGGAATTTTAGCAAATTTTATTCTTATAACGCACTTAGATTTATAGAGAAATAAATGAAGCCATGTAAATGCCACAAATGTTTCTTTAAAAATATCAAAATAGGCTAGTCTTTGTAAATGGCGTAGGTAATGTGAAACTGGTGAGGTGGTAATATAAAACATTTTAGAAAATAACTAAAAATAGGCTAACATTCCTTTTTGCGAATAAAAAAAAATTACAATATGTTTAGGAACAAAAGTCAGAAATGAAAGTTTCAGTTTTACAATTACTACACAAAACATGGCCACACCCCTGGCAGACTACACAATGAACCTATTTTTCTCTTGCTTTGACTTTGTGAATTTCTGTGAATTAAAAATGCATTTTACATCTTCGCCTCTGGGATTTGCCTCCCCTATAATTTCTTCTGACAAACTTCCAGAAGACAGACTAAAACTCTCTTCTTCCTCACTAGAAGTTTCATTGTCACCTTTCTCTTCTTTGTTGGTCTGTTTGCTAATGCATCAGTCTTCTTACTTTTATCCTTGGATGTTGTTTCTTGTGTAGCTTTTTTCTTCTGTCTAACTGCATGTTTTTAAAGAGGTCTTTAGTGCCTCCTTGTTATGCCTCGGACACGTGAACTTCTTGAGACAACAGTTACGTTCTCAAACTTCCCCAGATGACAAGAGAGTAATCAAATTATGGTAGGACGTAACTGTATTCCTATTTCCATTATGAAAATATCGCTATGTTCTGTATCATAGGTCAAGGAAGAAAAAAAACCAAAATTATCAAGTCCACTCAGGATGTGTGCAAATACCGATTCATCATGTTTCTTATAAACAAATGTCTCATCAGTTCCGTGGGTCGACGTGACCGACCAAACTCCCATGAGAATCTAGGTCAGGCCTTGAATTATTATTCTTTCTCATGACCCCAAAAGTCATGTATGTATGTTAGTTTGTAAATTATCACTTTGTCCTAAGATCAAATTAAGAACTCTACAGGCATTCTCTTCCTATCTCTCATCTACTCAACAATCTTTCAAAGGAGCTCCTGTCTCTAAGATGAGTCTCGACTTGCAAATAGTTAAGGAAATACAAGTATCTTTTACACTTCAAGAACTCCAACCATGAACGGAAGTGAGAAGTCAACACGAGTCCTTTACTAGCCACGGCCCAAACAGAGAGAGAGAGAGAGAGGAGAGAGCGAGAGAGAAGAAGAGAAGAGAGAGAGAGAGAGGAGAGAGAGAGGGGGGGGGGGGGAGGTGGCGGGGGAGGGGGGGGGGGTGGGTTGGGGGGGGGGGGGGCGGGGGGGGGGGGGGGGGGGGGGGGGAGGGGGTGAGAGAGGGGGGGGGGGGTGGGGGGGGGGGGGGGGGAGGTGGCGGGGCGAGAGAGAGAGAGACTGATTATACCCCTCGCATAACAACTGCTATTCACGACTGCGAATCCTAAATAACTCTCGCGGACCGCTTTCCTGTATATCGTAGAAAGCTGGTCAAAGCGACGATATCTATTCAAGGGAACCACAGCTCTCAAACTCTGATATCAAAAGGTGGGGGGGGTGGGGGGGACACAGCTGTGGGACTGAATGTGGGTAACAAAGGGGGATGGTGGTTCGATCCCATGGGGGGACGAATTATTTCAACTAAAAATTCCCTTTCGGTACATATATGAAAATATATCAATTACGAGGTAGAGCGAATTAGATATTAAAGGGCATTTGTAGCTCGAATGATTTATATAAATCACAGTGATGTGATAAGTATTCATATATATATATATATATATATATATATATATATATATATATATATATATATATATATATATATATGTATTTATTATATATATATATATATATATATATATATATATATAGATATATATAGATACATATATAGAGATGTATATTAATAATTATATATATAGTAATATATAATAATATAATTATATATAGATATATATAATCCAGATCTAATTTATATATCTATAGGTATCTTATATATATATCTAATTGTAATCTATATGCTATATATATAGATATTATGGTTATATAGTTAATAGATATATATAGATATATATCTAGCAGGTGAAAAGGCAAAACAGCTTAATACATGGGTTGCTTTGTTGTTGCCAACGTTTCAAGACTATGGTCTTATTTTCAAGACTATAAAAAACAAAAATACATAAATTACAAAATTGTTCAGCAAGATTAACAAATTGTTATATACGAATAAGCACGAGAAAAAAAATTAAATATACGTATATAAAAAATTTCAAAAATAAAAATCAAATAACTAAAAACACACAATGTATTAAAAATTAGAATATATAAAACAAACCTTACAACCCGAGGTTCGGTTGCTGAAAGGCCTGCCAGAGCGAGAAGGAGTCGAGATAACCAAGGAAAGAAGATAAGAGTGGGCGGTCTAAGCAATGTATAATGGAACTGCTGTAGTGTTGTTATTCAATGTTGGAACGAGGTGCTTAATGGCCAAGGATTCGAGTATAGGGAGTTGGTTTTCAATAGGGCTGGATAAATTTATCTTAAAATCATCGTAGTTGATTCTGCATTTGCATATTTGTGCATGGTTTCTTATATTTGAAAGCTCTGGACTAGAAAGCTTCATCCCTGTGCGGTAACTAATGCCTATGTGTAAGTCACATCGCACTTTGAGCAGTCGGCGAGGGCTTCCCACGTAAGTCTGTTCGTTGCACGAACAGCAAGTATACAAGTAAACTAAGCCAGACCGCATCAAAGTAGGCAATTTTTCTTTGTGTCGAAAGAATCCGCCTATGGTTTTTGGATTCCTTATGATGAATTTCACATCAACTGCTGGGAAATGTTTGTTCATTATCTTCCTCAAATGCGGTATAAATGAGGTATCATAAGTGTATGGAAAGCTAACATAATATTTTAATTTAGAAGCTAGATGTACTGGAGCTGGTGGCTGGAAGATTTTCTGTAGAGAACAGGGCAGTCGGGTAACAATTGGTCCTAAAGAATTCCTGCAAGAAATTAATTTCATTATGAAACAAGCTCCAGTTTGAAGTCAAGGCTATAGCTCTGTGAATTAGGGTTGATAATGAATTAAGCTTAAAATGAAGAGAACAGGAACTATAAAAATTTTGCCCCAAACCTGTAAATGTGGCCTTACGAAAAATTCCCGTTCTGAAACCATCATTCTCTCGTATGACCAAGATATCGAGATAATGCAATCTATTATTATTCTCTTTCTCAAATGTAAATTTTATATTAGTGTGTGATGCATTTGCATATTCCAAGAAAAGGTCGCAATGATGATGGTCCCTAAAAAGTAGGAATGTGTCGTCCACATATCTACGGTAAAATAGCGGCTTAAAAGAGGCAGGACAATTGTCCAGTAGTTGCTGTTCAAACTTGAACATAAGAATATCTGCAAAGGTGAAGCTCAATGGGTTGCCCATGCTGACGCCGTCTACCTGAACATAAGCTTCATCGTTAAAAACGAAGGCTGTGTCCCGCACAGCCAATTCTAAAAGCTTCTTAAAGTCGACTTTGCTAAAACCTTGGAAAACATCATCGTCATTCACAAAAAGGGTTTCTAGTATAAAGTCAATGGTTTCATCAACGGGAACATTTGTAAAAAGCGATTCAACGTCAAAGCTGGCCATGACGAGGTCAGAGTCTTGGCTGAGTATACTCTGATTGAATTCTAAAGAGTTGTTTAGTTTATATTTGTAGTTAAAGCATTGGTCTAACAAAGGAACCAGGAATTTGGCTATTTTATAATTTGGCGTTGTATAGGAGGAGAGGATGGGTCTCATAGGGATATTGTTCTTATACACCTTAGGCAAAAGACGAACCAGTAACAAAGAGCTCTTCATAGGTAGTTTGACTTATTGCTTTCCTGTCTTTGAGCGATCTTAAAAATCTATTGATTCTATCTTCGTTTTTGAAGATTATTGTGTATTCTTTTTGGCCTATTTTAAGGAATTGTTGCTATCGGACAAGATATCTTGCATTTTGTTAATATAATCATTTTTAGTTAAAATAACAGTGCCTTTACCTTTATCGGGTTTAGATAAGACAAGGTCTTCTCTTTTGCTTAGTTTCTTAAGGGTACTCGAATCATGCCGATTGAAAAAAGGGGTCCATCTAATTTTAAGGTCCAGTTCTCTTAATTTTAAGCTTAATTCATTATCAACCCTAATTCACAGAGCTATAGCCTTGACTTCAAACTGGAGCTTGTTTCATAATGAAATTAATTTCTTGCAGGAATTCTTTAGGACCAATTGTTACCCAACTGCCCCGTTCTCTAGTTATGTCAGAAAGGCCCTACAGAAAATCTTCCAGCCACCAGCTCCAGTACATCTAGCTTCTAAATTAAAATATTATGTTAGCTTTCTATACACTTATGATACCTCATTTATACCGCATTTGAGGAAGATAATGAACAAACATTTCCCAGCAGTTGATGTGAAATTCATCATAAGGAATCCAAAAACCATAGGCGGATTCTTTCGACACAGAAAAATTGCTTACTTTGATGCGGTCTGGCTTAGTTTACTTGTATACTTGCTGTTCGTGCAACGAACAGACTTACGTGGGAAGCACTCGCCGACTGCTCAAAGTGCGATGTGACTCACACATAGGCATTAGTTACCGCACAGGGATGAAGCTTTCTAGTCCAGAGCTTTCAAACATAAGAAACCATGCACAAATATGCAAATGCAGAATCAACTACGATGATTTTAAGATAATTTTATCCAGACCTAATGAAAACCAACTCCCTATACTAGAATCCTTGGCCATTAAGCTCCTCGTTCCAACATTGAATAACAACACTACAGCAGTTCCATTATACATTGTTTAGACCGCCCAGTCTTATCTTCTTTCCTTGGTTATCTCGACTCCTTCTCGCTCTGGCAGGCCTTTCAGCAACCGAACCTCGGGTTGTAAGGTTTGTTTTATATATTCTAATTTTTTTTAACAATTTTCACTTAGTGTTTAATACATTGTGTGTTTTTAGTTATTTGATTTTTATTTAATTTTTTTTATATGCGTATATTTAATTTTTTTTCTCGTGCTTATTCGTATGTAACAATTTGTTAATCTTGCTGGACAAGTTTGTAATTTATGTATTTTTGTTTTTTATAGCCTTGGAAATGAGACCATAGTCTTGAAACGTTGGCAACATCAAAGCAACCCATGTATTGAGCTGTTTTGCCTTTTCACCTGCTACATGATGGGGACTAGCCTCGACCTCTTATTGGATATATATCTATATATATAGATTTATATAGATATAGATGATATATATAGATATATAATATATTATATATATAATATATATATATATTATATATATATATGTATGTATATCTATATATATATATATATATATATATATATATATATATATATATATATATATATGTATATCTATATCTATATATATATATATATATATATATATATATATATATATATATATATATATATATATATAGATATAGATAATACATAGATATATATATATATATATATATATATATATATATATATATATATATATATATATATATTATATATATATATAAGCGAATACACAGGAAAATGACAGTCAGAAATCAAAGCACTTTCGTCTTTACTAAGACATTGTCTTTGTAAAGATGAAAGCGCTTGGATTTCTGACTTATCATTTTCCTGTGGTATTCGCTTATTTAATGAAGTCACGTGCATTTACTGTGGTTTTTAAGCATTATATATATATATATATATATATATATATATATATATATATATATATATATATATATATATATGTATATATGTATGTATGTATGTATAGATATGGGATTTTAAACGCATAGTATGTTGTTTTACTTGGGGCTATTTTTCTATATTAACATTCTTTTTAGTGTGTTATTATTGGATAAAAAGAGGTTGACATTAACAGATTTTGGACTGACTTTATGATTTCCAAACCACTAAAGTAGGGCAAGTTAAGAATGTTCTCAGAGGTTTCTTTCTCCAAGTTATTTTTGCTATAAAAATTTCGTAGGTTTTATTATAACAAATGTCTAGTACATGTGAAGGTTTAACATTAACATAAATCTGTTCCTATTTATCCCTCATAATATTTACATAATGTGTTATTTCAAAGTATATGATGTTGTGAACGTTAGTTTTACGTTGGATTTCTATTTCTTATGTTCCTTACCAAATGACTGATTTCTTTCGTGGTGGCATTAGGTTGATGATTAAGGTTTGTCGCTCTTCTAAGGGTGTGACCTTGACCCTGGTTTCTGGACTGTGCACATGGTAAGCTTCCTTTAGCTTCCAGCTGTGTGTTTAAACTAGGCTTAATTCTGGCTATTCATACTGCTTCAGTGATTGTTATGTCCCAGTTTGAATTGCGTCTGTATATTATCTTAGTGTTGTCTGCCAAGTCCTGTAGTGGTGGTTCCATGTCATGTTTGTCTGGATAGTGTTGGAAGATGGCTCCTGCGTTTCTGTGTGCTAGTCATCTCCGTGTGAGGGTAGTGGATTTTCTGCATATATGATTTTCTCTGGAAAGACTACATTTCTCTCGGGGCAAATAAATTCACAATCTACATTGGTAGTCATCTCCGTCGCCGTGTGTGTGCATGTGCTATTTCTTATTACCAGTGATGCCAGTAAGCGGGGTTTGCAGTATACCTGTATGTTTATGTCGGTACAAGGGGCTCGTGTTTAACGCTCTTCCTAATAATCTGCTTCATTTTGTTACTGTTATTATATTTGTTGTGAAAGTTAGTTGGGTACTATGTTGTTATCTGTTGTTCTGTCGTCCTCTGGTTGTGTTGGTCTGTGGTGGTGTCTTGCTTGTAGCATCGGCCAAAAAACTTGCATATTTCTGATTATATCATGTTGTCTTCAAATCCATCGTTAGTAGGTAGCTGTTGTATTTTGTTTAATTCCTAGTGTGCTTTTCTTTGAACCTTGGAGAGTTAGACAGATGTTGGGTGAGCCGTCGAACAGCTAATACATGAAAAAGATAAGAAGAAAGTAACAACACTCATGACCGAGGCACCACTTGAATACAGAAATTTTCCCCGTGGTGGGGGAAATGACCCTAATTCAGTTTTTGTGTGAGAGATAAATTGCAGGATCCTGATATTTTTTCGTTTTGTTTTGAATTACGATATTGTGTGGCTTTTAGAAGCGAAATTAGTAAGTAATTTGAGTGTGCCAGGTTTTTGTTTATATCACAACCCTTCTCGGAAAGGCAAACATAGGGGTGGCGTACTTTTGTTGGTTAAAAGCAACATCATGAGATTGATAACAAACGTAAAGCTTGATTGTGAAGGCCAAATTTGGGTTCAGTTGTCTTGTTGGCCAGGTGTCTTTCTCGGTGGTGTATACATTACACCACAGGATTCTCCTTACTTTGATGTATTGCAATTTGGTAATCTGGAGTCTGTGATGAACAATTATGAACAAATAGTTGTTATGGGAGATTTTAATTCACGTGTAGGCTATCCAAGTATTGTCAATAAAGACGGTGTTCCTTATGTATATAAGAATATTCAAGATAATCACGTTAATAACAATGGACGGAAGCTTCTGGACATTTGTAACCATAGATCGTTGGTTGTGGTGAATCATCTTTCATATAAAGGTAAAGAAATGGGTGGAAATTTGTCATATAGAAAGAGAGAATGGGTATCAGAATTGGATTTGTGTATAATGTCAGGAGAATGTATTCGGTTGTTAGAAAGTTTGGAAGTGCATCAAGGCATACGGGGGTCTGATCACGCCCCTTTAAGTGTGGTGCTTGCCACAGGTGTCAAAAATCTGTCATTTAAATTTTTATTAGAAAGAGCAGAAAATTTAGGACTATCTTATATAAAATATGATAATAATCGGTTGATTAAAAAACTATTTCACATAACAATGTTGATATTGATAAATTTGTACAGTGCATGAGTCAGATTCAACCTCCTGATGTGACTAATATAGACAGGGGCCACATAGAAACTATAATGAGTGAAGGCTTAGAGACGATTAGGAGAGTTGCCGAAAAATGTAACGTGAAGGGCAGAAGTGTTGATTGGGATGTAACAAAACCTAGATGGGAGCGTTTACTTGAGTCTAACGATTCTAAAGCAATCTGGAGAGCTATAGACTGGAAGGGACAGATATTAGAGGCAAATACATTGCAACCAGACGACGGCAAATTCAAGACTCATTTCGAATCACTTTTAAACCCAGGTAATAATGATAATCAAAGTGAAGGTATAAGTGCTCTTGATGACGCCCCTACATCCCTGTTCTTGACGACCCTTTTACCCCACAAGAGCTGGACGAGGCTCGGAAAGACGTGAATATGAATAAGAGCTTCTGTGGCCTGTGCCCTGGATTGTTCGTTCGCCTGCCCGCCTTGTGGCTGATGTTTTTCTTGGCCGTGTTTAATGCTTTGTTCTTGAATTTAAATTATTTATTATCATGAGGATACAATAAACTTGTTGTACTTTTTAAATCTGGAAACAGAATGGATTGTGGGAATTATAGAGGTATAAGTATCATGGATACTGAAGGTAAGATATATGACATATTGTTATTAAATAGACTGAAATTATGGTTCAGTATAGATAAGTGTCAAGCTGGAGCACAGAGGAAAAGAGGATGTATAGAACAAATATTGTCATTAAGACTGTTAATAGATTTGGCTATCTTCAAGAAGAAAAAAACTGTATATAATGTTTGTAGATTTCAGTAAAGCTTATGATCGAGTTCCCCGAAGAAAAATTATAAGTTATTTGAAGGAACTAGGATGTGGGAAAAGAATGTGTCTGCAATTCAAGAGATGTACAGTAACACTAAAAATGTTTTAAGAACAGCTGTGATCGAAAGCTCTGTCGGTGTTCGGCAGGGAGCCCCCACTAGTTGTTTACTGTTTGTCATTTATATGGATAAAATGGTTAGGATGTTAAAAGATGCAATTCCAGTCGATGGTTTTTTGGGTAGTTTACATGTGCTTTTGTTGATGGATGACACAGTGATTGTTGCCACTTCTCGAGAAATGTGTAGTAAAAAATTTGACATTATGATGAACTACTGTAATGAATATGGCATGCAGCTTAATGGTAAGAAGAGCAAATTTTTCGTGATAAACAAGAATGTAGGTGACCAGTTGCCAATAACAGCTCAAGGTCAAACTGTGAGTTACTGTGACCATTATCTCTATCTGGGAACTTGGTTCACAGATGACGGGAAGTTGAAAACTTGCCTCTCTTTACATCAGCCTAACTGGCAATCAACCTTAAACAAGTTCTCAATATTTTGTAACACGAATACCAAGATGCCATTCTATTTTAAGAAGAAAGTTTTTGAAGCAGCGGCGACTTCATCCTTGTTTTATGGGTCAGAAACATGGTTAACAAATGTATTACAAAAACCAATAAGTAATTACAATCACTTAGTCAAAAGTTTGCTAGATGTGAGGGTAAATACCTGTACAGATTTGTGTTTGGTTGAGTCTGGGATACCCCCAGCGAAATTCATTGTGGCCAAAAAACGGAAACGTTTTCTTATGTCAAAGTTGTCTGACCCTGATATGGATGAGCCTTTTCATATTGTATATGGAATGTGTAGGGATGCAGATTCCCCTGGGTACAGATTTATTCAAAATTCCCTAACCTTTAATGACCAAATTGACCCACTAGACGACATCGTATCATCAATTAGAAATAGACCAACTTCAGCAACTAAATATGTTACTTACAGAAGCAAACTGAATCCCAACTTGGAAGTTCATAGATTATATACCGATAAATTATATGTCGCTGATTACATTCGCGTAGCTTTCAGTCGCTTACGGTTAATGTCCCATAACCTTTGTATAGAAACGGGTAGGTGGAGCCGAACTCCTCCAGAGTTAAGGGTGTGTGCCTGTGATAATAGCTCTATTCAGGACGAGTCACACGCTCTCATCAATTGTCCTCTGTCAATGCCGTGTAGACATAAATATCCAAACTTAAGTTACGAGTCTTTGAATACTTTATTAAATGAAAGTAATTATATTACTGATTTGTGTGCATATGTTTATGAAGTTCTTCTTAGTTATAAATAATATGCGTCTTTGTCTTCTGTTTTATGTTTTTTTTCTCAAGTAGGTTTTTCTCTCTTTTGCAAGCGTTGTGTTTGAGACTTAACAATAATAAGCCAAGGTTTATAGGTGGATATGTTTTTTTCTTTACTTTGTCGTGTATATGATATTATGTGCTGATGTAATGTGTACTTGATGTTTGTATTTTTTTTGTCATTATGGGCCTTGTACTTACAGAAAAAAGAAGAGATAGCTATCTACTCTGTATTTTTTTGTATTGTATCTTTTTTGGGACAAGTTTGTACTTATATTTTGTATATCTTGTCAATAAAAAAAATAAATAAAAAAAAATAAAATAAATAACTAACTAAATAACTGTGACAGAGCAAATCAAAGGATGACTACAGTACTGTTTTAAAAAATCACGAATAATTCACATATATTGCAAAAATATATGTGGAAATTTTAATGAAAGATACAGCCTTTAGAGTAACTGCATTATAAATGCTTTCCATGTTAATATAGAAATCCTTTTAATATAATATAAAAAAAAGTCCGTCCTTCTGTCCTTATGCTTACCAGAATTAATAAGCGTATCCCACATGATTAACAGAGAAACCGTTAGATGAAATAATGTTTGTGAAATGGATTTCGGCCGAGGGTTTTGTTTTCAGTCTATGAAACCAGCTCAGATTTCATCACTGACATCCATGTGTTCTAAGGCAATGAGAGTTATTTTGGGTTTATTTTGGGTTGTTCCATGAGCACTAGGATTGAAATCATGAGACTGGAATTGAATCTACCGAGTGTTGTTGACCGAATACAAGCGGTAGCAACTCTTCGTATGATGAGAAGGGGAGAAAGAATCTTAAAGAGGGCTGTTGACAGTTATTCAGGCAATAGAGAATTGCCCTGTTAAATGTAACATGTATTTTAAGAAACTGGATAATATACTGATGAAATATGATATAAAATTTTGTATAAAATTACAAGAAGTAGTGCCAATGAAGCCGTGGTTGTGTTACAAAATTAATGTAAGTATTTGTAAACTTGACTGTAAAAAAAATGAGTGCAACACATAAGAGTTGAAACAATTAATTTTGTCTAAAATCAACAATTACCTAAAGCTAATAGTATACATATGTACTGTGATGGTTCAGTGAATGGTATCAAGGTTGGATACGGGGTGGTTATAAGGGAATATTATGATAATGATGTGAGTACTAACGAGACACTGTCAAAAAGTATAGATGATAAAACTTCTACTATTGCTGCTGGATTACATGCCATTCATGTAATCCAAGATGAAAGACGTGTTTGCTTTCGTTGATTGCCAGAGTGCTCTTCTTGCGCTTAACTCTAGATATCCAGTTGACAGGGAATTAGTTAGTAAGTGTAAAGAACTTGTATATGCAATAGAAGATCAAGGGTAATTTGTCAAGTTTTTCTGGGTACCATCTCACGTTGGTATTCATGTGAATGAGATGGCTGATAGTTTGGCAAAGGATGCTACAAACAAAAACAGTACTGATATAGAAAGCACAATGACTCTGAGCAGAATAAAAAAAGGGCTAAAAATCAAGAGGTCTTTGTGGGAAGCGGCTGAAATTCGACAAGTTTTAAACAATGGTAGAGTCAATATGAGACACTATTTGTTTGTGTCTGAAAACAGCAATATTGTATATGGCAGAGGATTGCCTAAACTAGATACTTTAATAATGAGGTTACGTTTGGGATATAAATGTTCTTGGGAATACATTGATGATGAAAACTCTAGATGTAAATTATGCGGTGAGTTACGGAAACATACTTTACATTATGTTATGGAATGTAATAAATTATCAGAGTTTCGTAACCCCAGAATAGATGATGTAACAAATCAAGTATGTTATTTCCTGAAAAATGACGTATGTTCCAAAATTGTAAAGAAATTTCCTAATTTATTTTGGAATGAATAATAGTGAGCCATTTGTCTGTCCTTTAGTATGATTTTGTATAACTTGAATTTTTGTACATTTTAACATTTTTCATTTTATATAACATTTACTTTTGTTATATTTGTTTTGTATGGCTTTTGCCTATTGTAAATTTGCTATAGTATATAAACATTTGATTTGAATAAAATTTGCATTATAGCTTGGCATTTGCTTTTGTATAAATTGGGTTAAAATTCTTCTCATGTAAAATATTTGCTTTTCATTACTGTATTTTTTTTATTTACGTATTTATTATTATTTTTGCCTGGAATCTTTTGAATTTTGTAGGTAGGTATAGCAGCATGCTGCTACACTCCATTTGATGTATATCATTAAACTCTTTGAATTTGAATTTGAATCCATGTTTTCTGTTTATCCATTTACTGATTTAAAAAAAGGAGAAAATGAGTTCAGTGTGAGAAGGAATGATACGTGGAAGTGAATGCAGCTGTGGAAATATTGATTTTTTAAAATAACACTTTTATATGAATTTAAATAAATGGAAATCATCTTTTTGAGTATTCATGAAACTGAAGGTAAATAACCTTGAGGAAGAAGGAATTATATGTAATTAGAAATGAAATATGTGTGTGAAATCGTTATGATGTTTAGATTATTTCCTAGTATTTTATTATAATTAGGCCTTGGGATATGTCGATGGATATTGCCTCGGCTATCTACTTAATATTCAAATGACCATTTCACTCGTGAACGTTGCTTCATCGAAATGTCTGGGAAACGAGAAATAGTCGTCAATTACGGAAGGGATTGGGGCAAGTACAAAAAATAAATAAGCAAGCCCACTTGAACGATGTCCCGAAAGGCGGCACCTCGAGAAATTATGGCATTCATCAAAAGCAGTGACGCACCATCCAAACATCAGATCAGAAGTAGAAGAGGGGATCGCATAAAACCTCCAGTGGGCAATGAGACCACCACATTGCTTCTCGTTAGCCAGGCTCGTCGACAAGGCAAGATGGTGTACACGTGGTGCCTGTTAACTTGCTTCCTGGGTCTCACCCTCGGATTTGCTATTGATCAAGTAAGTCCTGTCCGCAAATTCTCAAACTGTCTCTTTAAACTAATACATAGAAACATGGGCAGCTTCGTGTTTCTGAATATGACTTAAAGATCAGGAACCTACATTTTTGCTCTCAAAATTTGTCAGTGATTTTCCTTTTAATGATGTAAGTGATCATTTAATGTGTGCACAATGGAGTGGGATTCATGGCAGTGCCATTTTAATATCCATTAAGTGAACAGTTTCTGTACTTTCTGAAAATTTTACAGGAACATGACACATGTGCACATATTTTCTAGGTCCAACAGACCGAGCTGTAACACTTCCTCATTTCACCAATTACAGTAGAAGTAGTAATGAAATTTGACTCATAGCTCATTTTGAAATCTTTGAAATGCTACCTAACAGTAACTTTTGTAAGTTGTGTCATGTAAATCAAATGACTAGTTAATAAAACGTACAGAATCCATAGAAAGAAAACCCCGAAGCAGCCAAGAAAGACTGGTTTGCAGTTAACGCTTTTTTTCACTTGAATTGGTCTATGAAAACACAAGGGACCCAAATGTCTTTGCCTGGCGCCCTTTTCATAACATCTACATATTGCTTGATTACAATCAGTAAGACCACACACACACACTGTACTGTAAAGTGGACCACTTTAGTAGATGAAAACAATAAATACCACAGTATACAGAAAACACAATGTATCCAAGGGCGTAGCCAGCGATGATATGTGCAAAGTACTTAATGCTGAGATAAAATAATGATACATATTTTTATATAATAAAAGTGAATATTTGTATGTTTGTCAGCCATAGAAATCAGAACCGCTTGACAGACCAGACAATATTTTCCACTCCAGAAAGGTTATAATTCAAAATCAAATCCCTACCCCATGACAAACATACAAACACCCAAAACAAATGCGAGGTCACCAGTAGCTTTGGCAGAAAACCTCCACCTTTTCTGTTTAGTACATCCAAAAAATTAAACAAATGTGTTTGATTGTAATAGAATTACTTTCGTTCAGTCATAAAGCAATCCTCGCCATGAAAAAAAGTGGTTAAACACCAAATGCATCTGTAACAGACCTACACACCCTCGTTAAAAAATTACTTGTTCCGAAATTACAAAAGTTTTTTGAGTGCTCATCTTAAGCCAAACATATCTTAATCATACTCTGCCAATAAAATACAACCTTAATTACCTTGAGGTATTACCGTCATCATATCTAAGTACTCTATCTACTAAAAAACTGTCGTTATGGCCATAACTTTGGAGATAAAGACCTATCGTTCATCCTGTTTAGCCTACAACAATAAGTCCCCTATAACATATTTTTTTTATCAGAATTGGAGTAATTTTTTATTATAATATATGATAATTATTCATTTAATTGTTTCCTACCTAAATAAAATCAACATGAATCAACCTGTATTGATAATTTCATTAGACGAGACAATACAAATCCACCACCACCCATCCGTGTTAGTCCAGCCATTTTGGAACTTTAGATTGGAAAAAAGTAGAGGAGAGATGAAAGTTGGCAGAAACCTTCTTATCATTCAATACAACCTACTAAAAGTCCCCTAATTTCCTGTGCATGGAATTTAGAATATAACCAAAATACTTTTTTTTACAATATTTTGCCCCCTCGGACTTATATATTTTGCTGGTTTTGGTCTTCATAATGAATTCTGAATAATTCAAGACCCAAATGATGGTGCACGAGGAATCCTATACAGGACATTGCCAGTTCCCATTGCGCAGCAAGGTACACTCTGGATGTGTGTTTCAAGGTTGAGGTTAAAACCAAATCCAAGCTGGAGTGGTTACATAGAAAAACCAACCACAAACAGTGGTGGATGTGAGACCTCAGGGATAATTAATCACTTACCTGCACCGAAATAGTCCTGACGCATTTTATACTGTTTTTGTGTTTGCTTCTGAAGAGAGTAAAAGACAAGGCCAACATACATGTCTTGTTACATTTCATAAGCCTAAATATTCAAAAGCTTTTGACATGATTGCTTCTGCAGCCAGTGACAGTGAACTGTCATAAGTAGTGGTAAGGCTGGGTGCGTTTCACTTGTTGATACCTTTTATGGGTGCTGTTGAATACATAATGGGTGGAAGTGGACTTAGAGATCTGTGGTCACTGGAAAATTCAACTGCCTCTATTGAAAGCATGTGGACAGGCCGTGCTTATGCTAGGGCCTTGCATGCCCATTTACTGACCCAGGCAGCACTAGCAGTCATTTCTCTGAATGTGATTCAGTTGGATGAATCAATACATACAGTACTTGGAATTCTGCATGATGCTGCTATAAATCAGACAAGATCTCTGGAAGATGTAAGCAAGAGTACCAATCTGACTACAGTAATGGAAAAGCTGAAGACTTATGGTGGAAGCAGCATGCAATAGTCGAACTTCCAAACTTTGGGTACAATATTTTGACCAAGTAACAATGATGCGAGAATTTGTATGTGCTAAGAGAACTGATGATTTGGATCTGCAACTCAAAACTACATGTGAAATGATTCCCCATTTCCATACAGCAGGACACTTAGCATATTCCAAATATTCAAACCTGTATGTCCAGCTAATGTCCCAGTTGGAAACAAAGATGACCCATTTGAGTTTCCAAAGGCAACTTCACAATCAGACGCAGTGACAAAATGTGGGCAGGAGTCTGGACAAAAAGAAAAAGCACCATCTGGTAACGTAACCTACCCCGAGCGACCTCCACGAACTAGCATTTCTGTAGCTAAGTCAGAGTATTAGATTTAGGCTAAAGCCAAACTCTGGGATACAAAAATAGAGCCTTTATTTCCCCCCAAAAAAACCAATGTAATAAAGGAAAAGGAATTGGAAATCCAAAAAAACTTGAAACACAATCACTCCTAGAATAATCATCTTGATTAAAATGTCACACACTACCTCTTTATAAAAACCCATTAATTCAATCACTATTTCTATTTTCCCAAAACTACGAGATAAAAGTGTCGGTCAGAGAATTCATTTTATGTTGTGACATTCGAATCCATCTTGGGAAAGAAGTCACATTTATCAGAAATAAAATAAAGATGGATAAGGAAACAATAAAATGGAAAATCATGATTATGACATGGAAGAAAAGGAAATGTTTTTCACTGCACTTCGGCTTCTCTCGGGGTATCTATAAAATGTTCAATTGTTTAACAAAGTCTCTTTTACCATTATTACATAAGAGATAGGAAATCATTTAGATGTTAGGAAAAAGGATTATAGTTAGAATTTAGTCACTTGGCACTCTGTAGCTGAGATGCGTTTTTGGCTGAAGTCAGCAGATCTGTTTACCGAGGCAGTAGTGTTTCAAAGAGTGTGTAAATATGATGTGTATAATAAATATGGTGTGGTTACCGCAATTTCTTGGGCCATTACAGGTTAGGTATTTGTAGTGATTGATTGCGAATACAAGAGAGCCGTCGCGAGTTTTAAAGAAATCTGCAATCACATATATGATTAGATATTTGCGCTCATGCAGTGAATAGACGGCCATAGTGTATCTCGTGCCGTTCCTTAATGAAGATGTAAGTGTTCAGTATTTCTTTTCCTTTCTTTTTTATTATGTTAACAATTTTCTCACTTGAGTATTTCATTTTTTCTGGGGTTAAAAGGACTCTTTAGATGTTTGCCTTTAATTGCCATTCATAGTTTTTTTTTAAGGAAGCATAATGTATTGAGTTTTTTCATTATGATGTATTCACTGGAACGACATTTATAAGGGATTAATCCATTAAAGGAAATATACGGCCCCGAGGTGTTTCTTTTGTGTGTGTGTGTGTGTGTGTGTGTGTGTGTGTGTGTGAGGAGAGTTGGTGCGAGCTATGCTCAGGCTAGCAATCTGGCGTCGGAGGGCAAGGTCAGCAGAATCTTTCGGTTGGTAACGAGAAGTGAGAGAAATAAATACTTTCTTCCTCATTCATTCCTTTTCTCTCTCCCATTTTTTGCCGCACCAGTGACCCGGAAATCAGATCAGCTGGGTGAGGATAACTTTGACTGTGAGAGTAGGAAGGGTTTTTTATTCCCTTATAGTGCAGAAAACATTCATTCACTTGGAAAATATTTTTGTGTTGGGATTTCTATATATTTTTTTTTCTTTTGGTGATTTGCGAGGGATACTTTAGAAATATTGTTGTTATCTAATATTATTGAGGTTGGGTCGGATCATGAATACTAAGGATGTCTCTTAGAGAGACAAAATGGCGGAAGGAGACAACAAGGATCACGCTTTGTTGTGTAAAGATAGATGGTGACAAGTATACTCTAATAATGCAATGGGAAGGACTATCATTAAATCTAGCCTCATAAAATAAAGTTACAACAATAATATGAAAGTCAGTCAAGGAATGAGTAAACTTGATCCTTTAATATCAAAAGAAATTTGTAAATTGTTTAAATTTTAAGGTAGGCAGTAGAGATGTATGGAAATAGGATTATTACATCTGTAAACACAGTAAGGGGGCAGTAGTGCTAATGAGATTTCCAACCCCGCCTCCCTGACACCTGCCAGGTGTGGATTTGTTGTCTCCTACGGTAGGTACGTTTATTGGGAGTGTCCCTCGAGAATTTATTGTAAATTTTAGCCAAATGATTTTTGAAAGCCACTCCTACCTTGACACCTACCTGTTGGTGGATCTGCAATCTCAAACGGTTGTGTGGATGTTCGTCAACATATTCAACATGTATTAATTAATATTCAACATGTATTAATTAAAGCCATGGATAACGGCAGTATATGAGTATACTACTATTTTCATCCAAACTCACACTCAATGGCCAAATGTATGCCTTAAATTAAGTGCAGAATTTTTTTTACATAGATTTTTGGCATTATGCCAAGCACTGGGGCAACTAAAGCCATTCAGCGCTGAAACGGAAATTGACAGTAAAAGGTTTGAAAGGTGTAACAGGAGGAAAATCTCAAAGCAGTTGTACCATGAAGCAATAGTTAGGAGGGGGTGGACAATAAGATGGAAGAAAGAGAATATGAACGGAGGTAACAGTAAAATGAATGAAAGTAGTTGCAGCTAGGCGCCGAAGGGACGCTGCAAAGAACCTAAAGTAATGCCTACATTGCACAGAATGAGGTGTACTGACGACACTATCCCCCTACGGATTGCATAAATTTGTCATCAAAACTGTGTCCTCGACATTTCTTTTAAGCATAAGGCAATTATTATTTTAGTTCTGTACATAATACCATTTTATAGCGTGAAACAACAGGCAGTAACGCTTGAAAAACGTTCCATGCTCCATGCTTTTAAAATCGTCACTTTCAAAGTCCAAGATTCTTGATGGGAGTCGAAACCGCGAAGTTCTTGGCCTCCTGTCTGTAATCTGTAGTGCTAATTACAAGTCATATACCATCTCTTTTACCATACCATCAATTTTACCATCCCGTATATTTTTTATTCATCCTATGTGTTATAGCAACTCTTTCTAAATGGCTTTAAACACACATGTTCAAGTATATAATTTAGCCACAGCCACTTGCCATGAAAATATTATTTATGCAGTAAATGTCGACTTTGTGAGCAGGAATTAAGAGGGACTGAACACTATTACCAAGAGGGAGTAGCCAATAACGCTTAATATATTTCACGGTGTATCTCATTTGAAGAATATATTGTTTGTTGAATTAGTGCTGCATTATGTATAGGTATAACTGACTAAAATGTATAGGTCATACAAGCCGTAGATTGTGAAATGGGGAAGTTTTTCTTCGGCATTGTGACTGGCAGTAATGACTATGAGACCAAGAAGCAAAGACTATACACGAAAGATGGGAAACTGACTATTAATACCATTAAAAAAACATCATCCAACCCGTCAGAATGCGCGCCATCTATTGATCATGCCCTCAACTAAAACTCGGCTGTGGCGTAGCGCGGCTTTTTTAAATGTTAAAATTTATTCTTATGCTGCAATAAACTTCTCTTTATAAATTATTGAATACTAAATCGATTAATATTGCTTGTTAACATGATTATAGAGCTCTATCATAGCTTATGACTTATATATTAGGCATTTCTGAATCATTAAATAAAATCCTTTAGTTAATGTAACATTAATTGCTAAGTATCTTTATCAAAAATTGAGAGGGCAGTTAACATTAATTGCTAAGTATCTTGATCTAAAATTGAGAGGGCATTTAGAATGAAACAAACTTATTCTCAAATTATCTTATTAGTTCACCAATATAGTATACAGTAATTATTTTCCTTTTTTGGGGCTTGTGCTTATGATTGTATACTGTACATAAAACAATACATATGTGTCAGACAAATCTAAGAACCTAGAGGAATGAATACAGTTTATTATATTTTATGATTATTTATTAAGCTCTTGATCAAGTCAGAACCTATTTATAACAATTTATTAAAATCTCATAGCCCAATTGTGGGAGCTCTCAAAAATGCATATTCAATTGGCACCCTTTTATGAAGGTAATGTAACCAACACTTCTGCCTGGTATTTTCTAGTAAAATGCCATTTCTGCAAGAAGCATGCACATTCCTAAAATAATTTGAAAAAATTATTCTAACTGACTTGAACCATGTTTCTTTTTGCATCATGTACAGTACAAGCAAATATCATAGGTTTTCACAACTTGTTTTGCCAATTTATTACTACTGTATTACTGCGTACATTTGCTGCCAAATGGTAAATTTACTTTGGAATACTATGTGGGGTGTTGGTACCAATTACAAGATTTCATTTTAAAAATTGAACAATTACGAGCATATAATGCAGAAACATAGATGAAACGGTAAGAATGGATTTTGTGGGAGCAGATATGCTGGTTTGCATGTAATTTTTTTTTTTATTTTGAATGCTTTTATCCATACATATAGGAAAATTCAATCATAGATTAAAAGGTTAGTGAACTTGAAATTAAAGTAAAACACTCTAACTTAACTAACCTACTTATGCTCTCCCATATGAATGTTCCCACAAGATCCATCCTTCCTGATGAAACAACTTTGGTTTGCTAAATAGTTGCTTATTACTGAAAAATTAAGGTAAACATTTATAACTACAACCCAAGGGTAAGCTGCTGAGAATATAACATAACTACAGTATATATACAGTATATCAAAGTTGCTGTGAGTAGCCTATCTGGAAAAGGCATGGAGACCCAACATTCACGAATTGTATGACAGTGATAGGAATTGGTATGTTTATTTCATATTTCTAGAGATTTTCAAGATATGCAAATATAACTTTAAGGTATTTATTTGAAATACAATTGACGCCTGTAAATGACAAGAAAATATAGTTTTTCTAGTTGATTTTGATATGTTTTGCAAAATAGCTTCATTTCCATTGCAAATTACTGTTGACATGGTAGGTAACTGTTGGCATGGTTATGGTACTGCTGATATGGTTAGGTTTACTGTTAACATGATTAGGCTACTGATGTACACTACCAGGAAGGTTAGGTTGGTTGTTGGGGTTTCAAATGGCAAATATTTTTTTCTAGTCGAAAATCGCATATAAATATATTTTCTTTCCGCTTAGAGGCGTCCACCGTATTGTAAATATTTTCCAATATTTATTTCGGAATAACACTGCACCGACATTCAATTTTGCTTTGGTCTATTTTATTTCTTCATTTTCTCTAAAAGTCATCATGTACTTTGTAACAGATGTAATGGATTTTATTACCTTTCTTTATTCTGAGGAAAAGCATGAAAAATCAGATGGGGAAAATCATTTTTCGTCCTATTGCAAACCACACACGGGTGATGATGGCTACGCCCACTCGTGATTGAAATTGAATGCCCCGCTTTGTGAAAAAGTAAACAAACAGACGATGTAGACGGTGCAATGCCAACGCCATCTTCATTTCATGCCAGGTACTAAATTGTATGCAGCCGATGCGGCTGTAGCTTGAGCTTCCCATCTTTCGTGTATTGTCTTTGCCAAGAAGTGTAGCTAAAAGGCGTGGCTTGTGACGTCAAGGATCAGCTCCACGCGCTTTGATTGGTCCTAATTTTCCCCATCCCTAAACTTGGGAAATATGCGACCCGCCCAAGGTCTACAAAGAGATATCTGTATAGACCTTACACCCACCAACATAGGTTTTGGGTTGATGTGGCATCTGCATAGCAGCTCTCGGTTGGCTGAAATAAATTTTTCCAATATCTTACCCTTACTGTGATAAAGATGTAAACTATTTATTCAGTAATACATTTAAATAACTTTTATTTACAAAGAAACCTCACACCTTATATAGCCCATAAATATGCCGATTTATGTCGATAATATAATCATGCAATCACACGAATGACTCACTTGTAACAAATATTCCTTTGAAGTCACATGCAAACAAACGATGGACATTCAGCGACTAATAAGAGGCATTTCGATTATTTCTTGCGTGTAAATTACTTGAGTTAATACTCGTAATAAGCAAGAAATATTGTTGTGTATGAGGCTGGCTAGGTCCTCGGGGAGGCGAATGGAACAGCGGGACGTTTCAGTGATAACATGGCAGGATAGCAATGGTACTATGGTTTCTTTCCCGAAAAATAAGTAACACTTTCTAGGTTATTTACCCAAATAGCCAGCTAAAGTTTGAAATCCCTTTCAGTACCCGTCATCCATGATAAAAAGAGCCAACGGCATGCAAAGCTAGTCTAGGCAAAAAAATTTTTTTTTTTTTTATTGTTGAGGATTGGGAGTATAATGGATAGAATGAATTAATAAACGTTACAATAAAACAGTAACATTGACTGAAATGGATTGAATGTATTCATGAAAGAAGGTCAGTGGAAAAAAATACCTAGAGAATCAGTCTCAAAGGCCTTTTATCTTCATTGTTCCCTGCTTCATGTTTTAGCGGTAAACAATATCAAAGGTTTTATTTCAGTTGACGGATGTGGAATGACTTTGGTATCATAATAAAGTTGTTTCTATATAGTACAAGCATAAAATAAAGTTTTAGTTAAAAGAAAATCTTGTGATTAGAACAGTTTTTGAGCAGAGGTTTATGCGTGGTCTTGGTTACACTGAGGTAAATCATCATTACTGAGAGCTCATCGTTCATTTGAATTTGATCCCAGCAAGGTCTAAGGAATGGTACCCGGTCTTTAGACCTTGGATCTGAGTAGAATTTTTGATGGAATCGTGTCTGTCGTGTGCTCGTGTTGGTGTATTATGAATACAAATTGACGCGTTTACGATTTATACTAGGAGAGGCGATGGTTCTTTGTGTATTTAAACGTTCAAATACGTTATGGGAGAAATAGTTTAATATTTACCATAATAAGTTAACGATACTGGAAACGTTGATTGTTCGCCAATGACTTACTAACCATGTACACTCGACAAGAAAACTGAAGATACAGTTCTCATTAGCTTTCGTTCATCGAATTTCCCATTTGTTTTTACTGAAAAGACATAATATCGCTAAATTTAATCTAGAATATGAAAATACACTGCAAATTATATCATATTAGTTAAAACTGCAAAACAAAACCGTTCAGATACTTAAAAACACGATATATGTCCGAAGTAATTGGAATTTCTCAGATGGATTCGTTCATAGAGATCTGGTAGATAGAATGTGAATTTCTGATTGTAGTATTATGTATCACGACGACAATATATACTCGTTTTCCTTCATGAACGGGGATATTATTGTACCATTGTAAATGGTGAATGCAATTATTTTTAGCTTCTACAAACTCATGCTTGTATTCCAAAGCGTTTAATGTTAGCTGACGTCAATGGCAGCCAATGTTGCTAAGGCTAAGGTAGGTTGAGCAAATCTAGTTGCATCCGCAAGAGCGTTTTCTATGATGTGGAGGAGCCCTAGAACTTCAAGCGGAAAAGTGCAAGTCACTGGATACTGGCTTACGTAACGGATTTCACACTGATTACTTTGACGTTGACATGGATCGAATGCTAGTTGCTGTTTACAAAGCTACCGTCATTAAGCATAAATCTTTATCAAGGTTAAAGTAGCATGTCAGCTCAAAGATTTTCTGGCTATAAGCTCCCATTACAAAGCAGTTCGTAGTAGCCTACAGCCCTACACGAATGCATTTCTTTGCTGCGAGGCTGAAAGATCTCCCAACACATCAGCATTATTTGCACGATATAAAACTTTAATTGCCTGTGCAATACATATTGAGTTATTTGTGGTAATAACTATTTTTACTTAACACAGCTTTTTGTGGATGAAACCCGATTTTCAAAAGTACAGAGAGCAAGAATGACCGCAGCCTGTGTCTAAAATTTTCCACGTCTTTTTACAATCTTTGAATGTTATGGCAACTGTCGAATGAAATCAAGATTAGGGTATGAATTTCCTAGAGAATTGACTTGAATATTCTGATCCTTCAAATTTTATCTAGCATAGTGCAGCACGATCTTGGCAGTCATATCACCCCGTTTCCCAGGTATCTGTGCACCGACTCACCGCTCTTTCTTCTGCCTTTCCCCGTCACAAGTCCGTCACCAATAATTTCTCTCTCTCTCTCTCTCTCTCTCTCTCTCTCTCTCTCCTCTCTCTACACTTCTAAAACATACTTTAGAAATATATATTACCACTCAATCTCCCAAAGAAAACACAATGAAAGCAGATTTTGTTCTCTCTCTCTCTCTCTCTCTCTCTCTCTCTCTCTCTCTCTCTTCTCTTTTAAAACACATTTGAAAAAATATTATCACTCAATCTTTCAAAGTAAATATAATGAATTGAATATCTCTACAGATAGGCCTATGCTTGTGCTCTCTCTCTCTCTCTCTCTCTCTCTCTCTTAAAACACATTTGAAAAAATATTATCACTCAATCTTTCAAAGTAAATTTAATGAATTAAGTATCTCTATAAATAGGCTTAGGCTTGTGCTCTCTCTCCTCTCTCTCTCTCTCTCACTTTTGAAACATTTGAAAAAAATAGTCACTTAATCTCTCAAAGTAAATATAATGAATTAAGTATCTCTATCGATAGGCCTATGCTTGCGCGCTCTCTCGCTATCGTCATAATATTTCATTCTTTACTGTATTGTTCCTCACGATTTCCACAAGTACTGACCAAATTTTAAAACACTTTCTCTCATTGTTTAAGATCCGTCTTCAATTACGCATGAATGTTACGTCAGTTTAGTGTCAAACATTACTTATAAATAAGGTTTCACAGTAGGTTTTAAAAAAGGATGATCGATATTCTACCCTGAACTGACGTTACCAAACCAACATAACGAATCTTATAGAGCCTGTTTCTACATTCAAGTATAAATTATTAAAGGACCTCTACAGAATCTTTATGGTGTAAAGTTAATGGAAATCTAGAAAGCAAAAAACGCTACGATTTTGAAGCTCCGCCCCCTTTCTAGAGTTGCCAGGTGTGGCATTATTGAACACTATATGTCCGAAGATATAAAAAAACTGTATCTTAACATTCCTTGCCGAGTGTACGTGTGTAGTGACCTGGACCAGCTTCCATGATATATGAAGCGGTCAGCCACAGAGCTATTTATGATTCACAGTCGTGGCAGCAGTTGGTTTGCCAGGCGCATATCCAGCCTCTCTCTCTCTCTCTCTCTCTCTCTCTCTCTCTCTCTCTCTCTCTCTCTCTCTCTCTGCGTTGGCCGGCTAGCATAGGACTCGAGTTGATTACTCACTTTTGTTGATGGTTGGAGGTTTAGCGTAAAACTCATCGAAGTATGAAATAGTTCTATATACAAGTCGAGGTACATCTTAATGATAGGAGCTTTCTGAAGGATTCTTGAGTAGAGGAGAGATAGCGGTAGAATGCAACAGAGTTCACAATTTGATCTTAGGAAGAAAAGGGGTGCACAAACGAACACACATACATGACTTCTCTAGATTCTCATGGGAGTTCGGGTTGTCACGTCAACCCACGGAACTGATGAGTGTTTGTTTATACGAAATATGGTGAATCGGCATTTACACACATCCTTACTGAACTAGGTAATTTTGGGAGTTTTTTCCTCATTGACCTATTATACAGAGCATTGCGATATTCTTATAATGGAATGGGGTGCATTTCCATTTTAAGTGTAATTCTATTACACGTGCCGCATCTTCGCCCGTGAGAGGACAGATGAAAGGAAACTGATTTTTTTTTTCTTTTTTATTGAGAACAATACATAGAACAATGCATAGTAAATACTTACGCATGTACTGCATTAGGCATAAAATTTCAGGAGCTAGTATAATTCGATAAAGGACTCAGAATACTGTGTCAATAAATCAATGAGAAAATGTGTTAAATGCTTTTCCTGGTAAACAGTTTCCGCTCGCGCACGCGTTTCCAGCTGACGAAGAGGTAATGGTCGTGTGCATTTCTCAGCAAGTCAAATATAGGCGTAGGTGCATGGGAAAGATGCAGACAAAAAGATTCTGTCATGGGGGCTGATGATCAGGATCTCGGGGTAACAATTATTCTGAGCAAGTAAGTTATTATCTCTTGCTTACCAGAACTTTGCTGAATGATTCTCAATTTCAAAGTGCAATTTGTTTTTCAGTCATATTTTTCAGTAGACAGGAACAAAATATTTAATCTGCAAGATAAATATCAAATTCAATGAGGGCAATTTCTCTCAAGTCGAGAATAGCACACATTTAAATATGCATTCGGACAAAATCAAGGAACTCATTTATACTGTTTCAAGAAAAAACAATGCAGCTTTGCATTGTCCAAAAATCTAAGATAAAAGAAAGCATTATGTAACATATACAATCATGAGTGACCAGTGCCTATTCTTGCCTAGACAATAAACCCTCAGAAAAGGAGCAGCACTGCTTTACCGAGAAAGTGAGGCAAGCATAAAAATAGTTGTTGTAGACTAATTTTGGAGTGCTGATTTCAGATCCGAAACCAGTTTTCACTCATCACCTATAGTTTTTGAGATATACATGTATACATCTAAATAAATGTGTACATGCATTCATGGCTACCAGATGTTTCCTATATAGGACATTGTGCATGTTTTTTCTAATTGGAAATTTTAGGAATTGTGGTCTTTTTAGAAAATTTACGTGCCCTAGTTTCACTAAAAGCATCTGGCAACCGTGACATGCAATGCAGCTGGGTACACCAGTAACCTACTGGCGGTGAGAGCAGACAGTTAGTGCTGCTCGACGTTCATGTTATACAACCGTTTTATATGTTTAATATATGTTTATGTTATAATTTTGCGACAATTCACATAACCGTATATATGATCAATGTACCTGGCATCCCGGAGTAAGCAGTGGAAGCTGATCAAGACAGATGTAAGGATCACCAGTTTCGGGACACGGAACATAGACTTCACTTCATTTTTCAACATGGAAAACAGGTTGTACTATTGCACAAATGTCTCTGCCTTGTTCACCTTCCTTGGTTTCTCACACAATCCCTAAGAATGGCATCTTTTCATAGACTCTTCAAAGCGAAGTCTCAAGGCTGTGCTCCTGCACAATGGGAACAAATACCCCAGCATTCCCATTGCCCACTCAGTTCATCTGAAGGAGTCATATGATAATATGTACCGCCTTTCAGAAGCTGTCAAGTACAACAACTACCATTGGAGTCTCTGTGGGGACCTCAAGGTCATTGGGCTCCTTATAGGTATGCAAGCGGCTTTATAAAGTACTGTTACTTTCTCTGTCTCTGGGGCAGTCGGCTGCATCCAAGCACTGCAAGCAGAACGACTGGGGTCTAGGAGCACTTTTGTGCCTGGTGAACACTCCCAAAGAAAATCCTCTGGTGGACATGAACAAGGTTCCTCCTCTCTATATCAAGCTTGGCTTAATAAAGAATTTTGTGAAGGCCATGGACAAAAGTGGCACTGCCTTCCAACATTTGTGCAGCCTGTTCCCTGCTCTGAGTTCTGCTAAGCTCAAGGAGGGCATCTTTGTCGGACCTCAGATTTGAGTGGTGTTGTTGAAGGATATAGACTTGAGGAGCTTCTTACCTTAAAGTAACTGAAAGCATGGGAAGCATTTAAGTCAGTCTACAATGGCTTCCTTGGTAAAACACGGGTACCAGATTACCAAGAGTGTATTGAGAAGTTGTTACAGTCTTATGAGGATATGGGATGCCAAATGTCACTCAAAATTAACTACTAAGGCAAGTGGAAACCCAGAATAATGGGGCACTTCTGCTGGATGCTCTTTCATGGCAACCCAGAGGCAAAGTAGAGATCTTAAAAAAAAAAAAAAAAAAAAAAAAAAAAACATCATTTCTAACTATCTGCTGTACCATGATTTGTGCGTATTGTAATATCCAAATAAATTTAGTTCCATCAATGTTCTGTATCTATGTTGTTTTTTTCTGTAATATGCCTTTGTTACAGAGTATATTTTGAATTCATATGCGGTATAATTAAAAGGAAATATGTGAAAGCATAAGACCTAGAGGTGATAGAACAATGTTGTTCAGAAATTTGAATTCACCACATCAAAATTTTGTAAACCAGTTTTAGAACTGCATGATGTAAAGCTCAAAAAACTCAAATTACAGTAAAAATTTCACCTTCAACACCCCTTGCACTCAGTGCATTATGTTACAACATTATACTAAGCCACGTGCAAACCTATACTGCGCTTAGGATTAAGCATATTGGTCAACAATGCCATAACTTTGAAAATAAGACTCCTATGAAGAATTGGGTAGGGTGGTAGTGTGACCAGGGACGTCTTGCACGATACCACTATTCTCTCTGTGCCAGGAAAGACTAATTATTCTTTATCAATAGAAGTGTCCCGGTATTATTTTATTATGGATTATGGCTTTCTTGTGATGAACATACTATATTGACAGCACTTAAGTCAACTACTATGAGATTCAGGGCCTCCGTAACACGGTTTTTTCCGCAATAACTTTTTATCTATGCATTTCATAAATATAACGCTTATTCAGAATACATATTATATCTACACATAAATTTTGACTGTATTCTGCATTACGTAGGTTGAATAAATTTGGTACTTATAATGTAAAAGTGACTTTTTTTGAAGACGGGCCAACTTACTCAGAGAAAAGGTTTCGAACGCACTCGTTACGTAACTTATGACAGCATTTCTTCCCTCTTTCTCGATGGATGATTGGCTATATGTAACGAAGGCTATACCTCTGGCAACAATGACAAAAATGTAAATACAAGCAAAGCAGTACACCTTTATGAGCTCTGAATCCTCTCCACTGATAATTGTCATAATGAACAAACCAACAAAATATGTTAATAAATACAAAAACACTTCGAATATTAGTCTAACTCCCAAAATAGGTTTCCTAAGAAATTACAGTCTACTTTATAGGTCACAATCAGATTGACAAGATGTAGGGAATAGTTGGTAATTTTCAAAAACATAGTAGACAAGCTTGATTTGATAACTGCTATATCCAATGTCAAGAAATTTTTGTTTATTGGATATCTACCTATTTACTGAAAAAAAATAGCCGGTACCGTATGTTGGCTTTAAACCTTCACCAATAATTATCGTCAGAATGATGACTTCATGAGGCTCCACCCACTTTGGCCTCGTTATAATTCAGGATAACACTGAAGGCTACCATGGGCATTGTTGGGTTAGAAAATTTAACTTCTGGCCATAAAAACTAATTTCTCGAATAGTTGTAAGAAGTGCTAAATGATCCTAAAGGATCCCAGCAGTTGGCCTAAATGTTTAATTCATGTATATTACTGCTATACTGTAGCGGCACTACTGCTACAGTAGTATTACTACGCTAGTACTGATACCCCACCCACATCTATGTATCGTTCCGCCATTCATAAAGTCTTTGGGTTTCAGAGCCGATGGAGTTTCTGTCTGGTGGATGGGCGGGGCAACATTTCGTCAAAAGGTGTTTACCTTGCTTACATAATGAATGTTTTTCGACTCTTGGATCGTAATCATTGGCCATGGCTTCGGCTAGATCATTTTTGCTCTATAAAAATTAAAACTATCGGGCGTAGGTTATTGATAATGCTGACAAAATTTGTGAGTGGTTGTAAAATATACATATGTCAACTTTCAGCTACATCCGATGCTTTGGCAAGGAGCAAAGCCCAAAAAACCGTGTTACAGAGACCCGGAATCTCTTAGTAGTAAACTTTGAACAGAAAGTAATGGCTGTAGGGTACTCTGTAGATATAAAACATTGAAACACATAAACGAGAGAACCGGACTTAAAATGTAAGAAATTGCTTATTAATAAATGCCAATAAGTAAAGGTTTAAGATTTGTATGTAATCAAGTTCTTATTTTTAAAGCTTATTCATATCAAACGTATATTAGGTCACACCGACAATGAATGCCTTCATTTTATAGTAGAGACGATGAATGGTAGAAGTTCAAAATGTAGGTCTCCGTTCTTTAGGTACTGTTTCAGAAAGTCACGGCTAAAGGCAAAAAGCCCAGTCTTCACTCATCTCAAATTTGGCTAATCCTTTGAAAAAAACACAGTATTTAAAATGCATAGTCAGTCGGTTATCAGTAATTCATGCAAACACTACCAAAATTCTATTCTTTTGCTTGACAGTGTGCTTGAAAGCATCAAAATTTCAAAATGAAACGAGAAAACCATATCAACGAGAATGTTAATTTGAAAAACTTGACGAAAAATCTCGCTTTTTCAGGAGACAACTTCTATCAAACCCCTCATTTTGGTAAGTGACTTTACTGTCAATGTTATGACCAGCATCTTCTGATATAAGTCGTAAATTACTCAATCTCTTACTTTGCCCCGTTCTTCAAGAACTGGATCCGGAAATAACATCCAAAAGCCTTCATCACCTTTATGCCACGGAAAATATCTAACAAACGTTAACTGCAATAGTTCGACATTCAAAGTTTTGTATTAAATCTATGTAAGATGAAAAAATATCCAAAATACTGAAAGAAACATGCAACTAACTAAATTGACTTATTTTATCTACAGGATGATCCTCCTATGGTCACTCTGGATCTGGTAAGTTTTCGGATAATTTTCTTTCTTTTCGTTCTTTGCTCATTGCATTCATAATGGAACAATGTGGAAATTCAAATGAATTTCTATACGCGCTTCTATAAAAATATGATTATTCTCTAGCGCAAAAAAGAAGATAAATTGACACATACAAATCATTAATCATCTTAATCATTATTACCTCCAACACTGCGTGACTCAAAGAACCTCTCGTTGCTTTTCTGTTTTGTCTTCAACTAATCTCCACTTATATTCAACTTCCCACCTCATAGTTTTCATCCAAGTAGGTCTGGGTCTTCCAATTCTTCCTTCTGATGGCACCAGGAACCCAGCTAACTTGTCCGAACCATCTCCATCCCCCTTCATCATTAATTCATCCACATGAGGTTCCTCCATAATTACCCACACACCATCATATCTGTCTATCAAGACATGCTACTGCCAATATGTATTGTCCCTAAAGGTTTATTCTTAAATCGACCTGATTTGAATCCTGACATTCTCTTTATAGCTTTATTCTTAAATTCCCAATGTCTTTGACTCCTGACATTCTCTTCAAAACTTTATTCTTAAATTCACAATGTCTTTGACTCCTGACATTCCTTTCAAAGCTTTATTCTTGAATTCACAATGTCTTTGACTACTGACATTCCCTTCTTAGCTTTATTCTTGAATTCACTATGTCTTTGACTCCTGACATTCCTTTCAAAGTTTTATTTATAAATTCACAATGTCTTTGACTCCTGACATTCCTTTCAAAGTTTTATTTATAAATTCACAATGTCTTTGACTCCTGACATTCCCTTCTTAGCTTTATTCTTGAATTCACAATGTCTTTGACTCCTGACATTCCTTTCAAAGTTTTATTTATAAATTCACAAAGTCTTTGACTCATGACAGTCTCTACAAAGCTTTATTCTTAAATTCCCAATGTCTTTGACTCCTGACATTCCCTTCAAAACTTTATTCATAATTTCACAAAATCTTTTAGATATAATTTAACTTTAATACTATAATTGATGTCCACAGTAGCAGTCGACTTTAGTCTATTTGATTTCAAAATCTCATTCAGCCTGGCCATGGTTGGACATCATTGCTTCTAAATATTTGAGAGGTTCATCTT
>NC_087214.1:7814887-7822387 GCF_015104395.2 Macrobrachium nipponense | reverse complement strand
GAGTTAGAACCAGGGAAGTGCTTAGACTTCTGAAATCAGGGAAATACTTAGACTTTTAAAGTTGTTGATGGAGCGATGCCCTTTAATGAATTTAATTACACATAAGATTACCTCACACCTATTTTAATGAACTTAGTCTGATTTTCAGCAATTTTGGTAAGTTGTTTTAGGGATCACTGTTGCCTTTAGAGTATTCAGTCGTTTAGTACCTGTGAGGTACTCATTTAATGATTGGTAAGTGTAGTAAGCAGATACTTGGCGCTTCATCACAATATATATATATATATATATATATATATATATATATATATATTATATATATATCTATATATATATGTATATAAAGCACATTTGTAGCTCGATGTATGTATATGAATCACGATAATGTGATATGACATATATATATATATATATATATATATATATATATATATATACATATATACATATATATATATATATATATATATATATATATATATATATGTATATATATATATATATATATATATATATATATGTGTGTGTATGGATATATATATATATATATATATAATATAATATAAGTATATATAATATATCTAATATATATATCATACATATATATATATTATATATAGGTATATATATATATATATATATATGATATATATATGTTAGATCCTATGTATTAAGACCTTGCCATTAAAATCTGCCAGAAAACGGAGCTTTTTGATATTGATATACTTCAGACCCTTTATTCTATCATTGTTGAAATGTTCCTCATGTCTGAGAAGCCGGCATTCTGCTTGGCAGGAAATCTTCCTTTATCGCTTTAATAGTACTTATAACATTGTCCTTTTGGGCTCCACGTCAGCTGGGAGCATATGCTGCCATTAGTGTTTGTCGGCATGTGATATCCGGTTCCAAATTTTCTGTTTTGCCAGATTTCAGTATTTCCTTGAAGTGGATGTTTATTATTCTCTCCCAAGAATTCCTGGAATTGTTAATACTAGGTGTCTATGCTAGAAAATTTCACAGACGAATTTTCATAAAAGAGTCAAACAAGAAATCTTCCAAAATAAGAAATATAGTTATTTTAAGAAAGGGAGGAAAATTCTGCCAGTAATAGAGCAGATGTCTGAACTCAGCACATTAATACCAGATAGCTTCATTTTGTAGCAGAACTCAACGCCCAGCTGCACTGCAACAAGTTCTTATACAGTAATAGTTCACTCTTAACATTTTCTATACTGCATTTCCTAAACACGCATATGCTCCCAGCTGACGTGGAGCCCAAAAGGACAATGTTATAAGTACTATAAAAGCAATAAAGGAAGATTTCCTGCCAAGCAGAATGCCGGCTTCTCAGACATGAGGAACATTTCAACAATGATAGAATTAAGGGTCTGAAGTATATCAATATCATTTAGCTCTGTTTTCTGGCAGATTTTAATGGCAAGGTCTCATAGTTCCGGAAGAGGTTGCCTGGAGTTAAAGGAAATAGCAAGTATGACTTCTTCTCACCTGGTTCTCATTTTTATATAGGGTCGTCGTTTCAGATGAGCCATTTCCATCTATTTCTATCGTGTGCTTCTGCCTCATCAATTCCCTTCTCATGTAAATCTCTTCTCACACGGTCCTTCCATCTCTTTCTTGGTCTCCCTCTTCTTCTTCTTCCTTGAACCTCCATCCCCATAGTATGTCTCCTCAGCATGTTCAGTACTTCAACTACTGGTATCAATTTGCAGCGTGTATTGTATGGAACAAGTCTAAAATGTTCCTGACTTGCAGATTAGGTTTTGTAATAGAATTGCACAGAAAATCTTTTTTGTCCCAGATCTCTAAGATGTCTTCTTCACTAAAGAATTTCCTCCACAGGAAGGAGACCCACCCGCTGTTTCTCCTTCAAGAGAGACCACAACCGCTGTCCCCGTCCTGCGAAAAGAAGACGTAAGTCCAGTACACAGAATATAGACTTTCTATTTGGTTGTCGACACTTTGGGCATTAGACATGACGGCGGCTATTTTCAATGAGCATAAAATAAGAACCTTTTTTTTCTAGAGGTATTTCTTGATATATTGTTAGAAATACACTTTTATTAGTACTGTTGGGACTAAATTAATATTTATATCATTGTAAGGATTTTATTTCTAAGCCCTATTACATGTTTACATTTCTTTGGCAAAGGTTAATCCATTGCCTGATTCTCTTTGAAATGATTTACTGTGTTAACTGTCTCTTGTTAACGTACCCTCACAGATCGGAGGGTTTGAGAACGTCAACCCCTCTCATGTCAACGGCGAAGAGCTGTTTGAAGCTGACATCTTGCTGTCTTCTGAGCAGAGAAGGCAATTGCTGGAGAGGAAGGCCATACCATTCACTTCCATGCGGTGGCCAAATGGACCAAACGGAACTCCAGTTGTGCCTTACAAGTTTGGAAGCAGTGAGTGAATGACCACATGCATTATGATGAATGGAGCGAAAAATAGAATTTAGGCTAAAGGCCAAGCTCTGAAACCTATGAGGTCATTCAGTGCTGAAAGGGCATTGAGATTAGAAAGGCTGAAAGGTTAACGGGCGCATTATGGTGAATGTACAGATTCCTCTTGCTTTAGGATAGAAGAAATACGAGAAATCCACCCACAAAATTGTCCTTCAGTTAATCCAGAGTTTAAATATTGTTACTAACATGGTATATGGTATCATCAGTAAGCTAAACAAAGCACAAAGCAAAAAAAAAAAAAAAAAAATGAAAATGAAAATACGCAATTAAAGTCTATGCAAATGACTCGGAATATCTTCATATGTATACAGAAAAATTTACCAAAATCATGTCAGTTCTTACTCTAGCGACACTAATCTCCTCCATCACAAGACTTAATCTAGCAGCAATCCTCCTCCATCCCGGGATGCATATTCCCGAACTGTATAAGCCCTAGCCGACATGGGGGCTGCTCAGTCAATCACAGCCCAGAAAAAGTGATGTAGAATGACGTCATCTCCCTTTCTGCCGATCATCGGAGGAGGACGAATGATGTTGAAAAAGTTTTGTGTATTTTGCAAAACCCATTTAGTCGTAATCACCCCTTTGGCTATGTTTAAGACTATCATTCACTCTCTAGCAATATGAATTGTGATTTATTTTTTCTACCTAGACACGAACTGCCTTTACGTAGGTCAATTAGAAAAACATAAATCGAATGCTTAATAGAAGAAGGAATTTTCATTTGGCAGTATAACATTCTGGTCTGCACTTAAACATATTTATTTCAATATGCGCGGAAGCTAATCTCTCGCTGTCTCACGAAGCCACAAAGTATTATGTTGAACGTTCTGTGCCGCCTCTCACATAAGCCTGCCCTATTAAGTCTATAAACCATCCATGGGCATCATGTCTTCATGTAGTTTGTCACGCTCCCCTAATTTGCCTCAGCATGCAGCAAGCTGGAAAACCATCATGCATACATGTATGCATGTGATTAGATGATTCCCCATTCCTCTTTCGTGAGAGAAGTAATTAAATTTCATTTCATCCCAGCTATGCACAAGTCAGTAATAGAATTCAGTGTACATGAATGAAATTGAGAAACTCATCAGGGATACTTTGCGACAGGAGGATCAGTGCAAAAGTTAAAGGAAATTTTCATAAAAGCATAGTTAGATCAGCCATGCTCTATGAGGCAGAGACTTGACCAATAAAGAACAAGAAAGAGGAATGGAAGTAGCCGAGATGAGAATGCTGAGGTGGATATGTGGTGTCACAAAAAGAGATAAGATCCGGAATGAAATGATCAGGGGGACAGTCAAAGTATTAGAGGTTTCAAAAAAGCTCAGGAATGAAGACTGAAATGGATTATGGATTGGTCATGTCATGAGAAGAGAAGATGAACACGTATGTAAGAGGGTTATGAACATGGAGGTGGAGGCAGAAAAGGGAGGGGAAGGCCAAAGTTCAGGTGGAAAGATAAGTTATTGAATGACATGAAGGAAAAGGGTTTAAGAGAACAAGATGTACAGGACAGAGGAAGATGGAGAAGGCTGACTAGAAACGCCGACTCCATATAGAAATGGAAAAAGCTGAAGGCAAAGAAGAAGAAGATTTCAGCTTTATAATTTGGTCTGCCCTTGCCTGGAATACTGCTCTCATGTCTAGAGAATGTGCTCTACATATGGGCCTGCTTCCTTTCTTGACGGTTGAATTCAAATCAGTCAACTTGATTAATGATCACTTGCCTACTCGCTCCCTCCCCCCGTACCCCTACTCCATCTCTCTCATACGAATATTTTCTGTCATTGCTCCAAGGAGTTTGCACACTGTATTCCTGCACCCTTAAAATGTCCAAGAAACATTTGCCATGCAATGTAATCCCACAAGTCATCTTTGAATATGGCCAACTTCCATATTAAATGGCACAGTGAAAGATTCTTTCAAATTGTCTCTAGTTGTAGAATTCTCATCCTTCTTCAGTTTCTTGGTTCTTTTGACATATCCCTCTTCAGGATGCTAGTTTGCCGTCACTTGAATCAATCAATATTTTTTGTCTAGCTTTACTAGAATTTCTATTGTATTTAATTATGAATTTCAGTTTTATGTCTGTGAGCTTGATGTGGGTCGTCTGGCCCACCTCGAATGCTTTTCAGTAAAACAAGAGCAACATGACCTCCCATTGTTGTTTAACTGATATCTGTTACATACAGGCATGTAAATGTGGCTTGTAGTACTACTACTGAGTTAACATACTGAAACAAATGTTTCATCTTTTTTACACTAAATAATTCTGACATGAACTATTGAAAAAAAATAAAACTGAGCTGATACACAGTGGTTACTTGCAGTCGTTTACAACATGACCTCCCAGTGTTGTTTAACTGATATCTGTTACATACAGGCATGTAAATGTAGCTTGTAGTACTACTACTGAGTTAACATACTGAAACAAATGTTTCATCTTTTTTACACTAAATAATTCTGACATGAACTATTGAAAAAAAATAAAACTGAGCTGATACACAGTGGTTACTTGCAGCCGTTTACTAAATATCATTGAACCATTTTGAAAATGAGAGATATGACTAATAAAACTTCTTACCTTAGTCAAGTTCATGATAGACTAATGTTACTGCCTTGTGGCCCTATGGTCATATTAAATATATTATAAACCTTTTATCATTCCCTGAAAAAAAATGGCTATGGGCCAATAGCATTTTCCAGATGTTGGTCACCATTATAGTAAAAGTCAATACTTTGGAATAAAACACTCACAATCAAACCATTATACATAAGAATTTTCTAATAAAAAAAAAGATAGGTCAAATAACAATTTTAGTCGGAAGGCCCAAAACCATTATACATGAGAATTTTCTAATAAAAAAAAAAGATAGGTCAAATAACAATTTTTAGTCGGCAGGCCAAAACCCTATATGTTAAGGCATTTATTTGTTCACAGCTGGCAACTATGCCAGAATGTACCTCTATATCGTAAGGGTTCAGAAACAAACGGCTTTCAAAATGGCATTTATCCTTTATGGTCAAGAGGTAAATTTTGAAGTTTCCCCAAGAAAAAATATTATACGCCAAATTTTGGCTCATTCTGAAAATCGGAGTAGAGGGAGCAGAGTAATTGCATGATAGTACATGACATTCCGACCAATTTTTGTTAAATGAACGTCACCCAAAAATCTCTCATTTGGCCTGTGCAAGATTTTACACATCATAGGTATCCAGGATTTTAAGGAATGTGTGCAGGATTTTGAAATTTGTGTGCAAGATTATTAGGTTTATGTGCGTGATTTTGAGAATTAGTTGTGGGCTTTTGAGATTCATATGCAAGATTTTCAGTAGGCTACTCAGTACACATACTTGAACTTCACTAAAGACACTGGGTGCTGGTCATATGTTGGAATGCAGTCAACACCACAAAATTTAGCCATTGGAGATGGATGCACTGGGGTAAGTCTTCAGTACCCAGTAGAGAGAAATGCAACCCAGTGCCCTTAATTAACTTGCATGATAAACTATTACAATTTGACGAGCGGCGAGCCTTCTTGTCATCAATGAACACAGTTCTGCGTCACTTTTTTTCCAGGCTGTGATTGGCAGAAAGGGAGATTATGTCATTCCTATGTCACTGTTTTTCCAGGCTGTGGTTGGGCGAGCAGCCATTCCGTTGATTACAAGAAATGTGATGATGAAATGAATAATTGTTTGCGTACTTATTTTCCCAAAATATGTGTAACTTTTTCAACATCATTCGTCCTCCTCCGGTGATTGGCAGAAAGGGAGACTACGTCATTCTACGTCACTGGTTTTCCGTGCTGTGATTGGCCTAGCAGCCCCCATGTCGGCACGAGAATATACACTTCGGTAATATGCTCCAGGGACATATTCCTGCGATGAACTCCTCCTATATCCACAAGCTTATTCGAGACTCCCCTCCATCCACAAGTTGACTTCATAGTCATTCTACCCCTGCCCCATTTCCCTTCACACTTTCCTTTCTACATCCCGGAGTTAGTTCGGTGGTATGCTCTTTCTCTATTGAAAGGCTTCTGAATTCTTCACCCTTTAGACCAACCTATTTGCTTTCATTGGCTTTATGATTGAAAACTTCTCATATGCTACATTTATTACTTTGCCATCTCTTTTGTATATAAGTACATTATTATATAATAAATAATTCCTAATTCATCTCAACCACTTCTTGCTATTGTCTTTCTTTTGCAGCTAGCATTCAAACTTCACTGCCCTAAAGGAGAGTTGACTCAACAACTTCACACGACTATCTTTTGTTTCCTTGGACATTCCTCTTCTCTTCCAAACCTTTTACAAAGTTCTTGTTGCCTTCCTTGCCCTACCCTTCTGGCGATTTGCTCTGGCCTCATTCTACTACCATCTATTACATTTATTCCTAACCGCTTACATGAATCAATTGCATAATTTCTTGGTCTATATTTTCTTCTGTATTGTTCCAGCAGCTGTGAATACAGCAGCGGTAAGGGCAGGGCTGGCTCACTGGGAGGAGCATACTTGCATTGAATTCCAGCTAATCAATGGTACTACTCCAAGCACCTACTTGAACTTCATTAACGGCACTGGGTGCTGGTCATATGTTGGAATGCAGTCAACACCACAAGATTTATCTATTGGAAATGGATGCACTGGAGTAAGTCTTCAGTACCCAGTAGAGAGAAATGCAACCCAGTACCCTTAACTTGCATGATAAACCATTTACAATTTGATGAGCCTTCTTGTCATTAATGAACACATTACAATTTTACTTCAAGTTGCTGGATTTTGAAAAAATGTGCTTAGGCTTTCGTTTTCACATTCTTATTGGTATTTCTTTTATCTCCACCACCAATCCATCATTTGATTCGTCTCTTTCAACAATTGCTCCTACCCAGGTCCCTAATGCTACTGTCCTCTCTCATTTACTTTTCAGCTGGGGACTGTTGCTCATGAGGTGGGCCACGCCATGGGATTCTACCACGAGCAGTCCCGTTCTGACAGGGACGAC
>NC_087214.1:7804887-7809887 GCF_015104395.2 Macrobrachium nipponense | reverse complement strand
CACTGACGTTAAGAATGGTTTCCCATTGTACTAAATATTATGTACAAATATTAAAGAAGAAATGAAAAATAAATCACTACACTGTATGTTATTAATAAATGTTAAGTGAAAACAGGGGGTGCTACAGTTCCACAGTGCCTTTACACGAGCCGCCCCTGGAACAGAGTTACTGTGACGTTGAGAGTTGCTTTAATGTTTGGATGTGAGTAGCATTGATGAACTGAAACTGCTAAAGTGTTTAATATAAAGAATAAACTTGATTTACTGTTGCTTTTCTGTAATTAAGTTTGAAAGGATCTATTAATTCATCTTTTGATATTTTCTAAACATATTGGTAATTTTTTGCACTAAATTAATATTTTTTTATACATCTCAGTTCGACTTCTGACTCACTATCATTATTATCTGCCAACCATTGTTGATGTTAATAATATATGGAAATACTTTATTTTTGTTTTTCTGTTTTACAACACCAAGAACAGTATGAAAATGTTCCTCTCAAGGGGGCGAAAAACTTCGTCTTTAGCATACAGGCTCAGAGCTAGGTCAAATGAACAAGTTTAGGAGGCCAGTCACCACTGCAATGATCTAATGTATATTTGCATACCGACCGTAAACGAATGCATAATTCATTATGAAAAACCTAAAACACACTAATGCTTACTAAAAAAAATCATAATGCTTGTTATTGGATACCCCGCTATTTACAGACTACGATAAACACACTGTAATGAATTTGTTTTGTTTTTAAAAACTCACAGGTCTACAAACTTTGAGTACTAAAATAGGACCCTCCTCTGATGGCAAAAAATAGTGAATATCAAGTCAGAAGAAAAAATAATTAATACCAAAATTCTTAAGAAAAAGAGGTTTGGAAGAAAGATAACAATTTTACTTTCCTTACAATGGAATGTTATTTTGCTCAGCTATCAGGGTACTGATTACCCGCATGATATCCATTAGCAATTGAATTTATTCACTGGTTTTAGATTATGCCAGTCTTGTGCTTGCACAGGATTTTGATCTAGGGAAACTCGTAACCTAATGACTGAGAAACTGTCAGTCTGTCACCGTGGTACATCAACCACCTGCGCCGCCTGGTGAATAGTTACTAGATACAGTTTGCTGAATACCGCCATATGCCTTGTGCCTGAACCATTAATTAAGATAACTGCTGCAATATTTTGTAGCATAGTAGTACATGTGCTAATCTTGAGTTCTGTATTAGATGGGTGTCTTTAGATCTTGATATTTTTGTTGTCATTACAAAACCCGATTGACAGTATCTGTTTGTATTTGCAGATAGTCTTATCTCAGGTTGTTCAGCGAATGTTACTGCACCAGGAACAATAACATCTCCCAACTACCCTAGTAATTACCCAGCAGGTAAGTTTAAAGTACCATACTAGGGAATAACAACTCCTAGGTACCCCAGCACTTGACAATTGGTAAGTTTTCTGAAATCCAGCTAAGTTACATTCACACAGTCAGATAAACTTAGTTCTTTTGTTATGCACCCAACAGGCCATCTGGCCTTCTACTGGGATTCCTGGTATGCTTGACATATACTGCTTCTCAGTAACAAATAAGGACATATACTTGTGTAGTTTCCTTCATTGGCATAATTGATATAAGACAATGATGGTTTCAGCCCTGCCTCCAAGATTTGGCTGAGTGTATCCTTAGCCCCATTGCTTCCTCTTTCCCAAATACCAGAGAACCATTAATGGATGCAATGTGGTTAACTAAACCGTGAGATTTATTACCTTATTATTTCCCCTTTCCCTCAGTGGCAGTTTTAAAGTAAGCAAATAGTAATTATTTATGAATTATGTAAGTAAGTAATATTTTTAGAGGAAACCTTTCCGCAACAGAATATTCCTGACAGGCACGACATAAAGTTACTGATCACTGGCATTCATGAATTAACATAAGAAATACTGTCTTCTAGACATAGGAGTAATTACTTTTAATTACTGTGATAAGAAATATTGACAACTTTCTCATAGGGATCTGTTGTTTGGGCCATTAGGATTTCCCTTGTGAAGCTTGTAGCTCCGATGGAATGAGTGTAGAGTCTATGATTGCAGAATTCCTTCATATACTCTTTACCACTGAATTTTTCATTCAGGAAAAAGCCTTACCAACCCTTTACCCTCCCCAATTGAAAATAATCAATCCCAAGCAGTGCTGCCTTCTATAATCAAAATACAAATAATGAAAATTATAGCATGATGGATGCTATAGATATTGATTCATAGATTAGGTTATCTTACAGAAAATCACTGAGAGATCAAGTAGTTGATATTAATATCCTAAATTTCACTCAGAGCGAATTATTTAATCATAGTATCTCTACAAGGCTGCCGTCAACATGCAAATAACTTTTGGGACTGTTTAGACAAAAAAGATCCAATTCAGAACAATGGCAAGATAACAACAATCCTTTCAATCTATTTGGGCAATCACCCGCAACAATCAAAATTAAGAGAAAACTTCAAAGCAGTCCAATATAAAAAATCTATATCCTCTGTCCTAAGGGACTTAGAGGGTCAAATCACAATGGCATTAGCACATGAGGCGAGGTATGAGAGAGATTCAGAGTCTGCTGCTAACTGATTTATTTACAGAATATTCACCCAGGTCAAGGGCTCGTGCGAGCCACGATGTAGCTTCCGACCTCTGACAGATCGAACCAGGGATTAGGTTCAAGCATATGTTTGTTCACAGATAGAAAATATAAATATGAAATGGTACAGAATATTAGACTGAAGATCATACAGGCATGATTGGAAAGATGGCAGTGCAATACATACAATGGCAATAATGCATAAATGTGACAATAATAACGATTAAGATAAGTGTATAAAAACCGTAAGAGAGAGGTTGTCTTTCTCTGGAAGACGGTGGTTGTAGGTGTGTGTAGGCCCGCGTACGTGGGCACTACAGGCACTTTCATGCATGACCAATTACTGGTTAAACTCACTAAAATACTATTTGAGTCTTGACATTAAAAGCCATGGACTGAGATACAGCTGGGCAGCAAGATTTAGATTCAGACACATGTAGATTGCACAAGTATCTCCACACACACACATTGACTAACTTCTTTTGAGTAAACAAAATATCACACCACTCAAATGTTCTTGAATGGCATAGAAGCTAGCAAGAGGTGATCAGTAGGGATTGTCACCGGAGTTATTAAAATCAGTGATTAGGCATTACAGATCTATCAAAATCTCTCCAGCTGGCTTCTGGAACGTTTGTTATAGCCTTGAACATGTTTCGAAAAGTGATTTTGAATACTTTACAGGGCAATTACAATTAACAGCTCCCCAGTGCCCTCCATTAAGAGTGTTATTAAACAAGAACAAGCACTTGACAGTTGAATAACTAATCCTCAAGCATGCTACCAGTTTTATCTTATAAGAAGCAAAAAATTAAATTTTCTATCTGCTACTAAGCGTAGTCTAAAGGCACTAGTATTTTCTACTTTTCTATTCCCAGGTGCAAGATGCGTAAAATGGATCCAGGGCCCTCAATGTACCATTGTGAAGATAAAGTTCAATTCTTTTAGACTTTATGGAAAAAATTCTTACTGTGGTGGAAACCTCTGCTGTTATTTCGACGCCCTGGAGATAAGGACCACCAACCTTACTGTTGGTGAAGTGTAAGAGCTCAAAGATTGTTGTCGAACAAATATCCTTGACCATTCTGATTAAACTGAATTATCCTCTGGAATTTTCATTGTTGCCATTTTCAAGTTACGTTTTCACACCATATAAGTATTCCTGGCCTCAACGTTCAAGCAACTAAATTAATTCAGATGTCGATATTGCATCAGCACTCCTCTAAACAGATACGGGTTTTGGGAAAGAAAATCACTGACGGATATTTTGTCAGCCATTGGGCATTACTTTAAAATAATGGAATTAGGCAACTCATTTTCTCTTCGACTTTGCAGTTACTGTGATCAAGATATTGCTGCAGGAACAAATTTTACTTCTTCAAGCAATCAGATGATCCTCTTCTTCAGGACAGCATCAAACTTCTATCCTGGATGGTCTGCTGATGTGACCTTTGAACCTGATCCTTCATGTCCGTAAGTTTTTTCATTTAACGTTCGAGTGGGATTTTTTCAAACGTTCTGAGATTTCTTGCTTCCGTCGTATTTGAATCACATCTTACTCCTGGTTTTTCGATTAAAATTGCCTTGACAAGGTACTGTGCCTAAATCCTTAATCTAATTTTTCGGGATGTTACCAAGTCGTATGTGCCTCCTTATTTTTCAAAATGTATTGTTTTCTGACTAAATCGTCTGTTGACCACGTGTGGGTGGCTGCCTTAAATCTCTGATCTTGCCCACAGGTTTTTTTTTCTGTAGAGTGAATTGGACCTTGTGCTTATCCTGTAATGTCAGTTTGGAAACTAAGCCTACGTGTACTATGTTTTTGCTCTGCTATGATCAGTTGTGCCTCAAGTAAAGGGTCGTGTAGACCGAAAGATCTTGGCAATTCTTGTCTTTTCATTTTCCTCCGTGGCATCACCTTTATATATATCTACATATCTACAGTACAAGTACGAGCACAACAACGAGTACGAGCACAACCACGAGTACGACCACCACTACGAGTACGACCACAACTACCCCCACCACCACGAGTACGACCACAACTACCCCCACCACCACGAGTACGACCACCACTACGAGTACGACCACAACTACCCCCACCACCACGAGTACGACCACAACTACCCCCACCACCACAACCACAACAACCAAGGCTCCTACTAGTGATAAATGCAATAAAGTGCAGTTGAGTTCCACCTCAATGCAATGGACGTCTCCCAACTTTGGTCTGGGTAATTACCCCAACAATGAATCCTGTTCACTTCCATTATCATCGGTAAGTCAGTTTCGTCACTCAGCAGACATTGCATTGAGGCCGCTTCTCACGATAAACATTGCCTTCACTTTCGAACTGGGAATCCCCTCTTTG
>NC_087214.1:7714887-7799887 GCF_015104395.2 Macrobrachium nipponense | reverse complement strand
TCTTGGCAAGGAATTTCATAAATGCATCCTATTTTGTCTACATTTTAAATATTTATTTGTTGGGTACTTATGAACAGTGTTTGTATTCTTATATACTGGAGCAATGTTGCAAAATTTCAAATATTCCTTTAAAAGACCAGGGTTTTCGTTTGGTTTGTGGCAAGACTAGAACACTATTTATTATTACCTTGCCTCGTAATATATTCTACGTTCTTTGAATAAGATTTCTATTGTAATAAAGTGCAGTGAAATATTTTTTGACATGATTTTTTTCAGTCTAAAAATCAACACACATCACAAAATTTGTACGCTCTCAAGAATAACACCTATTTCCACATCACCTGAATTGAAAGAAAAATCATGGATATATGACTGCATGGGTCGGTTTTCTATATACTGGATATTTAATTTTATTACTTTCTGAACGATATAATAAAGTGTCTAAGAAAGGTAACCTGTTATTATTCTCATTTGCTACTTTAAATTTGATACACTGGTGTAAATGATTCCGTTGAGTTAGTAAATCTTCATCATTAACAAAATCTGGAATCAAAGCAAAAATGTCGTCAACATAGCGAAACCAGACAATTGGAAAGTTGAAAACGGCGGGTAAAACCTCAGTTTCAAAACATTCCATAAACATGTTCGCTAAAACGGCTGATAACGGTGAACCCACGGGCAAGCCGAAAATCTGTGAGTAAAATTTTTATTACATCCAAAGTGGCACTGTTCAATACAAATACTAAAACCTGCTCTTAGAGATAAATGAGTACACGATGTCTTCCCGGATGGACTAATAAGTCATTGAGACATCCTAATCCTTGTAACTCCTTGTAACTCTCTCTCTCTCTCTCTCTCGACCAACCTCTCACACAACCCATAATTCATAATTCACTAAGGTCGCTCAATAAGATCCAGAATGATAAAAAATAAACTTTATTCGTAAAGAAACCTTAAGGCACCAATTAAACAAATAAGTAGAGTTCTGAGACTCTACTTTCTACGTGAAACATGAGTAAAACCAAAATGACACACCAAACGGTAAATCAAAATATGAAATGGGAAAACCAAGATTAAACTTGGGATTGGATAAAAGCAGTCCAAGACCTTTCTCTCCAGCAACTAACTCATCGTTAAACACCAGTCAGAAATACACAATTAATCATAAGAATTTTCCCCAGTCAAAAAATATATAATTACAAGTCACAGTCTCTTTTGACTTGTACCATTCCATTCCCCGTCATTAGTGTCTTCCAGATCCATCTGAGAAAGAAGGAATCCCACATGAATATGCAGAAATAAATGGCGATAAAACTAAATGATAGAAAATCAATCTCCTGGAACAAAATTCACATATTAAAGAGAAAACTCTGAAACCAACGTTTAAGACGAAAAAACAAAAATATACTTTGGGCGTTAAATGTAAATCTACTCCTTCAGCAGTAGATAAGTCATCACTCAAGAAGGGTCCATTTCACTAGACTGTATGGCTCCAAGTGCCCAACTATACATACATCATTTCCATGAGGAAACATACGCTGTTACGCACACATGTACGTATGGTTAATAGTCCTGTCCGCAAGACCTGATCAAAACCACATCGGATGTCTATCACATCACACCTCAACTTCGGCCCAATCACAGCAACACAAACTCAATCTTGCCCTGGTCACATCATAAAGAACCTGATCACTCGAGACGAACGTCCGGGCAAGCTGAGTTGACATTTTTCGGTGAATGACTCCATCATCGCACCATCTATCTCTTCAGTACCTCAGTGATTTGATTCAGGAACCGTTCGTCATTTTTCTGTTCAAGTTATATAAAATTCGTCATCCTTATTAATGAAGGATATATCCTTGCAGCCTGAAAAACAACCAGAGCGGCGTCATGAAGCTTCCGTCTATGAACACCGTCGCCAGCTTCTACAACAGCGCCACCGGAAACGGCGTCGGATTCAACATCACGATCAACAGCAGGAACACCAGTTGTCATCAGGTAAACTTGGAACTGTACATCAGTCACCTGATGTCTTAGTATCATACGAAAACGAAGGCTGGGCCACAGCTAATTGGTGTTGAAACCTGGCAAGATACTGAAAAGAGGCCAGGAACCGTTCTGTTGCGATAGAGCATAATACTCTTTCTTGTTAAAAAATATTAATTATTATTTATTATTCAAGCTTAATGTATAAATGAATGATTGTCACTATCATGCCGTAATCTGGGTCCTTGTGTTCGACATTTGTTTATTTATTCAAAGATTTTGTAATTCTCAAGAATGACTTCTTATATCCTTTTTTTCCCTCTATTCAAGTAGAGTGAAAGATGAAATGCTGTGTTTTTTTTTTTTTTTTTAACATATCGTCTATTTCCGCATAACTCCTTCACTCCAGCAGTGCTCTTTATCGTTCCAAAGAGTTATTTTCGCCTCATCAGTAATTGCTTTTCCTTTTCAGCTAATCACCACAGGCGGCGTCGGAGACAATGGTACAATAGCTGCTCCAGCGCTGCCCAACAATGCCTGGCAGATGAAAGCTTGTGAATTCTGGATTAGGGTGAGTCATGAAAGCCACGAGATGGTTCTCTGTCTTTTGACTTGGCGCCATTGACTGTTTGCTTATTCTCCATTTATACGTCACTGGCATTTGATTAATTTGAATCTAATTCTCTTTGGCCTTTATTTTCAAATCAACAACAGGCCACGTATCATTTTCAACAAATGCTTTTTGTGCGCCTTATTTTTCAGCCATTGCCCTTGTTCATCAGTTTCAGTAATGGTAATGGTGATTAGAAAACATTCAAGATTTGCTGAAGCAATTCTCATAACTGTATAGTCATGTTTTTACATAATACTGAGTCACGGAAAAACGCATTTAAATTTGCTGTGTTACCCTTTAATCTGTTTCCAAGTAAACGACGGGACGGGAAGAAAATTCTGATATTAATGAACTTTAAATGCTCTCAAGGTATACTTTTAAAAATGCATATGGCGACTTTTGCTATACTTTCAACAGCACCGTCAACAATCTTGGTTTCGTGGTTATGTTGTTGCACAGAATTCGAAACCCTGCACCTGAAACTGAGCAATTGATACAGACCAAAGTCTGCGTCAGCGCAGGAACGGCTACAGTTGTGACCAAGGTCTAGAGAGTATAGGAAGTCTTGTCAGCGATGACCCAAAACAAGCCTCTTCTGGGCAGGTCGAGAGCGTGACGTCAACTCAACCTCGCCTGAGGCTACCACGAGGAAGGTCCTTTGTTATTCCAATGGACAACAGCAGACATATACATGTGTTTGCAGATGCTCCACACCTAGTTAAGCTTTTTAGAAATAAGTTTCCTGGCCATGGATTCATCTTGCCTGATGGTACGTAGTACGTACGCTCACAATGGTCCAGTTAGAGAGCTAATAAAGAGAAGCAAAGAGATCTTCGGACAGCTCATAAACTTTCCGAAAAACATATGAATGTTATTATAGGTATGCAACGAATGAGAGTTAAATTTGCCGTGCAACTGCTGTCAAAAGTACCTTCTATAAATCTATTGATCACTTCTGCAACCAAGGAAATTTGAAGAGAAGGACTAGAAAATTACAAGCCATTTTATTTGGCTTGTTAATAGGTGGTTTGATTGGTTTAATTTTCGACTGCCAACAGATAGAAAATCATCAAGAAATGCTTACGGGACTAAACCCGTAAACGCAAGACAAAAGAAAGAAAAGCGACGAAGAGTAAAGTGCTCTATCTTGTCTAACTTGCTGAAAATGATCAACTAAAAACTGGGCATGACTATATTCTAAATTACAGACTAAATCAGGTTGGGTTGGGTCACTTTTTTTTGGTTGAATAAGGCAAATGGGAGCCAACGATCAGCACCCATCACCAGTTGCATTTGAACATCGTGCCAGAGCCCATCATACAGGAAAAGACAGCACGCTTGTAAGCTCAAGGAACAACGTTGAAAACTGCAACAGCGAAAATGTAACATCGTGTTCACTTTCCCACATCGCTGACAACAGGACTCATCGTTCGAGGACGGAGGAAATTCTCTTCAGAAAGAGCCCAGTTTATAAACAATTTAATTTTGCTTACCAGAATTTGATAAAGATGATCAAAGTGATGACTTCAGTGACCAGGAAGTTGAAGAGCAAACATGGGAAGATGCCATAGAGGAAGAAAGACTAAGGTTTGCGATATGTTGGCGGGACGTTCATTGCTCGCAAGTTTCCCCAACTGGAACATTGAGGAGCAAAAGTAACAAAGGGAGATGACTTATGGATTGGTGCCATGAGCTTTAGAGAGGGCAAACTAATGCTACCTAGTGTTTCTTGGTCATTAGCAGTGTATGGATAAGATGTTTAATTCTCACCATGGGGGAAAAAATCTTTTAACAGCAGTTCAAGGAGCGATCATGAAATTAGCGGATATAATTAGCAATCACATCCAAATAACTTCAAGAGTCGAAATATTATCTTCGATGCCATACATTATTTAGAAATCGAGATTTGAGCAGACACATTAGTAGTTCCAGAAAAGCGGTGAATAAGATGGAAAAGTTAGTGACATAGCTAGCAATATAATGTTAAGATATGCGTGAAATGTGATTTTATGGAGATTTGTTAAATGTGTATAATTCTAAAAAATATATCTATATTATTGTTTAGAATGTACTTTAGAACTCCCTCGTGGTTATTTACCATATAAAAAATATAGTTTTTTTTTATCTTATTTAGTATTTAATAACGAAAAAAAAGAAGAAAGCAAAGGAAGGTTTTCTACGATTTCAAGTTATTTGGGGAAAATGTTCTAATGATCTCTCCTATGGTTATTCATTTTAACATCGTAAAATGAAGAACCTTCATCTGACTATTACTTTAATCATCGAATAGCTTAGAGTATTTAGAAAATAAAAAAAAAGAGAAAGTAAAGGCAGGATTGTTACAGGTTAGGCCGCCTGACTGTTGTTATTGTGACGTCACGGACCTAGCCGTTTAATCCTCTACCCCAGACTAAGCTGCTGCGCGTGACAAGATGCCTTTGCCTTTGCTTATATTCTCTAGGTTGTGACGACATCTGAGAAATGTCAACGTCACGTTTACGACCAAACACTTGCGAGAATAAATGAAAACCGACATTTATTTTTTTTAAGTAACAACGTACTTTTAGTAACGAAAATTGTTGAATAAAACGAACCCTGCCGACCGAGGTTCATATGAAATGAATTTGAGGTAAATTGCACAATAATTTGAAAGGGAGACAGAATTCGCTTCAGAACTTTCCTACACTTATAGTATCCCGATGTGTAACTCGTCCTAAGCTCTTCCTTCAGATTTCTCAGCTATTCGGGGTCAAAGTATGATGGACGCTAATGATGACAACAAAAACGTGAAAAATAGTCGGTATAATAAATTCATTATCAATATATCGAAAATAATCTCGATATCAAAAACAATTATTATAGTGAGAAGTTGTGATATTGAGAAAATTTTTTTACTGAAGTGTTCATTCTGACTGAATTTTTCTTCCGATTCTCCTTTATCCTATGTGATGAAAAGGTTTTTTTTTTTCAATACTCCAGGAAGAGTTTGAAACAAAGACTCGTAATCGAATCTAAGATTATATTAACAAAGTACAAATATATATATATATAATATATATATATATATATATATATATATATATTATATATATATATATATATATGTATATATTTATGATTTCCAGTCTGAAGACTGACATAACCAACCACATTGCGTAATCAACAATCGAGGCCCAAACAGTTCCACTGGTGCATATCACCAGTAAATGTGAACGTGGCATAACTACAGCACTTGGACCATAACCCTCGCTGACAAGTGATAATTACGTAATATAACCTTGGTGCATGAAGAAGTTCACTAGACTTATAACTATGGATATAATTACCACCTTTACCAGAGAGAGAAATAGCATAGGGCACACTGAGTATCTCGCCAGAGGTGCAACCTCCTACTGCAACTTCCGATGGTCCAAAAGATTAACACAATTATGCCCTTAGCACTGAGGAAGGCAGTGAAAAGCCTTATAAAGTCTGCAGTATTTGAGATGAAAATGAAAAAATCCTTTATAACGTCTGCAAAATTTTTGAGATAAAATCTTTATAACCGTCTCAAAAAGATTTTGAAAAAGAAATTTTGAAAATCTTTAACGTCTGCAGATTTTGAGATGCTAAATCCTTATAACGTCTGCAGATTTTGAATGAAAATCCTTATAACGTCTGCAGATTTTTGAAGGATGAAATCCTTATAACGTCTGCGATTTTGAGATGAAATCCTTATAACGTCTGAGATGAGATGAAAATCCTTAAAACGTCTGCAAGATTTTGAGTGATCCTTATAAACGTCCGGCAGATGAGTGGAAAAATTCCTTTATAACTCTGCAAATTTTGAGATGAAAATCATTATAACGTCTGCAAATTTTGAGATGAAAATCCTTATAACGTCTGCAGATTTTGAGATGAAAATCCTCATAACGTCTGCAGATTTTGAGATGAAAATCCTTATAACGTCTGCAGATTTTGTGATGAAAATCCTCATAACTTATGCAGATTTTGAGATGGCTACAACGAGTTCGTGCCGAGAATAATACTAGAGCGCGGAGTACCTCCAACATTCCACGACCACCTTAAGAAAAAAAATCTTCATTCGAAAAATCCTCAAAGCTGATGGCAGACGATCCATTGGAACTCACACAGTCCTCGTGTCCCTCTCCTCCTCTGGTCTCCATGGGGACCATGGTCCTCCTCCTCTCTCTCTCACTACGGACATGGAAAAGTAAAAACGAACAAATTCCATTGGTGACGTAACTATGATGCGAACACTAGAGGGTATTAAAGTGACTGGAAAGCTTATTTGCGTAAATATTTACTTCTATCGCAAATTTTTTCAAGTATATCTACGTTAAAGGCAGGTAGTATGTGGCACCATCCCGTGCTTCCTTTCTATCGAGCTGTCCCCAGCTTACTTTGAGGTCGCTTTTCTCACCCAACTTTTTTCCTGTAGTACCTCAAGATCTGCTCAGATAAGGGTCCTGCCTTGCTTATCCAATTAGTCTTCGATTTTAGCAAAAATATAAAAACGAGCATCAGCCTTAACATTTCCTTCATTGCTAGGTCTCAGTTTTCCCATTGCATTCATTTTTATTCTCCTTCTCATATTTGGGGTAAATAGAATCTCATCATTTTGCCAGTCACAAGCCACTTCTTTCATAAAAATATATTTTAACTACTTTTCCACTTCTCGACTTCTTCCCGACAGTCTCCGACAGGAACTAAGATTCTGCTTACCTTCACCAAGATGACTATGACCACCACATGTTCGGCGAACAGCGTCATTGTGAATAAAGATGGCAACGTCGCGTATCCCACGGCTACCAGCAAAACATTCTGTGGAACGGCCCTTCCAGCACCAATCAATTCTACAGCAAATGCAATCAATGTGCTCTTCTTCAGTACAACAAGTAATAAGGTCTTCGAAGCCAAGTGGTCCGTGGTTGTATAAAACGTGAGATTCTTGAACTGCCTGCCTCACATTGTCAGCATTTCATCGAGTTGATTTGAGAGGAATTTTGAACTCTGAAGTTTTATATCATATGCAAGTCATGAAAGAGCAACCCACTTTGAAACTTCAAATTATACATATGTAACGATATGGCACTGAGCTGCCCATCTTTTGGCCTGCTATTTTAAGCAAATAAAGGTAATTGCATCACAGCTGCGTTTTGATCTTCAAAGTTACACATTCCTTTTCTGTTTTCCTCTAAACTGTTAGAAGAGAGAGGTAATACATTACCTGTCCCATTGGTCTTCTCCTCATATCAAAAGAATAAAAGTCAATGTTTATTAACCTTCTTCCATGGTCTCTTCTTCCCCCTCGCCCATTCATTCTCCTTTTCTCCCCCAAATGTGTTACAGAAATGACTACTTGTGTAGACCATCCATTTTGGTAACCTTATTAAAAACAAATAGCCCTTTCCCATTTCTGTTCTTTTCCTAGTCTCGATTGACACTAATACTCAACTTGACCTCCCCTTGATGATCATGACTCTGAACTATTACAAAAGCAGCCCGTAACTAAGGAGACAAAATAGAAGCTAACCACTTCGAAATTGAATGAAATATCTCAGAGGAGCAGATGTGATATTGTAAAGGAACTTCCAAATTGGACAAAGGATGAGCTAATAAAAGCTCAGTAACAGGAATTCCGGGTCCTTCCTGTTGAACTAGGCGAGGTGGATGATTGAATAGTCTCAAAGTTTAAGATAATGAACAATATTCTTTACAGGTTTAGTAGGCCTAGAGAGGCTGGTAACAGTGTACATGAAATTGTAAAACAAATAGTGGTTCCTTGTGTTCACAGGGTTGGCTTGATGTCGTTGGCACATGATAATGGTAAGGTGGGGTCATTTCGAAATCCACAAGATGGCTGGGAAATTGTTCAAGGATTATTATTGGCCAAAATAATAATCTGACATGAAGAAGTTTGTCAATAGTTGTGGTATATGCCTGAACGTCGGTAAAGATCCTTTATGTCCAACCCCGTTGTTTCTGAACATTTTAAATAGATTACAATTAACGTTGTCGGGCCATTGCCCAAGACTCGTATTAGGAATGAGTACATTTTCACTCTGATGGATAAAATCCCGTCCCTTATCTAGAAGTAATTCCTCTATGTTACATTAAAAGCTTGAAAATAGTTGAGGTGTTACTAAATTTTTTCACTAAGTTTGGAATGCCTAAGTTGATTCAGTCTGATTCTGGTACAAACTTTTTAGAAAATATTTTAAAGAGAAAATGGCAGAGTTGGGTATTAAACATCTGACTTCATCTCCTTATCATCTTGAAAGTCAGGGTGCTCTGGAGAGGTTTCATCAAACTCTGAAATCGATGATTAGGAAATATTGTTTAAGTCACGGTTCTGAGTAGGGCAAAGAATAACCACATCTCTTATTTGCCTGTCGTTCGGCTCCAAGTCAGTCTGTAGGTTTGTTGCCTATCAATTTGTTTTTTTTTTGCCATTGTGTTCTTGATGTTGTAAGAGAATCATGGGAAGGTGACATTCCTCAGAATTAATTTGTTAGACTACATGACTAATTTGGGTGACTAAATGACGAAGGCTTGGGAATTTGCTCAGGGCAATTTGTTGTGTAGTCAGAGAGGAATAGAGTACTTCTTTGACAGGAGCAAAACACGTAACTTCGCTGAAGGCGACAAGGTATGGGTGTAATTCGTTAAAAGCTTCGTTTTTAGGTCCCTGGAAGATTTTGAAAAAAGTTAGCGAGGTCAATTATTAGTGGAAAACTCCTGAAAGGAGGAAACCTTTCCAGCTTTGCCATTTCAAAATGTTGAAGGAATATAAAGAAAGGGATAAAGTCATTCCTGTGGCAACAGATGTGGAGGTTGTTAAATATAATAACCTTTATTCTTTTTCAGACGAAGAACTTAATGAGGATAAATATGGTAATGATGGTAATTGGCTATCAGGTAATAATAATACTTCTGTAGACAACTTTGATGGTTCATTTTCTCATTTGAGTTACGAGAAACGTAGGTCTCTTAAAAATTTGGTGTTCGATTATAAAGAATTGTTTTCGGATGTACCAGGTCGAACATCTGTTGTAAAACATTGGTAATGTCATGCCAGTGAAACAATCCCCATATAGATTAAATCCTTTAAAGTGTGGAGTTATTGCAAAGAAGATGGAATATATGCTTAAACATGGTTTGATTGAACCAAGCAACAAAAGTCCTTGGAGTAAGGTCCATCATAATCTTTATAGATATTCCTGTGGAAGAGAGATAAATAGAAAAATTATGAATAGCCAAAGTTAGTGTAAGTGTTTTCGTCTCGACCGTCGAATATTTCCATTGAGCAGAAGTAAATTTCTTTAAAAAGAATGTGACTGGGTGAGAAACACCTTGCTCATCGATCTGTAATAAAACCGCTCCGACACCGACATCACTTGCATCAGTAGTAAGTGAAAAAGGGAGCTAGAAATCCAGAGCCCTTAGAACAGGGAAGCTGAGGAGTATCCCCCTCAAACTCTTAAATGCCTTCTGCATTTCCTTGGACCAAATGAAAGCTACCTTCTTTTTCAGTAAGTTAGTCAGTGGATCAGCGATGTCAGAGAAATTCTTTACAAACCTATGGTAGTATCCTACTAAACCTAAGAACTTCCTGCAATAGCCTCCACATTTGCTCACTTAGGAGCAACTTTACTATCTCCCTCTAGCTGACCCAAATACACGATCTTCATTTTTGCAAATTCACTTTTCTTTAAATTAACTGCCAAACCAGCTTTCTTCAATACCTCAAACAAGGCCTTAAGATGCTTCAAAAGTGTCTCCCAATTGTCACTATAAATAACAATGTCATCAGTATAAACCATACACCCTTCTAGTACACCATGTGTTCATCAACCTTTGAAAAGTGGCAGCAGCATTTTTACACCAAACAGCATAACGCATCATTGAAACAACCCTTCAGGTGTCATGAAAGCTGACAAGGTCGTTGCTCGTTTCGTCTAAGGAACTTGCCAATAACCTTTTAATAAATCAAATTTACTTATATATTTTTACTTCCCCATGCGATCTATACAATTCTCTGTCCGTAGCAAACCACATTTAGCTACTTTTCGATAATCGAAACTTATATGAAACTCCTCGTCAGGTTTCTTAACCAAAAGCACAGGTGACAACAAAGGACTTTTGCTTAGTTCAATCAAACCATGTTTTAGCATATATTCCATCTTCTTTGCATTAACAGATACAAAAGTAAAAACCAACGTCTGATGCGTTGGAGTCTTATGCTGCAGGAGTGGAACTTGGAGTTCACTTATGCCCCAAGAAAAGACTACGTTATGGCTGATGCTCTCTCTTGCACCGTTGAATAGGGATACTTGCAAAGGGCTGTGCAGATACAAAGGTAGTATCTGCATCATTCTAGTTATAGAGTGTGTACTGTTGAAATGGGTTTGTATTTTAAAGAGTAAATGAGCATATAATGAATATGTATTAATCAAAGTTTTTCCTTACAAGCCATCTAGGGTTAGAATGGTCCCTAGACTGGGGAGGTGTTCTAAATGAGCGCCGACAAATGAGCGCAAGACAGTTTAGCGAAGTAACATTTGAGTGCCAACACCTAACTATCTATATAAATAAAAATGGAAATGTTCGTTTGTTCAAAACCTTAAATCTCCGAAAGTGCTTCACCGATTCCTTTGAAATTTTGACACAACATTGAATTCGAATACGCGTGTGCTTTTATAATGGGGTTTCATCCTACCTCCTTGTCATGGTAATTGCTTTATAGCAAGGAAAGATAAAGGAAAGGAAAATGCATCTTCGAGAATTTCTGCAGCAAGGAGGCATTCGCGCATGTGTTGGAGGTGCCAGTTCTCATGATTGTTCTAGAAACATCAGGTGGGGTATGGAACTTGACAGGCGCCGACGTGACGTGAGGAATGCCGCGATTTCTGATGCAATACTTTGTCGAGATTCTTCTAAGAAGTTCCGGTAATCTCGGGAGCCTGTGACGTTCGCTAGTAAGCCACGCCCCCAGGAGGGAGCAGATCATCAGTAAGAGTCCCAGATCAGATTATCAGTGAGAGATCAGCAGCAGAGATCATCAGAGAGAGATAAGAGAAGAAGGAACTGACGAAGGATCAGAGAGCTCGGGAGTTTAATCGGGATCTGGTCAAGTCGACTGGGAGTGGACGACCGAGACATTTCGACGTAGAGGTTTTGAGGAGTTCCTGCCCTTCAGGTATCAAGAGTAGACATTGTTTTCTGCAATACGGAGTCAAGAAGACGTCAGCAATTACAGTTCTACTTTTGTGAAGCCACCGCTTCGAGCATAGATCTCTGACAGCGCAAAACTGGTTAGCAAGTATTTCAATTACCTCACTTCTTCCCCAATTCACGCATTGTAAGATTTTACCTTTTTTATGTAAATAGGAGAAACCATTCTGTATTTATCTTTGCTAGTGAGCTTGTAAATAAACCTTTGTTGTGTTTGTGTATCTTTCTATATTCGTATCCCCAGTTTCAACCGTTGGTGTTGAATTCTTTTTGTTTATTTTCATATCGAACTTGGTTCGTAACACTCCTTCCCCCCTCCGAAGGGTGTGGGGGTGAGAAGGGATTCCATGAAACAGAGCTGGTTCTGCCCGTGAAATGGGGCTAGTTATGACTGTAGACTTAGGTACTTTACGAATTTATCATACATAATTTCAGCATGTGAGTTATCATTTGGAAAAGAATACTTAACAGATAACACATTTTCAGGATCTTTGAGGAAAGAGAATACTCCACCAGTAAGCACAGTTTCTCTGAAGTATTCCCCATTCCATGACTGTCCTTTTTCTTTGATGATCCACATTAACCGTTTGGATGTGAAACAGAGAAAAATTCCCAAACATTCAGGAATTTATACAACTTGGCGATAGCGCACTTCATCGCTGATGTCATCCAACTTTGCAGCCCAAATGATGTCATTTTTATGATTTGGCTTCCTGACTGTGTAAATGAAGAATTCATCTGATGCGGCAACATGGAGAAAGTCAGCTTTATCCCAATCTTTAAGGAATAAAACACAAAACCATGCATGGTGTTCTCTCTGCTGCTGAGTGATGTTGGGCTTGCTGATAATATGAAATGGCTTGATACTAGAATTTTTCAACTCACGATACACAACACTATAACTTCTCTTCTTTCCCCTTTTTGTTTCTAGTTCAAGCACCAATTTACATAAAGACTTCATGCCTTCCAAGATTCTCACTCTATTCGCGATGACAGTCATATAGATTTTTGTTCCAGTTTCTTTTACTAAAGGATTCATCTCTTTTAATGTGTTTAGCTATCCAGTAACATGAAATGAAGGATGTGCCAGTATCCCTGGCCTCTCTGAAGGTTATAGCCCAGATTCGGTCAATCCGTCTGATTACCTCCAAGTTGTTAGCCATGGCTGTATCTAACCCTGTCACTCAGTCTGAAAATACAAGAAATATAAAATGAAAAATAGCTTAATAGAAACTTAAGATAATGTACTTGGAGATAGGATATAACAGAAAACTTCATAACTTTCCATTTGTTCTGTGGAGGGGTGGGGGCCCTCTAATTTTGAAACACCTGGTAATGTAACTATGTATATCTTCCAAAAATACGGGTATAGCCAGATATATGAAACCTGTAATTTTTGCACTAGGTACCTAGCAATATTGGGTGAGTAATTTTCACGGTACAGATATTTAAGAAAATCCACCTGTGAAGGTCTTGGCTTAGAAAGGAGGATCCTTAAATGACTCCCTCCTAATGGCTGGTATAAAACAGCGGACAGTTTTGGAATTTATCTATTTGCACATTGTTAAAGTAATATGAACCAATGCCTGTTTGGCTAATTTATGGCCATTGGTGTCATTAAAGTCGACCCTAAACCATACCATTCCTATTGCTATCCACCTCTTCCTCTACCTCTGCCCTTGATAGACACTCCATTTGTTGCCTTTCCTTTTCCTATGAGAGGGTCTTTGGACCTTGTGAAAAATATTTTCTTCCTATTGTTGTTGTCCTTTCGTGAGGTATTATCCCTTATGAAATCTACCTGTTCTTTGAGGGAAAAAACTTTTTGGGGTAACTGAAGACTTACCTTTTTAAGGGAGCCTTTTTGGGTTGGGTAAGGGGAACTCAAAGCTTCCCCTTACCCAACCCAAAAAGGCTCGCTTAAAAAAGTAAGCCTTCAATTTCCTAAAAAAACCCTTTGTCCCAAAAGAGAATAATCTTGTACAATTCTGTTGGTAGGCTTGCCAATTAAGATTTTAACCACAACAAACTCCTCAAACAGGTAATTACAGAAAGGGTTATTATGTAATAATGGAGTTGCATTGGGAAGTGACTACGTGGAGCCTCCAATGTTACCATTTGTGCTTTTATGCATCATTCTAGAAAGTCATAGGATGCTTGCCACAGGATTCTCATGATAATTTTAATAGCAACAGCAACAACTGCTCTTGAACATTTTGGAAGACTTTTGATGGCAACTTCCAGCAAGGTGGTAAAGGTTGTAATACTAAGGAGGTGGGTCCAAGTATGAAATTCTGCCGAGGCTGTTGCCTCTGAGATTCTTCACATAAGAGTCCTAAACTGCTCTGTAGCTGTAAATAAAGGTGGCTTTTCCACTTCAGAAGGGAGCTATAGTGTTGTCCATTCCTCGGTGGAGTTTTCCGAAGATGGGATGACCGAGGCAAATGGCTTTAATTCTGCCATTTTGTTCTGAAAATCTGTCTTTACAAGATTAATACTCTTGAAAATGAAGGACAGAAGTCTGGAGATCTTTGGTGAGCAACTTTGGTCCTGATAAAGGGTGAGTTCTATAGCTTTCAATATTATAAACACAGGTAAGAAGACCATTTCTGTTAGTTCCGATCATAGTTTTCCTCTCATTAACTAAATATTTACTATAGGGAGAGAGAATGTGCACTGATGAGTCTAACCAAGGATCATAATTATCATCAGAGATGAATATTGGAGCCCCTATCATATTTTGATTTGAAGTTTAGTATTCAGAACTGACCAATAGTGGTTTCCAGTCGTAATTCCAACACTAGACCTTATTTGGGCAGCATTTGCATCCTCTCTCAGGGTCATCTCAGTGGCAATACTCCTTCATATTCCATAGTAAAAATGCCCCCCACCCCACATTGTAAAAATTCCTCTATTTCCTCCATTGGTTTAACCTGGGAGGTACTGGGGACTGACATTACTGGGTTTTGACCCAAACAAAAATCTTGCCCCTAGAAAAAAGGGTTACATATCTGACACTGAAGTTTTTGGTGGAAAAATATAATTTCCCCTTTCCTTAGTCCTACTGAAACTTAGGAATCACCGGGACAGCTTAAAATGAGCAATTTCATCCTTAAAACTTGCTGCCAGTAGCATACGACAAGCTTAGTATATATCTGTCAACCAAGCAAATTTTAAATGTTTTTTACAAGATTATACCCATGCAGAAGGTATCAGCCATACTCACTGTCCCAAACTGACTTGAGCAATTTGGTACAGAACACTTAAACTGAGGGTCCTGCATAATGACAACCCAGGAGAGATATAAGGCAAGTTGTTAATAGAAGTCAGTCAGTATTACTGACAGTTTCCATATTTGCAATAGAGTCTTTTAGAACTCTATGTTAATTTAAGCCCTTTCAGGTTTAGATTAGTTTTGACAGTTGTATATGGCAGTACAGTATTTGTCTTTTACCACTGGCAATGTAAAATCTTAATTTGAATTACCATACCATTTGGATTAATATCCTATGTACTAATTTGTTTAGCTAGCTCAAACCATTTTAAAATGGCTTTAGGGTTTTTAATTATGCCTAAGATACTGTTTAGATCCACTACCACTTAGTACACCAATAGGATGTTTGTTAAATTGTTCTCTTAGCCTAGTATAGGGTCTTGCCTAATCCAGATTATTCTAGATCAAATGTAAAGGCTATATAAAAACAGAAAGTTACTTATATGTAAATTCATAGTTAGGCTAACATCTTTTGTCTAGCTCAGATTGTTAATATCTAGCCTTAGGCTAGTTGGTCTACTATATAAAACAATAACTTTCTAATATGAAATTCAAACAATAACTTTCTAATATGAAATTCACTGATGTGAAATTTTATAGCTAGGCTGTCACCTAGTATAGGTTATTGCTTAATTCTGTTTAATTCAGCTTTAAAGGTATGGGATTAATCATATGAAATTTGTAGCCTTCAGGATAGGCTACTACCTCATAGCCCATTTGGTCTATGTACTGTTTTTGGTCTACTATGTAAAACAGTAAATTTCTAACGTGAAACTTTAAAGTCACCCAGTATAGGTTGTAGTCTCATCCTGACTAACTGTTTTTGTCTACTATAGCTAGGCTAGCCTATCACCTAGCCTATGTTATTGTCTAATCAATCTAGATCATTTAATTCCCTTTTAAGGGTATGCACACTATAGCCTACAGTGTAAAGACAATACATAAGTATACAGGCTATATATAAAAGAAAAATGTCTGTAGTCTTTTATCTAATCCTAAAGTCTTTGTATAACCCATAGCCTAACAGGATATGTCCTTAAATCTTACTTTAATTCAGTGTAAACTAAGAAATGTTTAAATCAAACTTGAAATTATGAATTCAGCTTTCAAGTTGCATGTTTTCATGAACTTCAGTAATGAAATCAATAAGCGAAGAATGCAACTCTTGGAGCTAATGATCCTAAATCAATGGTGGCGACATGTACTGGTGATAAACGACTGTTCACGGCTTTTCATGCACACTAAAATCATTGTTCCACATTATAATCTTTCAAAATCTTCAACTGAAACTTAAAATTTTACACTTCGCTTTCAAATTATATGCTTCCATGAACCTTGATAAGGAAATTAACAAGCAAAGCACGAAATTCTCGGAGCTAGCCTACTGATCATACATTGTAAGAAGCCCCGACGTCCGCTGGCCAAATAAGCCAATTACGGCTTTTCATGCATAATAAATCATTACTCCACAGTCTAGACTCAAAAAATATTTTTAACTGGAACGTAAAATTGTGCGCTTAGCTGAATCAATAAGTGAATACCGGAATTCTCTGCGCCCTGGTTTCTGGACTGATCAGAAAAGGAATGGCGTCTTGGTCGGATTTTTGACGTATGTAAACCAAAGACAATACACGAAAGATGGGAAACTGACTATTAATACCATTAAAAAAAACATCATCCAACCTGTCAGAATGCGCGCCATCTATTGATGATGCCCTCAACTAAAACTCGGCTGTGGCGTAGCGCAGCTTTTTTAAATGTTAAGATTTATTCTTATGCTGCAATAAACTTCTCTTTATAAATTATTGAATACTAAATCGATTAATATTGCTTGTTAACATGATTATAGGGCTCTATCATAGCTTATGACTTATATATTAGGCATTTCTGAATCATTAAATAAAATCCTTCAGTTAATGTAACATTAATTGCTAAGTATCTTTATCTAAAATTGAGAGAGCAGTTAACCCTCTTACGCCGATTGGACGTATTAAACGTCGAGTCAAAATGTCTCCCGTATGCCGATTGGACGTATCATACGTCGGCTCAAAAAAGTTTTTTTAAAAATTCGCGAAAAATACTTATAGGCCTACCAGCCGAAAACTTTTGTATCACGCGCCTTGGGGGATGCTGGGAGTTCACGGATCAAGGCGTTGTTTGTTTACAATCGCTACGCAGGCGCGCAAGCGCGAATTTCTTTCTTATCGCACTAAAAAGTATCAGTGACACATCTCGGAAATTATTTCGTCACTTTGACATAATTTTTGCACCATTTTAAATTATCCTTTACATGAAGTATTATATATGAAAATGTGCGCAATTTCATGTAAAATACAACAAAAAAATACTCATGATTGTAGCTTTTATCAGTTTGAAATATTTCATATAAATAACGATAAGTGCAAAAATTTCAACCTTCGGTCAACTTTGACTCTACAGAATGGTCGAGAAACGCAATTGTAAGCTAAAATTCTTATATTATAGTAATATTCAATCATTTTCCTTCATTTTGCAACAAATTGGACGTCTCTAGCACAATATTTCGATTTATGGTGAATTTATGAATAAACTTTTTCATTACGTTCGTGCGATAACTCTTCCGATAAATTTTTTCGTGCGATTGTCCTAATGTTTGCACCCTTTTAAATTTGCCGTTACATAAAGTTTTATATATGGAAATGTGCGCAATTTCATGCAAAATACAACAAAAAACAACCCATGGTTGTAGCTTTTATCAGTTTTGAAATATTTTCATATAAATAACGTTAAGTGCAAAAATTTCAACTTTCGGTCAACTTTGACTCTACCGAAATGGTCGAAAAACGCAATTGTAAGCTAAAACTCTTATATTCTAGTAATATTCAATCATTTACCTTCATTTTGCAATGACTTGGAAGTCTCTAGCACAATGTTTCGATTTATGGTGAATTTATGAAAAAAAAAACATTACGTTCGCGCGGTAACTCTTCCGAAAAAATCAGAATTTTTTTGTGCGATTGTCGAAATGTTTGCACCATTTAAAATTAGCTGTTACATAAAGTTTTATATATGAAAATGTGCGCAATTTCATGTAGAATACAACTAAAAATGATTGAAGGTTGTAGCTTTTCTCTTTTTTCGAAATATTTGCATATAAATCACGATAAATAGAAAAAAAACCATGTTCGGTCAAATTTGACTCTACCGAAATAGTTGAAAAACGCAATTGTAAGCTAAAACTCTTACGGCCTAGTAATATTCCGTCATTTTTCTTCATTTAGAAACAAATTTGAAGTCTCTAAAACAATATTGTGATTTATGGTGAAGTTTTGAAAAATATATTTACCTTCACTCCGCGCGCCGATTCGCGGCCGCAAGTCTCCGAAATACGTACATCGCATTATCCTAATATTTGCTCCTTTTCATATTAGCCTTTTTTATAGAGTTTCATATATCAAAATGTGCGCAAATTCATGAAAAATACAATAAAAAATAATTGAATGTTGTAGCTTTTTCCAACTTTGAAATATGTGCATATAAAAAAAAATATATATTAAAATTTCGACATTCGGTCAAATTTAACTCGTCCGAAATGGTCGAAATCTGCAATTCTAATCTAAAACTCTTACAGTATCGTAATATCCAATCATTTGTCTTAATTTTGAAACAAATTGGAAGTCTCTAGAACATTATTTAGAATTACGGTGAATTTTTTAAAATAACATTTTTTACGTCCGCTCGTTACGAATTCGTACATCATTTTGTGATAATATTTTTCCGGTGTTGCTTTTATTGTTTTACTATGTATTATATATCAAAAGGATTGAAATTTAGTGTACAATACAACGAAAAAAAAGTAACTCGTTAGCTTTGACCGCTTTTTGCACAGCGTGATTTGAATACAAATATCTATGAATTTTTTTTTTCGCAACCATATATCGCATTATTTACATATGATAATGATATTATTTTTCATTTCTGATGATTGCATACTAAACTTCAGGCAATGAAAAAAAAATGAGCCAAAAATGAACTCTTAATCTTCAAAACTAAGAGCGCTGTGATTTTTTGAAAAAATTATTTTTTCCGGTTCCGCGCTCACTCAAAACCGGCGCCGGCATACAGGAGAGGTTTTGATATTTAGGGCTTCGGCGTAAGAGGGTTAACATTAATTGCCAAGTATCTTTATCTAAAACTGAGAGGGCAGTTAACATTAATTGCTAAGTATCTTTGTTACCTAAAATTGAGAGGGCCAGTTTAGAATGAAACAAACTTATTCTCTATTATCTTATTATTTCACCAATATAGTATACAGTAATAATTTTCCTTTTTTGGGCTTGTGCTTATGACTGTATAATGTACATACCTAAGCGACTGTACACAAATGTTCTTGCAAAGAACATAAACAAAGTAAAAGAAATGGCACATGCTTCATTTGCATGCAATAGTCATACAAGTCATGCAAACAAAACATGCATATATCAGAATTTAAATAGCAAACAAAGCATGGGATAATCAAAACCAATAATATGAAATCAAAATGAAAAAGCAGACTTAACTTGGATGCTGATTAGGCAAAAGTTAAGCAATATTTGTTAATAAAACTAAGAAAAGTTCAACAACAAAGTAGTAAAAGTAAGGTACCCTTTTATAACAAATTTTTATTTGCTTTCATAAAAAGCAAATAAAAATTGAAATCACAAATCAAATAGGGAACAAACCTATTTATAACAATTTATCAAAATCTCATAGCCCAATTGTGGGAGTTCTCAAAAATGCATATTCAATTGGCACCCTTTTATGAAGGTAATGTAACCAACACTTCTGCCTGGTATTTTCTAGTAAAATGCCATTTCTGCAAGAAGCATGCACATTCCTAAAATAATTTGAAACAATTATTCTAATTGACTTGAACCATGTTTCTTTTTGCATCATGTACAGTACAAGCAAATATCATAGGTTTTCACAACTTGTTTTGCCAATTTATTACTACTGTATTACTGCGTACATTTGCTGCCAAATGGTAAATTTACTTTGGAATACTATGTGGGGTGTTGGTACCAATTACAAGATTTCATTTTAAAAATTGAACAATTATGAGCATATAATGCAGAAACAGATGAAACGGTAAGAATGGATCTTGTGGGAGCAGATATGCTGGTTTGCATGTAATTTTTTTTTTATTTTGAATGCTTTTATCCATACATATAGGAAAATTCAATCATAGATTAAAAGGTTAGTGAACTTGAAATTAAAGTAAAACACTCTAACTTAACTAACCTACTTATGCTCTCCCATATGAATGCTCCCATAAGATCCATCCTTCCTGATGAAACAACTTTGGTTTGCTAAATAGTTGCTTATTGATGAAAAATTAAGGTAAACATTTATAACTACAACCCAAGGGTAAGCTGCTGAGAATATAACATAACTACAGTATATATACAGTATATCAAAGTTGCTGTAAGTAGCCTATCAGGAAAAGGCATGGAGACCCAATATTCACGTATTGTATGACAGTGATAGGAATTGGTATGTTTATTTCATATTTCTAGAGATTTTCAAGATATGCAAATTTAACTTTAAGGTATTTATTTGAAATACAATTGATGCCTGTAAATGACAAGAAAATATAGTTTTTCTAGTTGATTTTGATATGTTTTGCAAGATAGCTTCATTTCCACTGCAAATTACTGTTGACATGGTTAGGTAACTGTTGGCATGGTTATGGTACTGCTGATATGGTTAGGTTTACTGTTGACATGATTAGGCTACTGATGTACACTACCAGGAAGGTTAGGTTGGTGGTTGGGGTTTCAAATGGCAAATATTTTTTCTAGTCGAAAATCACATATAAATATATTTTCTTTCCGCTTAGAGGCGTCCACCGTACTGTAAATATTTTCCAATATTTATTTCGGAATAACACTGCAACAACATTCAATTTTGCTTTGGTCTATTTTATTTCTTCATTTTCTCTAAAAGCCATCATGTACTTTGTAACAGATGTAATGATTTTATTACCTTTCTTTATTCTGAGGAAAAGCATGAAAAATCAGATGGGGAAAATCATTTTTCGTCCTATTGCAAACCACACACGGGTGATGATGGCTACGCCCACTCATGATTGAAATTGAATGCCCCGCTTTGTGAAAAAGTAAACAAACAGACGATGTAGGCAGGTGCGATGCTACCGCCATCTTCATTTCATGCCAGGTACTAAATTGTATGCGGCCGATGCGTCTGTGGCTTGAGCTTCCCATCTTTCGTGTATTGTCTTTGATGTAAACAATATGATGTTGCATATGCGCATAACCAGTTCTTCTTCTTGCGGTTTTGACGTAGCAGGTAAACTAGGAAGAATAATGTTTACTGAGGATAATAGAAAATGTACTCTCATCCTGAGTCCATTTATACTCTATCACGTGTTATAATGTTTATCATTACGACACAATACCCGGCTACACGACCAGTTAAGTGAATTCTTTGACATTTGTATGGTCACCACGGAGGTATCGATAGACCATAGAAAGGTTAATCCTTGAGGGCTAGACAGCGACTACACTATGTTTTTTCTTATAATCCCTTAGGTTGCTGTTGCTTTTTTTTTTTTTACATAGATTTTGCATCTCCACATCCAGTACAACTTTCTTTGGGGAAGAAAAAAATAACAAATTTGTCAATGCAAATGAACATCATCTATGATGAGTGACTTTGCTTGTGCATTTAAACACTTAAAAACAGTAGTTTGGCATTCAGAACCAATGACTGTGATTTGCAGATTACAAGACAAAAATAGAACATGCAGTGTAAAAGAACAATATCTATCCTCAATGAGTTCTCACATATACTATAAATCTACAAGATGAAAACTGTTTTAACATCGTGTTGAAGAAAGACATCTTTCTTCCCAGTTAACGCATTCATTCTTAGATAGAACTAATGAAAGGAACCAAGTGCATGCTCAGTATAAAAGTCCTTTCTAGTGTAAGGACAACGATTTATCTTGTATATATTGTATTCAATCATCTTAACCGTGTTGTTACTTATACCATTCTGTAAAGCATTCTCTAACCTTTCCGCCGAGATAATTATCATGTATGCGCGCAAACTGTCTGCATCTATCTGTGTATATGTACTCATGAGAGAGCACAGATCTACTGGCTCAGTCATTTTTGCTCTCAGTGCGGGTTGGTACTACTTATCCTTCCGCACTTGTCTATGTCAACCCAGTTCATCTGTAATAAAAGCATCAGTACCCAGCTACCTGTCTCTCTCTCTCTTGTCCTCACAAATGGTGATTTCCCGAAGTGGTTCGCGCTCAGAGTCATTAAAGATCCACACGGCGACTAGTCTTGACTCTGACGAACCCAACGCCATTAACGGACTAAAAACGGCGCCTCTACGATTTTTGGCGTTTATCGACTCTTGTCGGTAACCTATACGCAATAACATTAGCGGACTAAATACGGCGCCCTCGCGCGTTTTGGTGTGTGAGACAAGTCACGATGACGGATGCCGGGTGCTGATCAGCCAACACAGAATCAGGCATCGGGCCAGACACATCCATATAGTCGTCGTGGCCTCTCTCTCTTGTCCTCACTAAAGCATGAGTTTTCACACACCTTTTGAGACATCTTGATTCAAAACATGTCCTGTGCCATGCATGAGACATGAATGGCTTCTCTCCAGTATGGGTTCTCATAAGGATTTTGAGAGCAGAGGAACACTGAAAACCTTTACGACATTTAGTACATTTAATTGGCCTCTAAATATTATGAATTTTCATAATTCATCTCAAACCACTTGAAAATTCTTGACATTAGGACTGGAGAACGTCCTCTTTCTACAATGATTTCCATTGTGTCTTTTGAAAATTCCAGAGTTACAAAAAAATGTTTAAGCATTCTTTTATTCAAATGCATTAAAATATGAATAATTTTTTGCAACACACCAGGATTTTATTTTACTATTATAGTAATCTTGTCTAAGAAAATAAAAGCATGAGCCCCAAACATGGAAGGAAATGCTACAAGAAATAAAAATAAACTCAAACCTTGGTTTTTGTACGCCTTTCTTTTCATACGTTTCCGTTTTCATGGACTTTTTTTCTACAAACTTTTGTCTCTGTTACCGTACGTTTCCTCCCATTCTGCTTTTGTATCCGTTGTTTTTGTGCTTATTTTATTCGAGTGCAACTGCTAAATAACCCATCATAGGGCCAAAGAAAGTTCCAAGTTCTGTAAAAAAAAAAAAAAAAAAAACGAGAAACGCTATAGAATTTTAGAAAAAAAAAACTCGTAGCAAAGTGTTGGAGGAAGTTACCTGCCAATCTCAGTAAGAAAATGCCTACAACAAGCGCTGATGTTAGTGAATTTAAGGCCAGCACAGGACTGTTTGAAAATTTAAAAAAAAATGAATGGGCATAAATAATGGCATTCTTCAGGTATGTAAAACTGTCTGGAACGCATTAATTGATTTTAAATTATTCCTTATAGGAATTATTGTTTTGGTTTTCGTACATTTCAGAACGGATTGTGTATGAAAAATGAGGTTCCACGGAATTATATATTTCTTGTAGGGAAGGGGAGGGGGGATGGAAGAGGGAAGGGGAGAAGGAGGGAAGAGGGAAGGGGAGGGAGAGGGAAAAGGGGAGAGAGAGCGAAGAAGGGAGGGGGGATGGGGAAGGGAATGGAAGAGGGTAGGGGAGCGGAGGACGCAGTTAAATTAACACACTTGATCGTGTGCTGGGGGGTGGGAGGGGATGGAAGAGGGAAGTGAGAGGATTATATAGAAGACAGATTCTACCGATTGAAAGAAGCTGTAAAGAATCTGACTTACTGATTATGTAAGGTTGTATTGTCACTGGGATTGAGCAACCATGCAAAACTTAAGTCCATCGGACGAAGGGAACATGTCGAAAACTGAGTTACGAGATTTGAGAACAGACAGGAATCAAGTCAATTTTAATAAGAGCATATAACTACACTACTTGGACAGAGATCAAGTATACAGTTACTGTCTAGTGTGAATTCTCGTGTCTTTTGAGATGACTTTGACAAGAAAAACTTTTTTGACATATAGAGCAAGTATAAGGTTTCTCTCCTGCATGATTTCTCATGTGTGTTTTGAGACTACTTTGATGATAATTTTTTTTTTTTTTTTTGTCATATAGAGCATGTATAAGGTTTCTATCCTGAATGAGTTCTCATGTGCTTTGTGAGATTACTTTGAAGAGGAAAACTTTCTTGACATATAGAGCAATGCTTATGGTTTCTCTCCCGTATGACTTTTGAGTGTACCTGCCTCAGAATAAACTCTTTGACATATAGGGCAACTATACGGTTTCTCTCATGTATGAGTTCTCATGTGTATTTGGAGATTACTTGATTGTGAAAAACTTCTTTGACATATTGGAGCAATTATATGGTTTCTCTCCTGTATGATTTTTCATGTGTAATTTGAGAGACCAATGACTTCTTTGATATATAGAATTTGTGGTTTCTCTCCTGTATGAGTTCTCACATGTATTTTGAAATAACTTGAATTAGAAAGAACTTCTTTGATATATAGAGTTTTTGGGTTCTCTCCTGTATGAGTTCTCACATGTATTTTGAAATAACTTGAATTAGAAAGAACTTCTTTGTTATATAGAGCAAGTAGTATAAGGTTTCTATTCAGGAAGTCCCAGGGAGACAGTAGCTAAGAAGCAGCTTTATTTATGTGAAACGTTTCTTGTTGCTTCAACACATCATCAGTCTGCAATAACTGAATGTTTTTATATAATAAATTACAAGATAAAATTACAAATTATTACAAAAAAATCAGCTAAAATTAAATAATTTAAAACTTTAAAATAAAAACAAAGCATGAGTAAATGGGGAAGGCTGCCTATTCAAGGAAAGGAAAAGAGTCAAGTGACCACAACAGTTCGTACATGCCCAGACAACACTTAGGCCAGAGAGAGAGGAGACGAAGACACATCAGAATTTAGGCCTGGAGAGAGAGAGAGGTGCTTGATAAAGAAAGCCTCAAGGGTCGTTAAGTAGGCTGTTTGTTTAATAGTGCCTATTATTGAAAAAAAAAAATTCAATGTAATTTTGCATTTCGATGCATGAGTCCTTATATTAGAAAATTCCGGATTGGATATTCTTGACCCTGTCCCATAACTAAGTCCTAGATGGCTATAATATCGAACCTGCAACAGTCTTCGAGACGATCCAACGTAAGTACCAAGGCATCTTGGGCATTGAAATTTATATATTATGTTGGATCACATGAATTCTTGAAGCGTGTCCTTATAACTGAAGAAACCTCCAATTTTCTAAGGGTTCATAAGAATGAAGTTTAATTTTAAAAATCCAAGTTCGTTTTCAATAATTTGTTTAACTTAGGAACGTAAATTGTCGGAGTGAATAAAGGGAATTGGGGCATACATAATTAATTTTGGAACGTTAAAGTTCAATGTAGGTTTGGAAACAAACCATGCTAATATTTTGTTGATAATTTCAAAAACTAAGTTTCTTGGGAATGATTTTTTTTGTGAAATACTAGAATAAAAATTCAATTTCAATATGATAAGAGGCCCAATCTTAGGTATATGTAAGCGCTCTAAAAACAAGAATGGTGATTACATTTATTCAAAATAAAATGAAAACATGAACTAAAAAAGTTGGTGCCTAAACCTGTAAGAGTATTTTTCCAGAAAACAGAATTACTAAAACTGTGGTTATGCCTAATAACCGTAACATCTAAAAATGCAAGAGTGCTGTCCCTTTCTTGTTCTAAATTAAACTTCATGTTCTAAAGTAAACTTCATGTATGTTATTAATATATTCCAAAAATAATTGTTGGTTTCAAGCTGTTCCAGCTGTCTACCTCGTCTCTCACTCCTAATTTCATCCCATTTTCTATGCCATGTGCACGCGCACGTACACGATCTTGCAGGCCTCGTGGTCAGATCAAGGCCCAAGTGGTCAGTCTATCTGGGGGCACACCTTTGCTAATCCCTGGCTTCCGGCTCTTTTCCCACGCCCCAGTGTGTGTGTTCTGAAACAAGGCATTCTCAAAACAGCCACATGTTCAAACAAAGAGAGAGAGAGAGAGAGAGAGAGAGAGAGAGAGAGAGATAGCAATTAAAGAGGTTAGGAAGGGGCCAAGGTTCAGGGCCACTTTTTGGCAGTCAGCATTAAGTGAAAAACGTGTTATGGGAATTCACTAAAGCTTTGGGTGGAGGATTGCTTGGAAAGTATTTAACAATATATATATATATATATAGTATATATTATATAATATTATATTGTATATATATATAATATATAATATAATATATATATTATATCTATGATATATATATATATATATATATATATATATATAATAAATAATTAAAATTAAATATATATATATGTTTGCTAAATACTTTCCAAGCAATCCTCCACCCAAAGCTTTAGTAAATTCCCATAACAAGTTTTCCACACACACACACACACACTATATATATATATATATAATATATATATATATTATATATATATATATATATATATATATATATATATTAGATATATATCTATATATATATATATAATATATATATATCTTATATTTATATATATATATATATAATAGTATATATATATAAATCTATATATATATATGTATGTAGGTATGTATGTATGGTGGCATCCATGTTCACGACTCTGTAAAATCCCGCTACGTAACTGAATCACAAATAAATCGTCTAAAATCGTCCTGCTTTCACTGAACTTGCCATCCTGTAAAAACCGTTAAATGTGGGTTTGGCTTATATTATCAGTGACTTGTGCCTACGACTACGTAAATACGTCATCTCATCTCAACTTACACAATACGTTTGGGATGGTTCATTGCGGAAATCGTCATGGAGTTATTATCAACTGACATTTTTTGGGGGTGCCGCGACTATGGGAGGTTAATCGCCAAATCCAACCTTTACGACAGTCGGAGTCTAAAATCGTCAATGTGTGACCCAGGATTATCAAAGACAATACAATCCACATCACAAAATCTGATAACTCGAATTTTTAGATAATTCTGATTTCATATTACACATGGAAGCTTTATACTGGATGATGATAGGGCTTACAAAAAAAAAAACAAAAAAACAAAAATCCGCTTCATCAGGTCAAAAGAAATTTCAATGGCACAGTGTAATAAATTCTTAAACATAAGTAGAACAAACAGGTCAGATGTCAGTAAAATTTCTTATTGCTTTACTTGTACGGATTTGCCAAAACCGATAAAAAAAATAATTTATGCGGCCTATTACCTATCAGCACTGTTGGCTCAGTATCACATAAACTTTCGAAATATATTACCTAGCTCATGTCCAAATTGCTTGGAACTGTCTCCGATTCTTACATATATAATTCACTAGATTTAGCTGATGAATTAAACAAAGTCACTTTTTGCCCCACTGATAGATTCGTTAGTTTTGACCTTTGTTCTCATTTTACTAAATTCCCCCCCATAGATTCTATTTTAGAGTATCTTAGTAACGAACTAATCCTTCATGAATTACTTCTACCTGTAAGTCATATCATTCCACTCACTAGAATGTGCATTTGTGATTGTAAGTTTATATTCAATGGTTTATTTTATCAATAAATTTTTGGTATGGCAATGGGCAACCCTTTATCACGACTCCTCTCAAATTTATATATAGAATTCTTTGAAAAATGATATTTATTTAATATTTAAAATCCTTTAAAGTGTTATTGATATGTTGATAGTATTTTAGCTGTTTTGCATGCTGGCATTGATGTAAATAACTTACTCTCTAATTTGAATAGCCAGGTGGCATTAATTAAATTTACTTTAGAATTGGAAAAAAGATCATTGCCTAACTTTTTTAGATGTCTTAAAACATTCAATATAAATTCAATATCTATAGGAAACCAACCAACAACTTAATTTATGCCCATTTATATTAAGCCCCCATCTTAACATCAAAATATATATTTTTTCTTCTATGTTGTTTGCGAGCATTGCACATTGTCAGTCCCTAATATTTGGATCAAGATGTTGAATGCATGAAATAATAGGGACAGATTTGTTATCCTTCACATACATTAGATATTTGCTATCATAAAGCCCACACAATGTTTTATAGTATGAGTAACACGGAGAAAGATATTTCTAAGAACATTCTTAGCTTCCTTTATTCTAGCAGTTTTGAAGCCATAAAATCATTGTTAAAATCTTTTGAGGTCAACCTCGTTTTTTCCTATAATAACACACTAAAATGGATGCTAATAAAAAATGGCCCAAGGAAAGCAACATCATAATATATAAAATTCCATGTTTCACTTGCCCATCGTTTTATATCGGCCACTCTAGCAAGGATTTAGAAGTCACAATTGAGCAGCATAGGTATTCTGCCAAAACTGGGCAAACATCCAATGCACTATCTATTCATTAAAGTGAAAATGTCCACCAGATAAACTGGATCAGCAGTTCAGTAATTGCAAGATCAAAAGATATTTTGTCACAAACTCTTTTAGAATCGGTCATTATACAACTTGCTTCTAATTGTGATTTTAATCTTAATTCTAGCTTGCACTATTTTGTATTATTTAGTATGCGGGCATACTTCCTCTCATAAGCAATTTCTATTGAAGGTAATGTCATTGTTCACCAATTGCATTTATTTATTTAAAATTCATGTTGGATCATTCAAAAAAAAGCATTTGTACTGAAGAGTGAGTTAAGCAAGATAGAGATGGAGGCATGAAGACCAAGTTGTACACTTTGGCAACAATTCCTATTTGTATTTGCCTTCCTACGCACCGACAACCATCTAGAGAGAAAAGTTGGCGTCGAGAAATTTCAAAAGGTAAGAATCAACCTTTACGAGAAAACACATGCTGGAATCACTAAAAAGGGAGTGACTATTTTCACCGTGCGGGATATTACACTCAACGTTATTTTCACCATACAGATAACAAGAGCTTCGTTTATGGAATCATTCGTATGACTCTTTCTCTCTCTTTCTCTCGGCATCTCTTTCTCTCCCTCTCTCTCTTGTAAGTCTAACTCTAAATGTCAGTTTCTCTCTCTCTCTCTCTCTCTCTCTCTCTCTCTCTCTCTCTCTCTCTCTCTCTCTACGGATGACAGAAGTTTTTTTCATCACTGGCGATAACAAACGGCCAGTAGTTAGACTAGTTTCAGGATTTCTGCAGGTTCATGTTTTGTAAACAGTAAAGACGACATACAGGCAGAAACATCTGTCTTCAGGGATATTTTCTCCTCTGATACGTTCAGTCCTCCTGCGACTTCAGTTTGGGTATTTTGTCATTATATTTCTCCTTCCACCAAAGCAGTATGGAGAGTGACTCTTCTGTAGAAGTTGAAAACACCTTGGAGTTACACGCATCAGCAGAAGTACAGGAACATCAAGCCAGTTCATCTGCTGCCCAGGGACACGACGACATACAGGCAGACACAACATCTGTTTTCAGGGACATTTTCTCCTCTGATACGTTCAGCTCATTTGATGAATTTGACTCCCTTTTCAAGAAATATCAGAATCAGACAGGGTCCTCCGTGTTTCGAGTGAAGTCTTCTAGCTCCGTTATCCGTGAAAATAAGCGTCGTCAGCATCAAATTACATGTGAACTGAAGTACGGCTCTGTTTCATTCGTGTGTGTACACTATGGAAATCCGAACCGGAAAGGACTAGGCATAAGACAAAAGCAGAGATACTACCTCCCTTGTGGCTGCAATGTGTTAGTGGCGCTAACCGCAAGAAAAAACATGCTAGTTATTACAAAGACATATCTGCAGCATAATCATGAAGTCAGTGTAGCTTTATAGCCCTTCTATAGCCAGAAACCCAGACTGACAAGTTCGGAGATGGGAGACGTAGAGGATGTAGTGAAACTTAACCCAGACAACAAGCAATTAAAATCCCTTCTTCAGGGTAAATACAACAAAGCAGTAACCATGCAAGATGTACGAAATTTGAAGCGAAAGGTGCAAAGTGGGAATGGAATGTCAGATATTGGTAAGTTGACAGAAATAGTGGATGAAATTGTGAATGCAGGAAAAGGAAAGATAGATATTGTCCAAGATAATCTAGGTCGTGGCAGGGCTGCTTTTTATGCATTTGTAAGAAGTGAAACAGCAGACATGATGCTGGAGATAATGTCATCGTTTTGTTGGATGATGGAGAATATTAACCACACAAAGACAGTTATGACTGACTGTTGTGAATATAGTGTCAACTGACCACAAAGTGACGAGAAATGGTGAAACAGTTGCTGAATTCAGCTGTTCCAGCACTTTTTATTGCCAACATTTCTTGCCATGTAATCACATTATTGCTGTTTTAAGACAAGAGAACATTGATGTTTCTACTATCAACAGGCATTCACGATGGCGGACAGAGAATACTATGATTCCTACAGTGGCATTAGAATCCGAGACCTCCATTACACATATTACACGGCCCAAGTGTCCAATGACCCCTGCCCAAAAATTCCGAGAGAGTCAAGAAACAATGCAGCGACTCACTCAAAGGCCTAGAGAGAGAGAGAGAGAGAGAGAGAGAGAGAGAGAGAGAGAGAGAGAGAGAGAGTTGGACGGCTGCGAACATTGTCGGCCTGCGAGAAGGGAGTTCAGTCAGAGTCAGAGCGTTAGAGACGACGCTCGATTCTGGCTAGTTGACCAATTAGATTAAGTTAATAGTGGAACTGAAGTGTACAAAGCACGACTTGATATGCTGAAACGTATTCTTATTTGCTGGAAACATGGTCATGAATACCAAAATGATGATAGTCCGCAGATGCCAAGCACATCAACTTCACCAACGTCACAAACGCCAATTAGATTAAGTTAATAGTGGAACTGAAGTGTACAAAGTACGACTTGATATGCTGAAACGTATTCTTATTTGCTGGAAACATGGTCATGAATACCAAAATGATGATAGTCCGTAGATGCCAAGCACATCAACTTCACCAACGTCACAAACGCCATCTTCACCAACGTCACAAACACCAGCTTCACCGACGTCACACACACCAGCAGACTCCCAAGGATTACAGCTATTGAATGCTCATCTTCCTACGGTAAAAATGACAGGTCGTCCCAAAGAGTCCAGGGTATTAGGACGATTTAATCATTCAAAAGTTGCTAGGGCTGGAGTCAAACGGAAAGCAAACAACCTGTCCACAAAGAGAAGCAAGAGAACGAAAATCTGTAGCGAGTCAAATGATGGGTAATGTTATGTATAACACTTACATACTAATTCACTCTGCTCCACTAAGACTGTTGAAATCTATATGGCATAACGTATACTTGTATAACTTGATTTTAATGGGGAATAAATGTATTTTTATAAGATACCTTTCGTTTGTGTGAAATAAATTTTTTACTCTTGAATTCCTTTTAACATCCTAAACTGCAGTTGCTAAATATCTATTAATTCTTATAGATTTTCGGTGAAAGTAACAAAAACAATATTATCACCGATCGGTGATAACACCAGTGTTCTTATCACTGTGCGGTGATCATAATGTAATCAGTAGTATCACTGTACGGTGATAATACACACAGCATATATATATGTATATATATATATATATATATATATATATATATATATATATATGTATAATTATAATATATATATATATATATATATATATATATATATATATATATATATATATGTTACCAGCTGTCAGTGGCTTAAAAAAAGACTTGAAGTTAGAATCCCACATCATTAGTTGAAACGAAACTCTTGCAATTAAAATATCACACAATTAACATGAAAGTCTACATGAACATACCAATAAAAAACTTCGTGACAAAAAATTACAATGACAGCATCATAACAATAAAAGGAAAAAAACAGAAATGAGCAACAATTACTCCTGGCTTTCATCATATTTTCTCTCCAGTGTCTCTCTCACTCGAGCAAGGAATCCTTCCCTGCATTAAACTGTTGCCTCACGTTTTGGGAAAGTTTCTTTGCAAAAGCCCGCCTTGAGAAACTTTGCATAAATGAAGAGAAATCTTAATTAAACTGAATTAAATGTCCAGCTCCCTCGCTTCTCGAGGGAATGATAATACGCTGGTCTTCAGGATGGCTGGCTATTAACTCGTTTTAGGGTGACACGTAGAATTTTTTTTTTTTTTTTTTTTTTTTTGCTTTATCACAGTCCTCCAATCGACTGGGTGGTATTTATAGTGTAGGGTTCTGGGTTGCATCCTGCCTCCTTAGGAGTCCATCACTTTTCTTACTATGTGCGCCGTTTCTAGGATCACACTCTTCTGCATGACTCCTGGAGCTACTTCAGCCTCTAGTTTTTCTAGATTTCTTTTCAGGGATCTTGGGATCGTGCCTAGTGCTCCTATGATTATGAGTACAATTTCCACTAGCATATCCCATATCCTTCTTATTTCTATTTTCAGATCTTGATACTTATCCATTTTTTTCCCTCTCTTTCTCTTCAACGCTGGTGTCCCATGGTATTGCAACATCAATGAGTGATACTTTCTTCTTGATTTTGTTAATCAACGTCACGTCTGGTCTATTTGCACGTATCACCCTATCTGTTCTGATACAATAGTCCCAGAGGATCTTTGCCTGATCGTTTTCTATCACTCCTTCAGGTTGGTGCTCGTACCACTTATTACTGCAAGGTAGCTGATGTTTCTTGCACAGGCTCCAGTGGAGGGCTTTTGCCACTGAATCATGCCTCTTTTTGTACTGGTTCTGTGCAAGTGCCGGACATTCGCTTGCTATGTGGTTTATGGTTTCATTTTTCGTATTGCACTTCCTACATATGGGAGAGATGTTATTTCCGTCTATCGTTCTTTGAACATATCTGGTTCTTAGGGCCTGATCTTGTGCCGCTGTTATCATTCCTTCAGTTTCCTTCTTGAGCTCTCCCCTCTGTAGCCATTGCCACGTGTCATCGCTGTCTATAGTCTGGTGGCAGAGGGGTGTAGGTGTGTTTTGGCGTACATACAATGTTTTATTGGTGATTCTGGTAAAACAAACCATACAGAACCCAAATCCGCGTGATGCCACTCTGTCATCCTTGAGCAATTTTTTTTACTGCCAAAATTCAAAATGGCCGAAGCCGAGATCACCGAAATTCGATTTTCGCCTATACCTTCGCCAAAAATGGACATAGAGATCTGATTTTGGTGTCTAAACATATGTTTTAAGGGTCTGGGAATCCATTAGAACACACAAATAAACTCTATTTGCCTTCTGTGAATATAGATTTTCACATTTCGACGATAAAAATGCTCAATGTGTGATGCCAGTGATGGCTGCATAGGGTTTAGACAAATATGGGTTTAGCAAAATGTTTTATTCACACTTATATCCCACAGTTAAGCTGAAAACATATATATTCACACACTACAGTTAACGTGATTAACAAGTCATAGGGATGAAAGAAACAAACAGCAGTCAAGAACGGAAACAGTCAAATGAACCAAGCAGAGATCCATTGTATGCAAGACGGAAATTATATGCTAATTTGCCAACATAACCACACAAATCTTGTGACAATCCCAAAATGTCATCATTAGTCTTCATCCGAATCCTCATTTGCCAGGACAGATGATTTAGTTTGATCATTGTCGCAGTCTTCTGCACCGTGACATCCGCAGAAAACTGAACACGAGAGTCTCGCTGCAGAACACCTGCACTTGGCTGTTGCGCAAGGCGGCACTGAACGGCAGCCACATCTGATCATTGTGAGTACCTCATCCGGGGCGCTTGTCACATTCGGAGGTAAGGGTATTGGTACCAATGTGTTTAATGTCTGGTCTGTTGTCCACCCGTGTGTGTGTTGAAATGCTGGAGGGTCAACTTCAAGTGCTGCACGCCACACTGCAGCTTGAAAATGGGCTCTGTGGACGTGTTCAGTGAACGTCTCAGTTGTTGGTGGAAGGCTCTTAAGCTGTGGTGCTGCCGTGAGTTTTTTGTTTCCCATCTTTTGTGACCAAATGTCGAAACGAACTGCTGTCCTGTTGTCTCTCTCCTTTGATCCATAACAGGCAGCAAGGAATGATGTCGCTTCTGATATGACGTCCGAGAAATCAGAATCAAGGTGACCGAGGTTCTTCAGCTGGTAGCCCATCATCAAGCATTTTACGACCGTGCCTTTGCCTATGCCCCACAGGTAAGAAACAGTATCACACCCTGAGACGACATGTGCAGCCAAGATCTCGGAGACAAAGTCGGCACACTTCTGGATTGTTGCCTTGATATCTACTGATGTTCTGCTATGACAGGTTCCTAACATCACTAGATCACAGGTGAGAGATTCGGACTTGAAGAAATGGAGCAGCAAAACAAACACGTCAGTGTCGTCTGAGATGACTCGGATGCTTGAAGCTCCTGTTAGGGCTACGTGAACCATTTGCTGGACAATCACAACATCTGCTTCCTCGTGAGTGGTACGAAGGTCATGTCGCAGTGTCACCTTCCCGTTGGACACCTCAATGGGAGTTGGGTCTTGTCCAGTTACGACCAGACGGTTATTGGCTAGCAGTTCTGCATGCTCTTTGATGTAGGTACAGATTAGCTTGATAAGTTGCAGTTTGTTCTTCGTGACATTGAGGACGACCTTTTGAGCGGGGAGAGGTGTATGCAGGTCCAATTTGTGTCGACGGCTTGCTTCCTTGCCGGCATGTGCTGTGCGTGTTGCGTTCTTTATACTTTTCTCATAGTATCTGTCGAACACAAAGTATGTATTGCATGACTTCAACCTTTCATTCACATAGCCAAGCAGGTTCAAGATGAAGTCCTCCACTGTTCCCTTGGTTGGCCACCGAATAACCCATAACCTGCACAACCGTCAATTATGAATGCATCTGGACTGGATGACAATCGATCGGATACCTCTACTTGGAGTTTCTTCTTCAGGATTGACTTAGTCTTCGTGATGTGCATGTCACCGTTTTCCTCAAACATAGATGGAGGTGTTGCAGCTAGCTCAAACTTCATGACATCTTTGAGATTGACGTCCCTCACATGCTGAAGTCCCAGTACTCTCGAGTATATAAGGTTTGGGTCATACACATCCTCTTGTCCGACTTTTACATGCTTGCGGCTGGCTGACATGGTGACAACTTTTTTGCTGAGAGGTTTATGACAGCTACTCGGCCAATGATCTTCATAATCTTTCATCTGTTGAAGCCCGATCTTTGCAGCAGTATCAGCATTCACAGCAGCTGGAGCAAGCTTCCCGGTAACGATATTGACAAGCTGGTCTGGGTGATCATCTGGATTCAGAGGATCAATGCACGTGATCAATCTCTCACGAAGCTTCTCTCTGTCAGCAGCATCTGTTTTCTTTCGGGCTGGCATCTCTTCCTTGTGCACTGTAACTGGTACCTGATGATTCTCATTTCCCATCTCTGAGACATTTTGTACAATGTGGCTGCAAACATGGAGACTGAGTGCCCATCTCTTTAGAGTTGAAGGTTTCAAGGTGATGCCGATGATACCACCTGGACTGTGGCCGTAACGCATAAAGGTCGACTCGATGAACATGTCCGTCCAAATAGCCTTCCATAAGCCAGGCTGGTGTCTCATCACGTGCTTGCCTTGGAGGAAATCCTGGAGTACTGGACAAGACAGTTTTTCCATCGAGCGCAGGTTATACAAGCAGTACATAGAAAGGAAAATACATCAACTTGCTGCATATTAACATCAATATTATTATGAATGATATAATATATTGATGAGATATTTTATCATGTTAAAACTATGTGTTTGTTCATATTGTGAATTTTTATTAGTATGATATGCATTATTTTGACAATGATAATGTTCAATTTTTTATATGTATCCTGACCTTTGTTGTTGACTGTATATGTGTATGAATGTGCTTGTTCTGAAAATTTTAATGTAGGAGTGAACGCCTCTTTTATTGTTGTTATATTTTCTTTTCTTTTTTTCTTATTGTTACACTCATCTGTATATAATCCATTGTATAATCACGCCATCATCTGTGTGTTCTAATGGATTCCCAGACCCTTAAAACATATGTTTAGACACCAAAATCAGATCTCTATGTCCATTTTTGGCGAAGGTATAGGCGAAAATCGAATTTCGGTGATCTCGGCTTCGGCCATTTTGAATTTTGGCAGTAAAAAAAATTGCTCAAGGATGACAGAGTGGCATCACACGGATTTGGGTTCTGTATGGTTTGTTTTACCAGAATCACCAATAAAACATTGTATGTACGCCAAAACACACCCAGGCAAAAAATCCTCATTCTGCCACCAGACTACTAGTTCTTTAGTCTGTCTCATGTATTGTCCGTGCATTGGTTTGTTGTGCCAGTCCTCTGTTCTGTTTGTCATTCTCCTGTCTCTGTATATTTGTGGGTCTTCGTCTACTTTTATTAGTCCTTCTTCCCATGCACTCTTTAGCCACTCGTCTTCACTGGTTTTCAGATATTGCCCCAGTGCTCTGTTCTCGATGTTGACGCAGTCCTCTATACTTAGTAGTCCTCTCCCTCCTTCCTTTCGTGTTATGTATAGTCTGTCCGTATTTGCTCTTGGGTGTAGTGCTTTGTGTATTGTCATATGTTTCCTGGTTTTCTGATCTATACTGCGGAGTTCTGCCTTCGTCCATTCCACTATTCCTGCGCTGTATCTGATTACTGGCACTGCTTATGTGTTTATGGCTTTTATCATATTTTCCGGCGTTGAGTTTTTGACATGAGTATCGCCTTGAGTCTCTGCATATATTCTTTCCTGAAGATCCCATAAGCCGAGCTTTGATATTAAAAGAAGGTAAGATTGACCCTGCTGACCTGGAGATTAGGTTTCCTGCCCAACAGACTTACGGTGACCACACCCTTACCACAAGGGTGAATCCCATTGACCATCAGCTTCAGGATATCAGAGCGACAAGAGGGGATTGGCAACTCTCAAGAAAACCAGAACAGCCATCGCATAAATGACAGCACAACGAGAAGAAGTTCCAGAAGACTGCTGGGCCTTGACCCAGGCTAACATCCCAACATCTCTTGAGAATGGGCCACAGAAGGGCCTGAAAGTACTCGAGTGTGGAGTAAAAACTAAATGTAAATACTTAGAAGTAAACAAGTTACAAATTGAATTTGTGGGTTTCTTTTTCAATCTTCAGAAGAAAACTGAAAGAATATTATTATTATTATTATTATTCAGAAGATGAAACCTGTTAATATGGACTAAGGCCACCAGAGGGCTAGTGACTTGAAATTCAAGTTTCCAAAGAATATGTCCATTTGAAAGGAATAAAACAGAGGGTAAAATGAAATACAGAAAGAAGAGATTTGTCATTCGAAAGGAGAATCTATACGAACCAATTAACAAATGAATAGATGAAAATATCAATAAATTACGAAATAGAAGGGGAAATGCTTTAGAGTAGTACATTGTATCTTCGCTAGAACGTTTGAGGTTCTAGTTGGACAACATCCTCAGGGAGGCTGTTCTTCCACAGTCCACAGAAGTATATGATTCTTCAATTGAATGAGGAGGTCTTTATATGATTTCATATCAAAGAAATAAAGGAAAAGTCATTTCGTTTAATGGATTGCCTCTATGTTCAACCAATGTCCACTCTTGGGGACAACAGAATGTCCGAATAATATAACTCACTCTCTTCGGAAATAAAAAGTCCCTTTCGGGAACACTTTTCATCCCTCAAAATTCCGAAGGAACTGATCTCTTCCCTAACGTCAATAAACACATATGACTTGGGATGTGTTGTTGCCTTCTGGGGACGAACAAGAAGTATAATTAATACAAACTACTTTTTAGAGGATGAAGTTTGATTTGATGTTTGGAAATGCGGCAATGATTCGCCGTTGTTTATTTGTCTTTTTTGGCCATCTTTCGGATTCATAGGTTATGAAACTTTATCCAAACTTCAAAACATAGCAACTGACCTTAAGATGAAATTTAGAGCTTTGTAAATAACAAAAAACATTTCCAACAGTAACCAATCATCTGCCACATGTCCACAGCAAACGAATCTAAGCAAATTGTTTACAGTTTCTTTTTAACTTTTTCCTTAAAATCTTTCTAAATGCCAAAATCCCTTCAGGAAAGGAGTGACTCACTCGGAGCTCCTCTCCTCGGAAAGTTTGTTCTGTGCAAAATCACCCTCATCAACTCAATTGTTTCTCCTCCTCTCGCTGCTCACTTTCGGATCTTTAACGATGTTTCTCTCTCTCTCTCTCTCTCTCTCTCTCTCTCTCGTCTCTCTCTAAGTTCTGCTCTCTCTCTCTTAAGTTTTTTCGCCTGCTGTCCCTAATCACTGCGTCATCAAATATGTTTCTGTTTTATAACATGATTACCATGACGTCAAATATAATAGCCGTACAAGGCATTAGCAAATGAATATATATATATATATATATATATATATATATATACATATATATATATAAGATATATACATATATATGTATGTGTATATATACACACACACACACACACACACTAATATATATATATATATATATATATATATATATATATGTATATATATATATAAAATATATATACAGATACATATATATGTATATATATACATATATATATATATATATATATATATATATAGTATATATATATATATATATATATATATATATTATTTATTTATATATAGATTATGGTATTTTCCTGGAGAGGACTGGAGACTATGGAAGAATTTCTGAGATAACTGGTGATTACAGGAGATTCCTGGATATTACAAGAGATTAAGGGAGAATATAGGAGATTAGGCGAGATTACTAAAGGTTGCGGGGGAGATTACTGGAAATGATGGGAGATTATTGCTTATTCGAACAGTGTGTTCGTCCTGTTTGAATGATAAGCTCACTTTTAAGATGTTTTCGATTCTATGGTATTCAAAAGGGGAGTGAAAACCTATCCTGAGCAATTACTAATAGCCTTTTATAATGTATTTGGTCTAGCCTCTATTATAAACTGACCTTTAAGATATTATCGATCCTATCATATTCAGACAAGCGGTGAAAATATATTCCTGGTATAATTAGAAATAGCTGACCCTAAGTACAGGTTCGTGTAGTTTGTATTATAACCTGACTTTTAAGGCGTTTTCATTTTCACAACTTTTATTGTTATTTTCTGGTTAGGACAAATCACACTGATGTCACACTGCCCTATTTATAAATAATCTCATGATATCTGATCAATATATTTGAACCTAATGTTAAAATACACACTCATCCTTATCAGCAAATTGACCAACTCCATTTCCTCCAAACATTCATTCCGGAATCCCATCAAGATAAAATCTTTTATAAATAAATACTTCTCAGGTATATACCGTATGTCTTAATTGAAGTATGGTATTTATATGGAGTAAGTCTGTCGAGACTTCTACTAATTAGAAGTCAGTGATTTAAGTTTCATAAATACCAACATTAATCACAAACGTTTAAGTTAAAGTTTTGCTAAACAGCAGAAGTATTTTAAACGACAATGAATATGAAAGGGACGGGCTTGAAGTTATTGTAGGCATTCTGTCTGTAGTAGAGTCAGTTAGACTGATAGCTATTTTATGTACTTGAGAAGAAAACCCTTACAAATTTATTGCCAACCAACTGAATCTTCAGTTCGCTTAAGTAGCTTACTCATCAGTTAGTTCAGTTGTCTTTGCAGACACACGAATATGACTACGGGTGTGGCACAAAGCTCTTCATTATATAGGGAAGGAAGTGCATACAGAGACAGGAATTGGCTGATAAATTTCATTAATAATTAATCTTGTAAGATATTGAAATATGAAATGATGAATAGGTTACATATAAAAAGAAAAAATATGAGAGATGAAGCGAGCGAAAGAAAGTTGAGCAGCTATGAAAGGCCTCAAAGTGCTCCCATTTCAGGACAGAAAGAAAGAGAGAGAGAGAGAGAGAGAGAGAGAGAGAGAGAGAGAGAGAGAGAGAGAGAGATGAGAGAGAGAGAGAGATCCAAACGAGTCTTACAGTAGAACAAAACGAGACTATAATCAGCACGGAATGTAAATAAATATTAGCATTCTTCAGTAAGTAGTATCCCCAAAGTCAGTCAGCCTAGGTGATCACCTTTCAGAGAAGACGTCTCAAGTTTTCTCTTTACCTTCAATCGTGCTACATACTCTTCTAGGGTCTGACAAAACCATGTTTTCGGCTTGATAGATGAAAGTGGGGTACTGAACCTCCCAGTGATATGAATTAACACTGGTATAAAGTAAAAGGCAATTTACTCCAATTGCAGACATGACCCAAATCTCTTTGAGATACCAAGATGGAAAAACTCTACTTTTTACGTACTGTAAATGGTTGAGATTAAGTAAGACTATATGGTTTAATTTACTCCGTGTAATTCAAAGTCCAGTAAGCCTGCTAAAGACTTCAAAGTAATGTAAAGACGGAGTTCAAAGTTTTGTCGAATTTATTGCGTTCATATCAAAGTCCATTAAGGCTCCGTCAGACTACAAAGTAATGTGAAGTCAGACTTGAAAGTTTGACATTGATGTCGAACGATACATGCTTACAAAGTTGGCGGAAGCAGAAGTTAAACACTCATCTTAAGTCACAATGAAACCAAACATTTCAGAAGCCAATATGAAAAGCAAATATTTTCTTTTTTTTCCTCCTGGTTACCTCTAGCCTCACTTTCATCAACTTTCACCGCTTTCATCTTCATCAACCATCTACGATCAACATCCATCTCTGATAACTCATTATTATCTCCAAATCTAATATATTACCTCTGGCAGTTTAACCTCAGAGAAGACAAAAGCAAAAGTGTTCATGAAAGACTGAGACGTCCAAGAGAATTCAATGATGAAACGTCAGCTGGAGTATGATCGGGGGTCACCTTGTAGTACTCTCTCTCTCTCTCTCTCTCTCTCTCTCTCTCTCTCTCTCTCTCTATCTATCTATCTATCTATCTATCTCTCTCTCTCTCTCTACTTGTGCGTATGTGAATATCCTGACGTAAAGGCAAAGTAGATACGTTAACTATAGATTCAATCACGGATTTTTACTAAAATATTAATAAGCTGAGCATCGTCCTTACATATGCCTATTCTATATATACTATTCGGGCTTGTAAAATGCTTTTCATAATTTAAATTATTTTATATGGGTAATATGTCAAAAATGAAATGCTTACCATTTTTTTTTCACAAAGTTTCTTGCATACAAACGTATTACTTACAGTGTCGGATTTGGAAGTGTAATCTAATAATTATATATAAGCAATCAATTTTAGTTTTTATAGCCAAAAGATGACCACAGGGATAAGGAAAACAGTAATATTTCAAACCTATTTTGGTGCTGATCTTTTATATATTATATTTCTACTTAGCAGTAAACATTATACTTATGTTGGTGCTTCTTATATTGCTTACTCGACTGTCTTACTTTCTAGAAGTTCAGCCTATGTGCAAACTTTGTCAACAATGAGGTGAAGGCTCTCACCTCCTCCCCGAAGATCCAATTAAGAAAGTATTTCTCGTTTGCTGTGAGACACCGCGGAGAGAGGAGACACTTATATAAGTAATTACGAGTGGAAATTAACAGGGATAAAGAGATGAAGTGGCAGGACACCGAAAGAGTTTGACTACAAGTATAATCACTTATAATACTTTTCTTGACGTGGTGATTTTTGTAGCAGTGAAATCTTTGACGGCAGCTGTTTTCTCATGAGATTCATCAGTATATCTAGTGTAAGTAAATCATTGTTTTCCTTAGTATTAGTTAGATTTCTAGTACGTTAATCAATTCCCTACGAGTGCTTATCGTCCAGAGCTTAGATACATAATATATGAATGCACGTATGCGAGTGCGCGCATGGGGGTAGTAGCAGATGTAGCTATCTGTGTGAATGGCCTAAATACAAGCAATAAATTTTAAATTTAAGTTTGACACGACTCTTACCGGCCCTACCGGATTAATCTTCATCTTTTCAAAATCTCTGTGATATGACTTCCAAAGGAGAGACACAACTGCTAAATGTTGATATCATTTGTGATGATCATTCGTAAACCTCGACGGAAGGGCCACTAATCATTTGAATTCAACCTCACGATCGCCAGCCACCCAGCAACAAATGATAGGACGTTTCCAAGTGCCACCCAGAATGTGTTCAGCTCATTTCTTACCCAGTGACCTACAGACTGCACAGCAAAGGCGGTTTCCTTTAAATCTCTGAACGCTCTGCAAGCGACAAGCTTTGTTAATTAACCTTGAAGGCACAGATGTGATTGGAATCAGTTTCTCAAGAGTGGATCGAATGCATTCGATATTTACCCGGCAGCCTGAAGGATATTTCGGCTCATTATGTTTCCAAATATAGCTACCAAATATCTCAGGTAAAAGCTATCAAATAATAAGTGAGTGCTGCTCTTTCAACATTTTTTTTATTGCTTTCTTGTGTAAGTTGTTTTCCTAAAATTGTCTAGTAAACTTGAAATGACTTTGGAATAAATGTTGAAAGTCTTGGTATCTTATTCATTCATTTTCATGTGAGGATCTCTATACTCGTCATCCAAGGAACTATTGTGGAAATGCAAGACATAATGTCTACAGCTCATTTTGACGAGAGACGTCCGCCCCTGAAATAGCCACAATGCCCTGTTAACTTCTCGAATCCTGGACAAATGCGGAAGACTGAAGATTCACGCCCGCATTCGCAAGTAACGGTGAAGGAAATTGACGTGTCAGGTACTTGGTAGACTAGCTTTACTGGGTGACATTTATGTGGGCGGTAATACGAAGTGACCCAGGAGGCTTCAAGGCTTTACAGGCAATGCGGTTCTTACCTCACAGTCTTCCGAATTGCACATCATGGGATCAGTGCAAACGAGCGAGTCGCTCTGCAAGTTGGAACTTTCGATTTTTTTTTTTTTCGCTACATAAAGGTTTCTTTACAAATGAGAATAGAGACCCCAGGAGAGCACTGAGAGCAGCACAAATAGGAAGAAGACCGCTGGGAAGGCCAAGAACGAGGTGGATAGACATAATTGTCAGGGATCTTGAGGATGAAATCCATAACCTAGAGGAAGCAAGGGAAATGGCGTTTCACACTTATGCCACTAGCCAGTGGTGGGACGATAAATTAAAGTAAGTAAGTTACAGATGAGTAAAATTTCGCTCTTTGTATTAGTGTTGGTTATCAGAGCAAATATAAAAATCAATAACGAAAAACTTGCCTTGCGGTCAGTGTCACTTGACTGAGGAGAATGAGAGAGAGAGAGAGAGAGAGAGAGAGAGAGATTATGATTAAAAATGTATTAAATGCTGGTTATGTTATCTAATATGTATATATATATATATATATATATATATTATATATATATATATATATATAATATTATGCATAGGGTAGGTTTTTATATTTCAGCATTTATACAGGAGCATGAGCTTCTCTAGACGACTAATATCTGTTCTGAGAAATTTTGCAGAATCTCACTTCAGGAGACCGAAAAGGGGATGTATTGAACAGTTTGATACGCTGAACTAACATTCATCGAAATGGAAATAATCAGCACTCGGTGGTCGTCCCTCTCCGCTCGAAACATGGCTGTTGGGCGTGACTGGGAGTGCGGAAACGACGTGACCATGCCACGGAGGACACTTGAATGTCAGGTAATGTGTGACGCAATGGAATTTTCTTCTTACCAAATTTGTTACGTGTCAGCAACGTCATATTGAAGGGGAGTGTCTTATCACAGAATTCACGCATTTGTCTACAGCATCATAAAATTATAGTTCACTGCCTCTTTAGAAACCCCTTCTTTTGGAGTTGTGGGAGAAACTGTAAGAGACTGAGGATGGCCATAGAAAAGTAAGACATTTAAAAAAATTCTTTTTTTTTTAGTGTCCGTGTTACTATTTGGCAGTCTCTATGAGATGTACCGATGCAGTGAACTGTTTCTTGACTTTGAGTATTTTATTATTTTATCATGGATTTTTCTTTTGTTTTACATTTCACACGTTGTTACATTCTAATGGTGGCCATGTCTTCTTTCTGACGGAACCTTTTGATTAGGTCTCACGAAATTGTTTATTTGGATTTGGTTCAGTTTCCCACGTGTTGCTGGAGAACATTCCATTCTCTCTATAAGGTCTCTGGATTTGGCATAGCCCGCCAGTTGTTAGCACTTTTTCTGATGGGGTAAATTTTTCTGTTGGGGTACCAGAAGTGGATTCAACCTTTGCATCTGGCAGTTTTTCCAGGAGAGTAGAAACTGATCAAGAGCCTAGTATCGCTTGTAGTGGCCCTATTACCAAAGTTAATAGCGATAGGAAATTTGAGGATTAGTTGCAATAGGATAAGGCATATCAAGAGGTTGTGTAGAATCAAATACTGTACTGGTGGTAAAAGTTCTGATCCACCTTGGCGGTCTTGTCCATCTCTTTTATGGAATAGTGTTCGACCTGCATTTCAGAGTTTTGATAACTCAAGCGTGAGAGCCCATAAAGGGGATTATTCGAGGGGAGGCCGAGCAGTCAAAGACCTAAGGGTAAATTGGTCATGTCACGTTGTGCTTTTGGAGGATGAAAATGAGCTGAAACCTGTGCTGGAAGCAGCAGTGTTTGATTCAGTTGTTTTAATATTCATCGATATATGGGGGTCGCTTAATATATATATATATATATATATATATATATATATATATATATATATATATATATATATACATATATATATATATATATACATATATATATATACTATGTACATATATATATATATATATATATATATATATTATATATATGTGTATATATATATATATGTATATATATATATATATATATATATATATATATATATATATTATATATTACTTAAGGTTCTTTGCAGCGTCCCTTCGGCCCCTAGCTGCAACCACTTTCATTCATTTTACTATACCTCTGTTCATATTCTCTTTCTTCCATCTTACTGTCCACCCTTTCCTCACAATTGTTCCATTGTGCAACTACTTTGAGGTTTTCCTCCTGTTACACCTTTCAAACCCTTTACTATCAATTTCCATTTCAGCGCTGAATGGCCTTAGTTGCCCCAGTGCTTGGCATAATGCCAAATATCTAGTATATAAATCAAAATCAACATTAAGGATCAGAGAAAATGTCCAAGTTTTAGAGAAAGATGAACTTGTAAAATTTGAAGAGGGCTGTGACTTCTCTCTCTCTCTCTCTCTCTCTCTCTCTCTCTCTCTCTCTCCTCCCTCCCTCTCTCTCTCTCTCTCTCGTCTCTCTATCTAACTCTCTCTCTCTCTCTCTCTCTCTCCCTCTCTCCCTATTATCACTCTTATGCTAAATAAGGCCGATCTGTGTTTATAAGAAAGTTAACTATGGGGTGTACTTGAAAAAATATAACGTCTATAACCACATCTTACTACATATCATTTTGTCAGAATCGCCACAAACAAATTTACTATGTGAAGTACCTGGTATTCAGTTTCTTAAAATAGTCTGGCTGTCCATGAATCTGCTTGTACCATGAATCTGCTTGTACGAGACCTGTTTGTGATGGTAATAGATAAACAGATGAAAAAGTGAATCCATTACAAAATACAAGAACTGCTTTAGGGTAGTCATGCACTGCATCCTCTCTTCAACATCTGAGGCGCCATTTGTCAAAGATGAAGGCAATGTCACTTGCATCAGTTACTCTGAAGATGATGAATATGAATAGAACCCTTAATTACTAACGCATGTGGAATGATATTGACTCTGGAATGTTTCCTTCTTTTTGTTGGAAATAACTGACAAAAACGCAAGCACACACATTTGTATTTCGAAATCCTCCAATCAATTTGAGGTCTTTCGGTATCTGCGGCGACTGATAATTCATGCATACTGCGCAAGAGCAATTGCAAGGTCATTTGACGTGCACTGAGGAGACAAAATCTATGAAGTAACATCTCGTTTTTAAATAGATCCACGGAGCTTCGAGGCAAAACAAGTAATGCGGTAGGTCAGTCAGTCAGTCTTCTGAGGGACGTCAGTGGATTAGTGCAAAAGGGTAACCTTCTTTGCAAGTCTTAGAACTTTCGAGTTTGTTTGCTTCAATAAGGTATCCTAACGGATAAGAGAGTGTTTGCACTGTGTATTTGTCTGGGTCATCAGGGCAAAATATAGAAATCAGTAACGTAAAACTTGCAAGAGAAGGGGCTATACTATAAGTACTCTGAAATTTCCAATCAAGTTGAAGTAATTTAGTTCCTCACCTGACGGATAGGTTCTCCTTTCTCTACTGGCGTATAGAGGGCTTCATTTTTTTCAAATATTTGACGACAGATGGTCAAAATAATATTTCAGTTTCCAACGAAACAAAATCTTGAAGAAACTGTGTGTTTATCAGGGAGGAGGACCAAAGCACCTATCATGAACCACGAAGAAGAAGTCGGTTCTCGGCTTCGTCAAGTTCTGGAAAAGGAGGAGTTGCTGTCCCTTGCTGCCAGAATAAAGGACAACTACCCCTACTGCATAAAAGTATGAAGTGGATCATTTTCTGATGTTTTTTTACATTCTCCTCGAATGAATTAAGGTTCTCAATCAGTTGAAATGTAGGTCTGTCACTCATTTCCCCAACTTTGTTGTTTTCGATCTGGTTGGAGTGAGGACTGTCCATAAGTTTGCAAGTTTGGTCGATTTCCTAATTTGAACAGTTTCTTGTAGCTTCTGATCATAAGCAGACTCTTCTCGTGTGTTTAATATATTTCTTAATTAATAATATAGCAAAATTTCACGCACTCCGTTTTGACAACATTATATCATTATTAATCAGAAGTTGAACCCTATTTATAGTTCCACGTTGGCTGAGTGCGTTTCGCGCTCGGCTACTATTCCGGTTGTCCGAAGTTCGAATCTCGGCTCGGCCAACGCGGAACCAGAGGAATTTATTTCGGGTGATAGAAATTAATTTCTCGATACGATGTGGTTCGGATCCCACAATAAGCTGTAGGCCCCATTGCTAGGTAACCAATTGGTTCCTAGTCACGTAAAAATATACTTAACTTTGAACCCTATTCATGTGGAACACGCCCAAGGAGCCATTAACTTAAAATTCAAACTCCCAAAGAATTTAGCATTAATTAGAAAGAAGAAACAGAAGGTAATGGGAAATGGAGGAAGAAGAGATCGCCTATAAAAATATAAACAATAAATTAACGAAATGATAAATAAATAGATAAAAAAAGTTAGTACATTATTAAAACACAAGGAAATTTGTGCAATGGTGGTAATACATAACGACTTCGCTTCAACTTTTGAAGTTCCAATTAGCTGATAATACGAATAAACATTTATGCAGTGTAGTTCGCCACTTAGAATGCCAAGTTATCAGTATCAGTAAGAATAAATATAACTATAATAAAACTCTACTTATAAAAGTATTCACCGGCAGATGTACAAACACTTTGCTACTGACCGCCAGGGGACTGAACGGTTGCTTCCAGAACGAGATCTATGTGCCAGGGATTACCAGGACTTCTCATATTCGTTCATTTGGAGGTCACTGATTGAGGTAAGAGGAAACATTTGTTTTCATGATAGATTACCATTGAGGACTGAGTCGCTAGCGGAGAAATTGCAAGGGAGAAATATGTAGGACTGCTTAACTCACGCGTAAAACTTTGCATTAATGCTCAGCCGAACTCTTTTTAAAAATCTATAATTGATTAAGTTGTTGCTTTTATCGTTCTTGTCTTCCAAGAAAAGCGAGAATTGTATAATGAGAATATTTAACGACAATCTCTTAAAATATATCCAAGGTCCCTATTAGACGGTTACGTGTCAAATGAGCACTTAGAATGATAAATGATTTTTATGTGAATGTTCCTCACGTACACCGAGAAGTGTTTTATAATCACAAGCACTAAGACACAAATGTCGTTTAATATCAGATCCACTTTAGCCTCAGAATAAACGCGAAGAAGGGAATTGATAAGTGGCCAGTCCACTTCGCGACGGATCGCTTGTCACATTTGTAGGTTAATGTTCACTACATGTTTGTGACACTTTATATCAAACCTGAAATTTGATTAGAAATGGAGGAGGACATTTTACTTACAAGGGTTTTGAACATAATATACGAACTGGGTAGAAGACCAAGGTCATTGTATAGATAGCTGCAACTGCCTTTAGTCTACTTATCATTTTGGGTTGTAATTTAACCCAAGAGAGCAGATTTTCTTTTACATCAACATTGCTTAAATTGTTAAACAAGATTTGGTGAATATTATCAGTAAGCTATTTTTATAACAAGTTCTTGGTTACTTGTCTTTATCTATATTTCTTTTTTCATTCAGGGAAAGAACATGAGCATATATTGCAGAGAGGAAGAGGTTCCTCTGCTCATCAAAGTAATGAAGGGCAGTCATTTCTTGGATATAGTGAAAGAAACACCAGTCAATATCTTTTTCATATCAAGCAACCAATTAGGTGTAGTGCTTATGACACTTCTGGGAATAATTGAGATACGCCTCCAGAAATGCGAGGGTACATGTTACGCCTATGAAACTCGACAAGAATGTCCTCTGAGGTATGTACTTCGTGGGATGACTGACTCTCCCTTTTAATCTTTGCTACTTTAAAGCAGTTTTACAAAACAACAGAATCACATTTCTACAAAGAACAATTTCGTTAACAGTGAGCCGTGCAAAGTTGCAAATAAAGTTAGAGAAATTGGGCAAATAACGTTATATTGTAATTGTAGAATGACTCAAATATCAAAACATATAAGTTGTAGCAACTTGGTTAAAGGAATGTCGCAGGGAACTTTCAGTGCCATATTCATTCCACAGTTAATGTATACTGCAAGTTTACCACCCTAATGCCCTAACAAATATTTTTTCATGCTCACCATTACTCACGTAACCGTAACGACAAAGCAGGGCATTTCAAGGACAACGTCTTTATGATTTTATATATATATATATATATATATATATATATATATATATATATATATAATATGAGGTCTGTTCTACTCTCGCAGCTGACCCTTAGAATGAAAATGGAGGCATTGCATAAGTGGGAATACGTAAATTGTGAATTTTGTGGCAGGAGTAGGACGAATATAATTTATTACAAATGAAGCTACGAGAAGATGAATGCAATCTGGGATCTTGAAAGTTGTGGGTTTTTTCATCTGAAGAGAAGTGGGAGAGGGACAGTTAGTGAGACAAGTAGCTAACTAGAAATATAATAAGATGCAAACCAGTAGAAAAAAAATAAAATCAGAGATCTAGGACACAGGAAAAGGACTATGGTGAAAATTCCAACAGAGATATTATAGAGCTGAAGAATGAGAAGACCACCAGTTCACATCCAGCCCAGAAAAATATAGAATCAAAAGTTAGTTTTATTATTTGTCCCCAGAAAAGGCACTGGATATATGTATAAAATAGATATACTAAAGTGGAAACAAGTAAGGTCAATAATGTGAGTGACAAGCGGCGGGGACGTGTCAATCGTTCAGCTTCGAGTGTTAGTGTTAAGACATGTGCGAAACAGCGAATTCCTTAAATCGCTTGTATAGGACAAATTTTCGTCAACATACCCGGCCACATCGAAGAGATCGCAGACACACAAATGACCTGAATAAGCGGAATGTGCAAGCGCCTGTTCAAGGGTCAAGGAGTGCGTGTGAAATGGAAAACGCACATACACCGGAGGAGACATTCATGCGTACGTTCGTGTGTCTATTTGCATGCGTTCTCAGGTCTGTTAGAAGTCAGGAATGAGATAAAATGTGGAGACACCCTTTCTATCTAACCCAGAAAAAATAGAATCAAAGTTAGCTCTTATGAAAAAAAAAATGTCCCCCCACAGGGAATTTGCAATGCTCCCTCGGCCCCTTGGCTGCACACTCTTTAGCCTTTTACCTTACCTCCCTGTCTATTTCCCTTTTTCAGGGTAACTGTCCATCACCTCTGTCATTACTTCTTTGGACAGCTGTGGGATTGTCTACCTTCATACAGTTTTATAGCTTCTCATTTATTTGGTGGATTTCTTTATCTTTCTGACCAGACGCTACAAACCCTTTCTTTTCATTTTCTTAGGTTTAAAATTGACAGCCTAAATTTTATAAATAAATGAATCAAGTATTATGACATTCTGAAGTAACTAATTGGAAAGTTCTCGTGAAGTAGTCGCAATATCCGCAATAATAATAATAATAATAATAATAATAAAATAATAATAATAATAATAATAATAATAATAATAGTAGGGAAAAACTTTCTATCACGAGAGTATATTTAATAATGTTCTAAAGGGTCCACAATAATACAAAGTGTAAAACGTCTGTGTATAATTTTGAAGACTTTACAGAAAGATTTCGAACCCTTCCCTGGGTTCATCTTCAGTCCGAGATTTGGACTGAAGATGAACCCAGGGAAGGGTTCGAAAGCTTTCTGTAAAGTCTTCAAATTTATACACGGACGTTTTTACACTTTATATTATTGTGTACCTTTTAGAACAAAATAATACTAATAATAATAATAATAATAATGATAATAATAATAATAATAATAATAAAATAATAATAATAATAATAATAATAATAATAATAATAATAATAAAAACATGGCCAAGACTGGAGAGCATTCGCAATATTTAGGCACTGACCACTGACACATTCATCTCTCGCCTTTCCCCTGAGTTAACCTACTTTTTCTGAAACAGGTGTCCAGCAGGTATGAAGGTCCAGAGGCTGGGGAGAGCAGGCATACAAAGAATGCTGGAAGTAAACAATACTATAAGACGCTTCTCTGACGTTTTTTGCAGCTTGGCAGAAAACTTGCCAATGCTGGGAATTTACTTAGACCCAGATGTTGTGGAGGAGAAGGTCATTGATCTAAATGACATCAGTTCTGCAGAAGACGAAGCAACACCAATCGCGCAGGTAGGCTCTACCCCTCACGGCACTGTGGGCTTGTTGTGGGTTGATGTCAAGTACAGTAGGCGTGGGCTGGAAGTCTCCTCGTTGAGGTGATGGGTCGACTCCAGATGTCTGATTGGGTTTTTTTCCCCATGGCGTTGTGTTCTACTATAATGACACCTCTGCTCCGATGTTCGAAAAGCTGCCTGGCTGGAGGAAAACCCTTACTGTTCAACAGGAGTAATCCCTGCTCAGTGAGGAGCCCTTTCTTCAATCCAGATACATTGCGAGGTTGGCTCAGGCAATTTAGTCATTATTTTCACACGAGAACCATGGCTTGTTTTGGTTTCAATCCTACTATTGTAATTTGAATTTTTGATGACTTATCTGATGGTGCAGGGACTGAATATACTGACTACACCATAAAAACAGCAATACTAAGTACACTGTCTTATATAGGAGGTGAATTAATACATTGAATATTCAGGTTTGTGTTTTTTTTTCATACATCCTGGAAACCTCCTTTGACTTTTGTTGATATTCAAGAAAATTAACCCTCCAATTCTCAGAAATCCTCATAGATTAGCTGTTTAACCAAGTGCCCTTTCCATCCTGGTTGCGACACATAGCTTCATCTAACCTCCACGTTCAGCATTCACTTCACCAGACAGAACCTTCAATGAGATTCATGGAAAAAAAAAAAAGCATTTGTCTTCTCTTGGAATGTAATCTAAGAGATCTCACTGGTATTATATATATATATATATATATATATATATATATATATATATATATATATAGATATAAGGTATAAGCCACGAAGGAAAAATAAACAACGGAATTTCTACAAGACCTTTCGACTCAACTTCCTTAAATCGGCTTTTTCCTTCGTGGTTCATACCTTTATTTATGGATTTATCATGTTCAAAACTTTCGTGATTCAGTTATACATACATTACATACATACACACATAGACACAGATACACACACACACACACACATATATATATATATATATATATATAGATATATATATATATATATATATATATATATATATATATATATATATATATTTATATATATATTATGGTTGTTCATTCACCTCTCCCCGCCAGCACTTAGCATTTCACTGTCTCCCCATCGTATGATTTCCAAGTGGGACAAGGAAGATTCCAAAAAATGCTGTCAAAGGCTATTTTCATGATCAAGTCTTTCATTCTTCTGCTCTGTAATATATTTTAAGGTTCACCGTCTTACCCTCTTCAGTGGGGAGGATGTTCTCCTTGATGATCTTCCTCATCGAGTTCTCCTCCTCGCGATACTGAGAATGCATGAAGGCCTTATCATATATCTTGATACTATCGGTGGGACGGGGTCGTGGGTTTCTCTTACTTATACAAATACCATCTTTCTGGGGCGGTGTGGACTTCTTGGTTGATGAGGTTATTAGAATGCCCATTGTTAACAAGCATCTGTAAAGCTCTTTCTTTCAAGCTCGAGGTGTGTAAAGTTCCACCAGATAGAACAATGGATGAGGGCCCCTTTGTTTCACAAAGGCCTTAATGTGAAAACATTTAATTTAATTTAATTTTAAAATGTGAGTAAGAGGAAAGACCCCATATAGACTCCACTTTTTCTAGCCCCGCCCCCCCCCCGCCCGCCCCCCACCCCCCCAACCCCCCCAAGGGGCGTGGCTACCCCCCCTCCCCCTCCCCCTGATTGGCTCATGTACGTACGTGAGGCCCTAAAAAAGGGGCGGGCAAACCCCCAAAACCCCCATCCCAAAAGGGGTGTGGCCCCCCACCTGACCCCACATATAGACTCCACTTTGTATCTGTTTCTGCCACCCTGACCCCGTATATCGACTCCACTTCCAAGCTCTTGGGGGGTGTGGCCACCCTGACCCCATATACCCGACCCTCCACCTATTCTGGGGGGCGTGGCCACCCCTGACCCCAAATTGACTCCATTTGTATTATAAGCTCATGTACGTACATGAGCTATAATTGACTCCATATGTATGATAAAGTTCATGTAACGTACATGAGCTCATAATTGACTCCATTTGTCTTACAAGCTCATGTACGTACATGAGCTCATATTAGGGGGGCGTGGCCTCCCCTAACCCCAAATCGACTCCACTTTTCTACCCCTGTGACGTCACATACTAGGGAATAAAACCATCCTTTCAAACCTCCACTATTCTGGGGGGGCGTGGGCACCCCTGACCCCAAATTGACTCCATTTTGTTTCTTTACAAGCTCATGACGTACATGAGCTCATATTAGGGGGCGTGGCCTCCCCTACCAAATCGACTCCACTTTTCTACCCCTGTGACGTCACATAACTATAAGGGAATAAAACCATCCTTTCAACCCTCCACTATTCTGGGGGGCGTGGACACCCCTGACCCCAACATAATTGACTCCATTTGTCTACTCCACCTTTCCTACCCCCTGTGACGTCACGTAACTCTCCGGGAATCCAAAAACAAACCAAATCAACATCACCCCAATTGACTCCACTATTCTACCCTGTGACGTCACGTAACTCTCTGGGAATATAAAACCATTCTTTCAACCCCTGACCCAAATTGACTCCACCTTTCCTACCCCTGACGTCACGTACTCTCTGGGAATAAAACATTCTTTCAACCCCTGACCCCAAATTGACTCCACCTTTCCTACCCCCTGTGACGTCACGTAACTCTCCGGTAATAAAAACCAACATTTCAACCCCTCACCCCAAATTGACTCCACTATTCTACCACTGTGACGTCACGTAACTCTCTGGGAATAAAACCATTCTTTCAACCCCCGACCCCAAATTGACTCCACCTTTCCTACCCCCTGTGACGTCACGTAACTCTCCGGGAACCAACATTTCAACCCCTCACCCCAAATTGACTCCACTATTCTACCCCTGTGACGTCACATAACTCTCCCTGGGTGAATAAAAAAAAAACTGGAATAAAACCATTCTTTCAACCCCTGACCCCAAATTGACTCCACCTTTCCTACCCCCTGCCTGTGATGTCACATAACTCTCAGGAATAAAAACCAACCATTTCAACCCCACCCCAATTGACTCCACTTTCTACCCCTGTGATGTCACGTAACTCTACGGGAATAAAACTTGACCCCACCCTGACCCCAAATAGACTCAGTTCATGTTTTTGCGACTCATGTCCCCTTTAATTGTTTTCAAAGTAACCGGGACGTTTACCTCATCCTCCTCTCTATAAAATCTCTAAATTTATATATGCACATTGCGAATATACTCTCTCTCCCTCCCTCCCTCCCTCCCTCCCTCCCTCCCTCCCTCCCTCCCTCTCTCTCTCAGCCGTTACATTTTGTTTTATATATATATACACAGCTGCTTAGATATTCAGAGTATCATGATAAAAGGATATTTGGCGACTGACTTCATCCACATGTGATATCTCCCCCAATAACCATATCAGAGTCAATGTTATCTGATGATGAATCACGCACACACACACACACATATGAAGAAACGAGACCTTTATCGCCATATTTGCCCAGCTGACTTCACGCCAACGTGAAATTTTATTTTTCATAGAATTTGAGTCATAATCTAGGTGGCGAACACAAGGACAAAGGTACACATTTCAATTTTGTTTATTTATTATACAGAGTTTGAAAGAGGTTGAAAAATCAAATTACAGACGGAATTGTTATTTTATATTTATAACCAATCCTAAATACAGGGGAATGAATTAATATTCCATACAAATACATACATTAGAAAAAAACTGTACAAACACGAACGCGATAATATGCGCATTCGCTTTTTCAAAAACAATACTTCAACGAAACATACTACGGTCTACTATATATTTTCTAACCTGTTCTTGACATCACAGCCCTTAGTATATCCACAAACATCTTCTCCAGCACTTTCCCGACCGTGTATCGAAGACGACGACGTTTCATCTAACACCTCAAAGCTTTTAAATTTAGCTAACAAGTTTTTCACAATAACTTGTGCGAAGAGGTTGATGAAGCCATGGCGAGAGTTCACGTCTTGATGTGACAATCCTTCAAGTCATCCACACATGACTCATTTTATCAAAATCAGTATCACGTGACTAAACAGCTCCGATATCATTGTTCCTAAAATGTTAATAAGCCACCCACACACTCGCCATCTTGTTTTTCGCATGTTCCCCGCCCTCACCTTCCCACCCCCTCCTCCTCCTCCTCCTCCTCTTCCCCTCCTCCTCCCTTTTTCCCTATATTTCGCCACGTTTTCGATTTGCTTTTTAATGGCTATATTCCTTAACATCCAATCTTTAACCCCCGCATTTCAATGAAGTAGCGATAATTCGAAATATTATCACGTTGGATTTTTTTATTCCTTGAAATTCTCGAGCTATATCTAAAATATTATAACCTGCGAGCGGATGAGTTAAATCTCCTTCTTCATTCCATTCACCGTGTTAGAATCTTGTAAGTGCTTAACAAAAGCCGTAACGTATGACTTTTGGGGTTCTTTAAAAAATATTGGAATAATACCTGTTAAATCGGGATTGCTCTTTTTGCGAGTCATGTCCCCTTTAATTGTTTTTGAATGTAATGGGGGCGTTTACCACCTCCTCCCCTCCAGTCACTGCACCTACATTTTCTATAGGAGGGGGAGGAGGAGGAGGAGGAGGTCCCGTGAGCGATATAGGTGGTTTTTGGATATTAAGGGAGACGTGTCCACTACTACTAACAGCTGCCGTATCCAACTTGCCAGTACCCTCTAGGTTATTAATATCACCATCACAAACCTCTTTTTTCTATTCATTAACCTCTCATAGGTAATGGCAGGGATAACGTAAAACTCCTTCATTTTCAATTAAAAAGACTCCCTACCAAACTCGCAGCAATAGGCAATAAAACCGATAGAATAGTCCCCCTTTACGACTTTTCAGTATATTTTTCTTCTTAGATATGGACGTTGTTTTTCAAGGACACAAGATGAATTTCTCGTCTACAATTTCTTAAGTGTTTAATAAACTTCTTATCTTGAGTTAGATTACCTACAAAGAAAATTTCTAAAAATTTCCGAGAGAGTAGACACCAACCACCGTTTAAGATGGGAATAACTTTACTTCTTTCACTGGGTGATAAACCAGAGATGAATAAAATAAAGTTTTTATTTTTACGTATTAAAGGTTGCTTACGGTTCATATCCGTACAATTTGAGACTCATCAACCCAGGAATTGAATTGACTCGGATAACCTTTCCAATGAACGTAATATTGAGTTTTATTATCTTTCCTCCTCCTTCCCAGAATAGTGATATCATACGTTTCTGGTAGATTTGTGCGAATTAATTCTTCACGATAAATACGCCCTTTATTTCTTACCCGCTAAATCTTCCAAGAAGTATACGACCGGATTTTGCCTTGTATCCACTTTTTCGGATTTTAAAAATTTCCAGAGTATTTTGAATTGTATATCACCTCCTAAAATTGCGTTGCGACGCTCATCGGCAATACGTACAACGTCTCCAACATTCAAGAGCGAAATGGCGGGAGGATTAACGAGAACAGCCTTTTTATACATGCTCGAGAATTGACGTTCAATGTCATCTCTATCCGTTAATGCGTGAACCTCTTGCGGGGTGCGACCCAAACTTCTATGGGGGTATGATTATAACTCTGAACAATGTCGCGCAAGACGTTAATGTATTTTTAAAGGTATTCTTATGTGTGAGATATCTATATATGCGACCCTTAATAGTCCTTATGACTCTTTCAGCTATAGAGGATTTTATTTCTCTCGAATAAACGCTATATAATTTTATATTTTTACTATCTAGATATTCCCTGACGTGTTTGTTATAATATTCCCTACCCTCATCGCTATTCAAACGTGAAATTCCCAAAAATTCGGTAGATTCGATAACCTTCTTCAAAGCGCGACGCATAGTAACACCATCCTTCTTTTTCAAGGGAACAATTTGTAGATATCTGGAAAACACGTCAATAAAGACTAGCAAATATTTAAACCCATTATTATACCGAGCTAATTTGGACATATCAGCTAAATCGGTGCTCCGCTATTACTCTCGGTTTGGGTGATATGATTTTTCTTCTGGGAATTTTTTTTTCGAGTGACTTTATGCAGTGTGTAAGACTTTTGCCCACGTAAGAATTCTTTAACATTTTCACGAGTAATTTGGCTATTCAGATTTTTTCGCTACTCTGAATAAAGAGTCCACCCCGCTGAAACTACCCCACACCCCGTGCATCTCCGTACAAAGTTTTTAGCAGTTTTTATCCGTTCTTTATCCATATTGGTAAGCTATTTGATATTCCGTTTCACCCGGCCAGAATATTAGTTCGGAGCTGTAACAGTTCGGTGGTGTTACGGAGCGAAGTCTACTAACAAATAACCGTAGCGGTTACGTGATAGGGCCTTTTTATATATGTCTGAAAAAGGCTGAAGCTTTTTGACGGCCGAATAACTGCCGACCTAAAGTTTCAATTTGACTAAAATCACGATTTTTCATTAGAATATAATGTGAGCAATTCAAGCTTATACTCTACTAAACTTGCCCGAATGAAACATATTCTGCGTTATGAATATAACTGAAATAGATGAATGACGTCCCGCTGTGAAGGCGTTGGTGACAAATTTATTATCACTGCCTCAAGGAAGCATCATCGAGTATGAATAATAGACCTTTATTAACCCCCGTCTGCCCCTTTTTCAGTGTAATCAAAGGGATTTAAAAATTCTTTGGATACTTTAAATTTGGGACCTATTGAGGGATGCGTTTCGAGGGGGTGTTCAGATACCCCGCAATATAAAATGTATTGGAAATGCGTTTTCATAGAGTTCAATGATTTTGACATAGGACTGACTTGCCACTGTTACTAAACCCCGCGATGATAATACGAGCGGGATTAGCGAACGGGTCTAACAACTGCCCAGGGAAGGGACCTGTCGCGGCCATGATGTTAGCGCGTTTAAGACTATAGTTGTTGTACTTTACGCGCTCCTTTTTATTACAAGCCTTAATAATAATTAGGGTGAATGGAAGTTGACGGCAATAATATTGTTTAATTTCCATAATGAAATACATACAGGTTTTTCCTACAATATAAAAAATAGAACGTAAAGTAAAAATGCAAACTATAATAAAAAATTAAATATATAATTCAAAATATAAAAAACTAACTGTGTATATGATTATATAATAAAAATACATTATATACAATATAATATATTAAAATATATGAATATAAGATAAATATATAGTAAAATATACAAACTATGACACCGGTCAAGGTGTGATACGCCCCCTTTCCGTTTAACTGGAGGAGAGGGTGAAACCATTTCCCGTCGATGAGAAGTCAAAGACGTCGAAGAGAGAGAAGGAATTAACATTGTATATTTTACTATTCTCTCTTCGACGTTTTGAACATCCTTTCACCCGTGGGAAATGACGTGATGGATGTAGGGTCGGAGGAATAGGAGGAGTAGGAATTCTCGAGGTGCTAGGAGCGGGAATATTTAAAATTGGAGAGATTGCCGCAACTACTGGCGCCACCACTACCCTCTCTAGATCCTCCTCCTCCTCCCCCTCCCCCTCCCCCTCCTCCTCCGCTATACCCTCTTCCACCCCAATGTCTGGATGTCCATACGCCAACGATTTATAAGGTGTCACATAAATATCTCTTGTCCTCTAAAGGACAGAGAGATACCTTTCGCTGGCTCGTATGACACATCGTGCCTCCTACTCTTTGCAAATTGTGCCACACGAGTATAAGTAATCTCATTCTTTTCGATTACAGCTCGATACTGGTCATGTGGAATGGTCTTTTGCCGGCATCTTTGTACACCTTTCAAGGTGTTACTACGACTAGTTTCCGTCAGATACGAATAAACTTTAGGTTTAACGCCGATAAATTCCCTCATGAGTTCAGCCCCCGTTTCAACCTTCACTAACCCGAGTTCCCCCTTACCCTTCGTGACTCATCATACAATTCGTGAGTTTTGGGAAGGGTTACTCAAATCCATGTAGGGTTTGAGCACACCCTTCAGTTCCCGATTGAGGTTATCAGTCACCAGGGAAAAGATCAAGCTGTCAGTGTCGGTATAAAGGAGCTGAACTCGGTGTCCATACTGCTTTCGAAGAACGTCGTAATAGAACCGATACATCATATCCTTCGCCATGTCTAGTATACTGAAACCGATATAAATCGGGGATTCAGCCATAACAGACTCTTTGCAATGGTTTACAATGTACCTGTCGTTACCCAGTTTTTCCAAAGACTTGTACGTGTGTTTGGACACATTCCTGAGAAGAGAGGCTTCACCGGTGGTGACGACAGTTCGGGTAGAATAATTCAATGAATTTTTAATAGTGACACCGAAAAGACCATTCATTATGATTTTGATGGTGTTCCTCTTGTCCGGATCGGTCTCTTTAGCACGCCTTTCGGCATTCTCCAGAATATATTCCCTCAAATAAAAATCCTGTTTGAATTTGTACACTTTCCTTATTACATCAACTTCGAGACCGAGCCTTATCAACGTTTTGTAATAACGGAAGACAGATCAAGTGATTACGCATGGGTAAATGCGTACCCGTCAACTTAACATTTTTCTTGGGTAGCTTCACCTTGAACTTATTCATTAGGTTTTTACTATAGGGCGATAGATCCTGGTGATCACATTCATGTGATGAATGGCGAGAGGGAGATCGTCCGTCTGTAGAGCAACATCCCGTCTAACTGGTTTTGGTATCGAGCAGTATAAAATAACGTATTCACCCTGTGAATCAATGCGGTAATATCGCTAGCGACAAAACTTTCTAATTCGACAGGGGAAAGTTCAGTTATTTCAACCCAAGGGCATTTTGTATTTACTCATGACTGTGGATACAAACTGGTGAAGTCAACGTATAATATGACGATTGAGGATCACCCACCCTAAAACTGGGATTTTAACTCTGGATTATTAGCTACGCATTGCCTTCGAACTAGACTACAAAAACCGCCGCGGATGTTTTTACAAATTAATTGATAGAGTTCACCATTCGAATGAGGGGGAGACGAATTTTAGAGGAATATAGGAAAGCATCGAGTGAGAGAGAGGTAGAAGTCAGGTAACGGGCAGGTCTAGTCCGAATTGCACCATGGCAGCCTTCCTCCAAGCTAAATAAACGTCCGCTAATAATCCCACATCCATTAACAAATACAAAACGGTATAATCTAGAAGATTGGTGCAATTAGCGGCGTTCCAAACCTTGACCACTGTGCATAGCCCCCCCCGCTGGAAAGGGTTTCTCCCGTAAGTTTCCGAATCGAAACACTCTCGAGAAGGATGCCGGGCTTTCGCAGGATATTGAAGCCCGTCACATAATCATAAGGGTAGTACTGTTTACCCGTACCCGAAAACTAAATCGAGACAATCCCGAGAATACTGGGTTAACAACTGACGTGCGATTTCGAGGGAACCTTTCTGTTTGATATGACTCGAGGCGAGACTAGAAAGGGTCCCCCACTAATCACGTTGTTGCTATCCACGAATCTCAGATTGCCCGATCTGGCCGAGTAAAATTTACTACCCTCGCGTTTCAGAATTTCAAAATCATGCTGAGCCCCCGCCTCTTTCAAGACCAGGGCGATGTCATATGACAAATTGTGTACGAACACTGTTAAAGTTGGCTCCTTAAATTGCATATTCAAATTACACTGTTGACACAGTGTACACACAAAGTTGTCCCGTGCCACAAAATGAGCGTGATGTCGCATTTTCGTGACTCCAGCCTTGAAATTCGACGTTACAATCCTCCGCAATGAGTGCTCGCTTCAAACTTACGGGCGGATTCAGGACTCATATGTAAAGGATACGCACGCATTTGTTCACGCAATAACGCCCAGTCCCGGTTCATGTTCTGCAAACAATCATCAACGCATTTCTCTCCGTGACTTAGTCTATGGGTACAATATTCCCCCGTTCTACCGTCAACGATCACGTAGCAGTAAGCGAAAGCTTTCTGTCGAGATACTATTCTCGGATCGTCTTCTCCGGTCTTCGGTTGAATATTATACGCCTCAAAATCCAGGAAAGCCAGTGCGAGATTGGCAGCAGAGCTTTAACTTTAGTAAACTGTTTAAATTGGCCGGGTTCTGGGTATTCGACAGTGGTTCGAGCAGTACAGCCTGTGTGTGCGCCTCACGGATGGTGGAACTATTAAACAAAGTCAAACAATTGTAACACATACCACCCACGTGCTCAATCCCCCGCCCCTGCTTGAATCCGTGTCGGAACTTCTTCACGAATGCCAACATATCTTTAATCAATGCGACGTGGTCGTCAGTTGGGGATTGAATAACAACGTTGACCGCAAAATGAGGGCTTTGGGGGTTACCACTTTTCCTCGCTAGATTTGTACCGTCCAATGGTTTTTTCCGCTGTTTCCCCATGAATAACTTCACATAATTTATACAGATATATGTTATGAGGTTATTCCCCTTTTGCTAATGTTTTTGAAAAGATCATGGGTCAACGGCATATTCTGGCGAGGGTGTTTGAATTTTGTTGAATTTTTTTTTTTTAAAATTGTCCCCTCCCCATTCCTCCTCATTAAGACACGAGGGGAGGTTGTTTTAATACGTGGGGTGGAGGGTTTATCTCCGCAGTACAACGTACGCTTCTAAACGACTGTAACGACACAGTTGTACCCGGACTGAATAATTGCTAACCTGGATCCACTACGCGTGGACATCCCTTGGGCTACACCTGAAGTTAATTAATATTCACTAACTCACGCCGCGTGAAATGAAGTTCAAACCCTATCTAGCGAGGGTCATAGACACCAACCCGAAACCCTCAGTTCGCGGTTGAGTCTTTTCCTTCCAAGATTATTAGCTATAAACTCAATAGCCCCTCCTGCCAGGGGAGTCATAGATCGTGTTCTAATCGTATGTTAGGGTGGGTGGGGGAGTAACAATAACATAGAAAGCCCAACTTTTTTCATTCATGTCGCCTAGGCATCCTCACGCTGGGGTGAAATAATAACGACACAAGTATAGCATAGCACGATCGAATACCTCTTTCGAGGAAAGTTTACTGTGCCCACATCTTCGCGTAATCGGGTTATGCTAACTACTTAACTTCATTGCCACGTCAATGTGTGCCTCCTACTGCCAGCCCGCTAATAAGAATGGGTACTCACTACCTTAATTACCCTCCGTTCTTTCCCTCGTGAGTGAAGATCCCCTTCTGGTTTCCTACACCTTCCCACCCAACCGCGCGATGCTTCAATTATTATTGATTTACCCCCCTCCCCATCAAAATCTTCATCTAATGGGAAGTCCTTCAGCGAAGGTGATTCTGTAAAGATAATTTTCAAATAAGCACCGGAGTGAAACGTGTATTATAATAATAATAATAATAATTAACCTGCCCCCCCCAAAAACTGCAATAATAATAAATAATGAATCTATAATAAAATAATAATAATAATAATAATAATAATAATAATAATAAAATAATAATCAATAATAATAATTAATAATAATAATAATATTTTACCTTGGATCGGAGGGTGGTGAGGTGATGATTCAATCATGGCGGTTAGAGGCTTGGACATTTTCTTGAATGACGGTGACAATTCTGTGTGATAACAATTCAATGACTAAGGTGTTGACATAACATGAACGTGGAGGTTTTTATGTACAATATATTTATAAACCCGCTGCCCATTGGTTAGTCCATACAGGTCTAAACATTTCAAACATGTGTAGCGATCACACTCATATACGTGAATAAGCACTGCATGTCTACGGTACATTTCCCAAGAAAAATCGGGCGTTTGAAAGTTTACCAATAGGTTTAGCCGTCCCTATATCATTACTTACCGAAAGGAGTGGAATATGAAGTGGGGCTAGTGGGAGTCATTCTCCCGAAATTATATTTAACGCTTTAAATTAAACCAGGCAGACGTTGAATTTTTTGTACTATTTCAATTTTAACGCGTATCTATAATGAAGTCCAGAATGGGAAACGCATTTACACCGATATTTATTTTAAGTTCCATTCGGGGTTGGGTTTCGGGTTGGGTGGTTGATAATGAAATGTTCCATGACTAGAGCGTTTAATACGGAAATTATTGAACAATTATCTGAATTTTGACGGAGAACATATTCGCGGAAGCTATCCGCAAGGGATGGTTTATTCTCATGGGAATGGATGAACACGAAAGAGAATGAGCATTGCACATGATCGATGCAGGAGCGCCAAACAGTTGATAATTGATTGATTCAACTTACGATTAAACTCAGTGCTAAATAGCAGCTATATGTTTGGTTTCAAATGAAAAACGTCAGGTATTTAATTATACAGTTCGGGTGCGTTGAGGACCTCATCATAGTAGAAATAAAAATAATTCCATCAAGGCGTTGCAAATACGTTTACCTGTATTCGGGTATCGTTCAACCTACCACATCTTGGGTGATAAAATGGGTTTTAATCCTTTCTTAGACTGCTTCACGTTTAGGTATGGTTGCATGTTGGGTAAACGGTCCGCATAATGCCAATTTGATAAACCTTTAAACCTTAAATACCATTCGACGTATTGGATTAACATTACTAATTCAATGTCTCGGATCAGAAACCGGTGAAGAAACTAATGTTTACTGTAAAATGGGGTTCTATCATGGCAGTTCTGCATATAAGACCTAGATAAACAACCGGCTATTCAAGAAAGAGGAAATTTTCTTAAATAAATTAACCATATGGTGACATATACCCGTCGTAGTATTTAAATTAACCGACAGTGGCTGGTGAACACACCATATATTTGAGCAGCCTCGGCTGTTTTAGACCGCTTATATTCAAAAATACACCATTCGAAATTTGCCAATAGATTACCTACACTATCTTATTACCTAATGGGGTTGAAATGAAGTAATGTTTTAGGTTAGCCTTCGATCATGTTCCCGGGAGTTTTATTACGCTTATATTATCCGCAAAGATGATTTATTCACTCTCGAATTTTATTACAGAGACGTTCAAAATAAACGTTGAATCGGCATACAGTATTTGTATAGATGACCGAGAATAAGCAATGTTAGGCGGGGTGGGGGATATGAAGAGACCCTCGTGAGAGCTCTTAATAAGGACGTTGTATGATTACTTTAAACAGTTTATTACGGGTGATAATTTGTCCATAAATTAATTGTTTTAATAGTAACGGTCATATTTCATTGGGATGAAGATTTAAGAAGAATTAACTATACCACGTATCAAGAGAGAGAAATTGAGAACGGGGGTGGGACGTTAAAGTATATACGTCAAATTTAGCGGAAAAGCCGCGAAATTATTAGGTTTTCATATTAACTACCGTTTATGAAATATATGGCGGGCGTGAACTGAAATGCAAACGTTTCCCTTGATTCTCTACCTGATAATTGTTGGGGGTAGAGTTATATTATATGTGTATACGGTATAAGTTCAAACCGCGAACGATTTTTTGGCGGGAGACTAGTAAACATATAATTGGACTGTTTTACTTTCGCAAGTGGTTAGGAAGGAAAAGGGAATGCATAATACCGTCTACAAATTGTTGAACACGAACATCTTGGTTTTTTTTTGATCAGATTTTTTCCTTATCTATACGGATCAAAATGGTCGACCTTTTACTTTAATTTCACTAAAGACTCGCGTAGTTTACTTGCCTGCCTCCGTATAAAACCTAGAGGAAAATTAGATGAATAGGTGAGTAATATGTTCTATGTTCCACCCTTGGCATTCCTTCTTCGTGATCGTAACAGCCCTCCGAGTCAACTAGCAACTTGCGAATCAAGACTCAAACTTAAATTGTTTGGGGAATAGTATTAAAACCAGTCAAAATGAGAGTGTTTTATTCGCGCCTGCCTTCAGCGGCGGAATTTAAAAAACTATTTTTTATCAGACCCCGTTTATTAAGGAGAGGAGCGGGATTTGAGGATATTTCCCGTTTTTCTATCCCGGCCGCAGAAGGGGAAGCGGTTTTTTTTTCGGCCATAAGTGGTATTGCACGGAAAGTGCTTCCTTTTCTATTTAACGCCGCCGAAACACTTCAAGTTTAACTGGAATTTCGGTATATCTGTGTTATCTTGATATGGGTAAAAACAGCGGTTTACCTTTAAAAGAATCCGTAAAAACGGAATTGTTAATAAGGGCCCTCAAAACCTACCAAAGGACAACGAATTTTAAGCGGTAAACTGGCGAAGGAGAAGGAGAAACGAGACGGAAGAAAACAGTGCAAAACGTTTTAGTTTAGACGGTCGAGTGGTGGGAAGGAAAGAAAAAAACCGGAAGGAAGAGGTGAAGGGCAACACGATGTTAAAAATCTCAGGAGTAAATATAAAGTAAGGACGTGTACGATCTTTTGGTAAACTCATTCATCAATTGGACATTCGGGGGTACGGGTACTGTCGTTTCTAACCCTTCATCTAAAATTAATATAAACACAAAATATGGCTAGCGTAGTTCCTAACCATAACCCGGAAACCTGGTAATCAAGTTCCTGTTTTTCATCGTATATTGCGGGTATATCAGAATTGTTCCCGAATGTTTAAATATACGGAAAATTAATTGAATGAAACTTCAATTAATTCAAACGGAAAGACTGGATTTTTTACACCTTTGTAATAATTTCCATTAAATCAGTTATCTAGTCTGATAAATATATAGAATTTCCGCATTAATGGGTGGTGGCAGGTTCTTTCTTAGATTTGTCAAGTATAGCTTTAGAAATTATATATCTCAATTGAAGGGTTTTTTTTTTTCCGGGTCGGGTGCGCAATTAGCGGATGATGTTCACGTGCCGGCCGTTCGTGAATGGTTTATTAGTAATACATTAGTTTAAATCCGCTTTCCGTTTTCTTGAATGAAAAGTTGGTTGGAATCCTGTCCTGTATTTAAACTATCATTATCATATATAAAAATTTTGTTGAAAATGATAAAAACCCTCGGCCAATTACCTAACCCACCGGTTCGGGCGGGATTTTTATATGATGACCTATCAATGTAAAGCACCATGGGGTAACTCGGCAATTTACTGCCAAATACCTTCGGTGTCAAAACCGGCAAGGTGGGAGAACGAAAGTTTATGGGTGACATTAAAAAACGAGGGGCGTGCATACATAGTTTTCCCACTTCTTTTGGATTATAGCTACTATAGACATGTATTTACTGGATTCAGTTGATTTGGGAGGACTTCTTAGGCTCGACATTAGCGAATAATAGCTGGTTTTATGGGCGCCCCAACACATGACGGAATGTTTAAATGTGTTTCAATGTAGAAAAGGCTAAAATTATGGCGGATCGATAGAGTTACCCCACATTATAACGCAACTGTCGGCTTTAAATGAGGCGATAGCAGTTAATCCTATACAATATAGTATTTGATAAGACTTTAATACAAGGACCGTACGTTATTGGGGGCAAAATGGAAAATTTCCGATTTTTAATTGATCAGGCCTTTTGTTTAAGCAGGTTTGTATACCTGAAAAAAATCACAATTGGCCATTGATTGATCTGGAAACACATTTGTTCAGGTAATTTAACGCGACCAATAAGTCCTATATTTTCAATCTTTTCGATTTAAATAATATCATATTTACCGTTAATGGGAAATACGGTATTAATAATTATTCAACTGTAGTTTCCCTAATACCATCATGCTGAATTATTCACGAGACGCAGAAAAGAAAATTAATAGGGGGTGGCCGGTGATAATCTGATCAATTCTTGATGATAGTTTTTTCAAAAATGGTAGAAGCTATTTACTGCTTTAATTTTGTTTGGTGGTGGAAGATGTTGAAGATTCCATGCCAAGTGGAAAATTTCGGCAAACCTGCGAATATCAAACGATCAGGGCTGGGTACTGGCTACGCTCTAGCCCTTGCATTATTTTTACTTTTTGGGATGAACCCCAAGGGTTATTTTAACTGGGGTGGATGCGGATAGGGTTATTCAGTGGTGATGTTAGGGGTTTAAATGGAATGGATACAAAAGAAATTGAAATAAGTTTAAAACGGTTCACCTCGGTAGGACCGGTTGTTAAATATTTAGGTGTGTTCGCTTCGGCTGAAGGTAGGATTATTGACATTGCCAAAAGAAGAAAGAATTAAACCTTTTAGTTTTTATTATCTAATACCATTATCTTCGTATACTGATATTAATATTGGTTTTGGTCAGTTGGGTATGTTTTTCTACGTGGAAAAAATCACCGTAGAAATATAAATCTTCTTTTTTGTTGGATAGTTACGGTAAAATTAAAATCCAAAAGTTTATTCGAATGACTTCTCTAAATTTAATTTGTATAATTGCGCATCCCGAATATAACCATCTAATCGCCTAATTAAAACAAATACAAACCTGATAAATCGTACAAGTGCGGTCTTTTACGTTAGTTTTTTTTTTGTTCATTGTGTCGTGAGTCCCCGTGGTTGTGAAAGCAGTATTAATCAGTTAATATAAAATGTAATTCCATTCATTCAATCGTTTGGGAGGTAATTGATAAATGGATAACGGGATATTTATTTTTTAAATATTTTGAAAAAAGTTTAAATGTTCACATTGGAAGGTCGGGGGTCCAAAGGTTGTGCTAGTTACGTACAAGGAATGTTCCTCCGCATCTTGAACAACTAAGGTAAAATGCATATTTTTGTTCTTTGGATTTTTATGAATTACTCCATTTACATTCTATGAAGGATATATTTCTATATATGTATCATACACCTTCAATCACATAACTTTTTACTTAATTTCAGGATGAGCTTTAGTGTGAGGATACATTCGCCCATGAACGTCGGTGGTTAATCTGCTAACAGACGTCTTAGTCGTTTCCTTTCTTAAACGTTTTTTTTCGGCATTTCAGGTTCAAAAGGTTTAAAAAAAGGATACACGTGGAAGTTGTTTATTGGGATGCGTGCTGAGACGGTTCTGACAGCGAATTAGTGTATTGAATTTGTAAAACATTTTTCTTTATGGGTGTTCAATAAATCCTTATGAATAATTATATAGGTTGTTTTTTTTTACTATGCCCAAATAATGCATTTTGAACGGAAAAAACAGGGAAAGACGGCGAAAAAGAGTGCGGTTTGTTTCTATGGAATCATGGAACTATTATTAAAATAAATATAAAAAATAAAACACATCGGTTTTTAACATACCTTCACCGGGTTGCTCGGTTTTGCCTTCAGTAGTGGGTGGTGGCGAAGTTGATCGGGGTTGGGTTGCACTGTTGTGGGCTGCCAGGGTGGTAGTTTGGTTGCATCTCCTGCTACTTCTTCTTCTTCTCCTGCTTGCAATGGTCTATGACCCGTTTTCACGTTTCACCTTCCTAATGGTAAATTGAGTTTGGGGCCCTCCAACCAATAATATAGGTCATGGTGTCTGACTTGAGTGGCTACCTTTCGTCGGCTGACAGTTCACTACTAGAGTTATTTCCCCATATCTGGAAAGGGATGGAATAATGACTGTTTTCTATATTCCGCTTCTTTCAACGGGTTAACATTATTTTATAAGAATATCATTCTTCCATATACAGGATGGAAATCTTATTGCTGTTTTTAATTTTTATTTACTATACTCCTATGGTTCAAGTAAATGGAAAGTGTTTTAATATGCTACTTACTGAATAGTGACGGAGGGAAAGTGAACGTTTTCGGTCAAAGAAGAAATCTTGTAGGGAACCGGAGGGCTTGGTGGGTGTTGCACTTACTCTATACACTTTGGGTGGTAAGGAATAACATCAATTTTTCCCTTGTCGGTTTGTATTTATGGTGTACAGTTGGGTAAGTTAATAATCAAGGGGTGTGACGTATGAGATGTTTCGCATGAAGTTTATGTATTCCAAAGAATGAAAGTTCACGCCCCTTGTAGCGATAGAAGTTTATCCCCCAACCATTGGAGGAAAGATTGTGTGGAATTTTATTTTAATATGAGTGATAGGTTTTGTGTGGGTGTGTGTGTGTGTTGTGTGTGTGTGTGTGTGTTTGGTTTGGTGTTGGTGTTTTTGGGAATGGCCCTTTTCGTTTTGTGATGAAATGATAACGGCTTGTTGTTCTTTCCTATTTCTTTTGTTGTCTGCGAGAAAACTTGACTGGAGTGATACGATTTTGATTTTAATCAAATGATTCCCATTGGGGTTGGTGGATGACCTTTGGGGTGGGGTGAGGGAATGGATAGGACTTGTTTATTCATGTTAGTTCTGAATCATTGCTGGGAAGAGGCTTGATTGCTTTGTCAAACAACCAGGTTTGTAATTCAGTTGATTGTGATAAAGGGGTCTTGGTGGTAGCGGGGCCTTTCGTAGGTTCATTCTATCTCTTGAAGGATTGTCACATCAACGACTTGTGAACCTTCTCGGCCATGGCTTCATCAGGCCTCCTCTTGTAAGTTAGGTTTTTTCGGGCAACCTTTGTCCGAAAATAAGTTCAGGAAGAGGAATATTTGGTCTAGTAGTGGCCACTAACTGTGTGACATGCAGGAATTACGGTGTTGTGGCGGAACGTCATTCGAGCTTCATCCATATGCCGGAAATTGCTTAATTAAAAAAAAAATTATATAATCTTAGGCAGGTTTTCGGGGATATTCTCGCACTGGGTGCATCATATGCCTGTCTTCGTGATTAGGGGTATTGAAGGGTCCGCCATTGTGAAAAAGACCTGAAAAATATCACAATTTCTTGGGAATGGCGACGAAGAAGTTGATCTACCCACCACCATAGCTAACCTTATTAACGCAATACGGTATTGGTGCCCCCTCCCATTGAAGATAAAGGTTGAATTACGCTCAAAAGAGCGGGGTGGCTTATTCCAAAGATGGAAGATTCACGCCGAATCGTTTTGGGTAGGGCAGAATACCCAAACAGATGAGGTTCAATCACTTTTTTTTCTTCGGTTCAACGAAATTGAAGGAAGAATTATTTAAAATCATCGTATGACTATGGCCCCCCTCTCCCCCTCCCCCCCCCCCCCCCAAACCCCAAATATGTTATCTTTCCCGTTCTGGCATCGGGTCAGGAGCGGACTGGTTTAATACGACTTGGTTGAATCAATATTTACCTTATGTTAGTAACATTCAGTGATGAAATGAAGCAAAAATTTGGTAAAATATTAGCTGCGTGGCTTATTCTGAAAAAGAATTTATCCCTGTTTGGAGGAAAGGTGTGTTGGAAGATTTAATATATGAAAAACTTGTTAGCTAAAGTTTTAAAAGCCTTTGAGGCTGTTAGATGAAGACGTCGTCGTCTTCGTTATACACGGTCGGGAAAGTGCTGGAGAAGCTGTTTGTGGTGGTATAACTAAGGGCTGTGATGTCAAGGAACAGGTTTAGAAAATATTATAGTAGCCGTTAAGTCTGGTTTCGTTGGAAGTCTTGTTTTTGAAAAAGAACGAATGCGGCATATTATATCGCGTTCGGTGTTTGTACAGTTTTTTTGTGGGCAACAGAAAATGTAATGTATTTGTATGGAATATTTAATTCAGTTCCCCCTCTTACTTTAGGATTGGTTTTATAAGTAGTAAAAATAACAATTCCGTCCGTCGTAATTGAATTTTTCAACCCCTTCTTTCAAAACTCTGTATAATAAATAAACAAAACTTGAACTGTGTACCTTTGTCCTTGTGTTCACGCCACCTAGATTGATGACTCAAACTTCTTATGAAAAACAAATAAAACATTTTCACGTTGGCGTGAAGTCAGCTGGGCAAATATGGCGAAATAAGGTCTCGTTTTCTTCTTCTTCATGGTTTGTGTAGTGGGTTTTTGTTGTGGTGATTCAATCATCAGATAACATTGACTCTGATATGGGATTATTGGGGGAAGGGGAGATTATCACATGTGGATTGAAGTCAGTCGCCAAATATCCTTTTTATCATGATACTTGTGAATATCTAAGCAGCTGTGTATTTATATAAAATATAAACAAAATGTTAACGGCTGAGAGAGAGAGGGAGAGGGAGGGGGGGGAGGGAAGGGAAGGGTGAAAGGAGGGAGGTGAGGGAGGGTAGGGAGGGAGAGAAAGTATATTCGCAATGCTGCATATATAAACAATTTCAGAGATTTTATAGGTGAGGGGATGGAGGTAATGTCGTTCCCGGCCCCGGTTACCTTTGAAAACAATTAATTAAAGGGGGAATGAAGGTCGCAAAAAAACAGTGAACTGAGTCTATTTGGGGTCACGGGCGTGGGGTTCAAGATTTTATTCCCGTAAGAGTTTAGTGACATCACAGGGGTAGAAAAGTTGGAGTCCAATTTGGGGATGGTGGGTTGAAATGTTGGTTTTTATTCCCTGAGAGTTTTATGGTGACATCCAGAGGGGGTAGGAAAGGTGGAGTCAATTTTGGGGTCAGGGGTTTGAAAGCAATGGGTTTTATTCCCAATCGAGTTATGTGGAACGTCACAGGGGTAGAATAGTGGAGTCAATTTGGGGTGAGGGGTTGAAATGTTTGGTTTTTTATTCCCGGAGAGGTTACGTGACGTCACAGGGGAGGTTAGGAAAGGTTGGAGTCAATTTGGGGTCGGGGGTTGAAAGTTGAAAATAATGGTTTTTATTTCCCAGAGAGTTACGTGACGTCACAGGGTGGTAGAATAGTGGCAGTACAATTTGGGGGTGAGGGGTTTGAAATGTTGGTTTTTTGAAGTTACCGGAGAGTTTTACGTGACGGTCACAGGGGTTAGGAAAGGTGGGAGTCAAATTTTGGGGTCAGGGGTTGTGAAAATGAATTGTTTTATTCCCCAGGAGAGTTACGTGACGTCACAGGGGGTAGGAAAGGTGGAGTCAATTTGGGGTCAGGGGTTTGAAATAATGGAATTTGGTTTTATTCCCAAGAGTTAGTTCGTGACGTCACCAGGGTAGAATAGTGGAGTCAACATTTGGGTGCCCAGGGGTTAGGAAATCCCGGGTTTGGTTTTTGGTGAAGGGGTTGAAATGTTGGTTTTTATTACCGGAGAGTTACCGTGACTCAACATGGGGTAGGAAAGGTGGAGTAGACAAATGGTCAATTATGTTGGGGTCAGGGGTCCAACGCCCCCCCAGAATAGTGGAAAAGGGTGGAGGGATGGTTTTATTCCTTATATTTACGCCCCCCAGAATAGTGGAGGGTTGAAAGGAGGTTTTATTCCCCTTATAGTTATGTGACGTCACAGTGGTAGAATAGTGGAGTCAATTTGGGGGTGAGGGTGAAATGTTGGTTTTAATAACGGAGAGTTTCCGTGAAGTCACAAGGGGTAGGAAAGGTGAGTCAATTTGGGGTAGTTGAAAGAATGGTTTTATTACCCAGAGAGTTACGTGACGTTCACAGGGGGTAGGAAAGGTGGAGTCAATTTGGGTCAGGGGTTGAAAGAATGGTTTTATTCCCAGAGAGTTTACGTGACGTCACAGGGGTAGAAAAGTGGAGTCGATTTGGGTTAGGGAGACCACGCCCCCCTAATATGAGCTCATGTACGTACATGAGCTTGTAAGACAAATGGAGTCAATTATGAGCTCATGTACGTACATGAACTTATCATACATATGGAGTCAATTATGAGCTCATGTACGTACATGAGCTTATAATACAAATGGAGTCAATTTGGGGTCAGGGGTGGCACGCCCCCCAGAATAGTGGAGGGTTGAAAGGATGGTTTTATTCCCTTATAGTTATGTGACGTTCACAGGGGTAGAAAAGTGGAGTCGATTTGGGGTTAGGGGAGGCCACGCCCCCCCTATTATGAGCTCATGTACGTACATTGAGCTTGTAAGGACAAATGGAGTCAATTATGAGCTCATGTACGTACATGAACTTATCATACATATGGAGTCAATTATGAGCTCATGTACGTACATGAGCTTATAATACAAATGGAGTCAATTTGGGGTCAGGGGTGGCCACGCCCCCCAGAATAGTGGAGTCTATATGGGGTCAGGGTGGCCACACCCCCCACAATGGAGTCTATGTCAGGGTGGCACAGACAAGTGGAGTCTATATGGGGTCAGGGTGGCCACACCCCCCAGACAAGTGGATCTATATGGGGTCAGGGTGGCTATATGGGGTAGGGTTGGCCACACCCCTTTTGGGGGTTTTGGGGGTTGCCCCGCCCCTTTTTAGGCCTCACGTACGTACATGAGCCAATCAGGAGGGGGTGGAGGGGGGTAGCCACGCCCCTTGGGGGGGTGGGGGGGGGGCGGGGGGCGGGGCTAGAAAGTGGAGTCTATATGGGGTCTTTTCGTTCCTCTACTAATGTGGCTCATAAAGTGCTACAGAACCCCATCACTGTCTGAAAAAGACCCTGTCCCATCTGTGCCCCTTTCAGTGAAAGGGGTGTGGGTATAGGATGCATGAAGTCTGGTTATAACGAATTATCTTTCATTACTTTGTAAGCCTAGAGATCTCGGTGATATGATGTTATTAACTTAAGCCTCATCTCTACAGGAAATCGTCTGCAGAGTGTATATGGGACAAACTGATCAGACTACAGGTATCGCCTCGCAATTCAACCAAGTATCTGTGATCGAAGAACTGGACTTCAACAAAGCCTGCATTTATATTTAACAAGTAAAATGTAATACTTAACCTGTGTCAACAGTTGCCTATGGCCAGATGAAATGGTCCCACCAAACATTTCCTTACTAGTTAAACAATAGTTTTGTGGCATAGCCTTGGCTCCTCAAGATTCATAAATTGATCATGTCAAGTACTTCAGTACATTTCAGGACGGCTGTATCCATTTCTTACCAGTTTAAGATGACTATAGGTTCGATCAGTTTTAGGATACGTACATAGCTTTTTAAAAATAAATTTTCTATATGTTTAATATTAGCTATCAAGTACGGTAGTTCTGTGTGCTTCAGGATACATAGTTTTGCTTGATCAGGGATCTAGTGTCGGTGTGATATCAGTCAAAAGTAGCTCAGTGTGTCTGGATCCGTAGGTCATTCAATTTTCTTGTGAAGTATTAGCAATCTGGAAACTTTCAGGATACATGCTTTTCATTTACATAAGATTAATAATAGTTTCAAATTAACCATAAATTAATCTCAGTTGGTTTCAGGATAATTATCCTTTATTTTTTTTATCAAAATATATAATTGAAATATTAGCTCAATAGTTATGTCTTAAAATACCAAGTGTTCACTTGAATTTCTCAGCCGTGTTAACATCAGCTGCCAAGGAGCGTAGTCATTCATTTCAGGTTGCATAGATTTTACCTGTGTTCCCATTAGTTTAGCATCATCTATCAGGCAGTTACGGATGTTTCAGGATCCATAATTTTAAACATAAATTTCTTGTTAGTGAAGTAGCAGCTATTAGGCAGCCATGGCTACTTTGTGACTATCCTACATCGAGAAGTCACTATGCTAAAGAAATAGCTTTCCATCAAACTTAGTTTAATATTACAGTCAAGTAATTGACTGGTTTCACAGAATATATCTTCGTCTAGTTGTGATCTGCATGCTTGCCTTGTTACGATATATCACTTGAGATTAATGGTAGGAATTAATGATGATTTGTTTCTGGGGGTCATTCCCTGACCTTCAACAAAAACTATCAATAGCAAAAAAGTTCAGTACTAGTTGCAAACAATAGGACTGACTGACTTAATGGATTCGTGTTGGTCAGTGTAGTTAGGAATAGCTGTGTAGAGTCAGACTTTTCAGGTATTGACCTTTATAGAACAGATAACATTCAAGGCTAATTATTCTTGATATATTTCCTCAGCAAAGCTTATTATAGATATTACTAGACTAACTTCTATAGCAGTAGGGACTTAGAATTAAGGTGCTCATATATATTTTTGAAAGTTTTGTCCATAGTTTGTTTCTTTAGTGATTTAATATGAAACATACGCCACTTAAAGATTAATGGTATAAATATTGGGGAGTACCTTATCAAGAGCATTATCATCATGGCATCTCTGCATATTTCAAGACACTGAGGCTGGAATGGGAGGTTCCAAATTAAGTCTTCTTTGAGGCCAATCTTACATTGTCGTCAAAATGTGTCATAGATATTATTGAATACGTGAACTCGAATTTCACTGTTACTTTAAGGGCCATTGGGAATACTACTATTAATGGTATTTTAAGTAAATGATTCAGTCATACTGAAGGCATTATTTGAGGATATTTGGTTTTTCTGAAAATATCTTAGGCCAATAACTGTAAGTAGACTCAAATTCGAAGCGTTACCTTAAATAAGGTTAGGTGTCTTAGATGTATGAATTAAGTCAATTCGCCTCTTGGAAGGTTAAAATCACCTTCCTTGAGAACTAGTCATTTTTTTTTCTCTAGGACATACTCAAGTATGTTCGAGGCATTTTGAAACACAGGGTCAATTCCTTCCTCAGTAGACTCATGGCTATTGGGATATTTGCTATTTAATCGAATACGATTTTTAACTTTTTTGCGTTGCAAGCAAATCACACCTTCTCTTTCATTGCAAGGTTCTCACAGAGAGACTGATTTTCCATGAACGCTGTAAATTGGAGCGTTTAGGTTAAAGAGGTTGAACAGCAAAGTGGAAGGAACTAAAGGTAAATTATCTAATAAATTCATCGGGGGAGTTTTGTTACACGTAGACTTGGCCTCAAGAATGTTTATCAGAAATTAAATCTCAACAGGAGAGCTCTGTCTTAAGCTTAGGACCCAAATCAATTCTGAAATTGCCTGTAGTTACATTGCAAGAGGGCACGTCTTGAGTTGCTTGTGATTCTTAACAGAAATCATTTGAGAAATGCCATTATTTTTTAGTTATAGGTCTAGTCAGGTTTAGAATAAGAGCAACAGTGTCTTGACATATGGAGAATTTTTTGTTTAGGTTAAAGTTTTTTTTTATTGTTTAATATTTGCATTGAGTGTATAGTCGAAGATTTAACAGTTAATGTTAAAAAAGTAACTGTTATTGTTAAAGATTTAATTTAAAATTTTGAGTAATTGGAAAATTATTGTCATACCAAATTGTAAATTGATTTTGTACAGAAACTGTATTTCAGCTTTCTGTTCAGTTCTCACCAAGTACTGTATAAGGCTTCATTTATCTAGGAGTATCCATCACTTTTGTTAGGTCCTAATGAAACGAAATAAGTCTGAAAACTGCTGAAAATACTCTAGCCGTACCAGAAAAGTCTGAATATAGGAATCAGATATTGTTGTAAATTGATGCAAGTAACTTAGACATTGTTCTTATTTCTTCCTCTCAACCTTCCAGTCTGTCAAGACCTTTTTTTTTTTTTCTTCTGTCAAGTCGAAACCTTATATTATACATTCAGGGATCTTTGCGGTCTGCTGTTAAATTGTTACGTAGGAACACTTTGCAGATTTACAGCACAACTTGTAAGCTGCTGAATTGCAATTTTCCATTTTTCATGCTGTAATAAACCCTTCAATATTTGTTGAACAATTTCTGCATACTCTCTCTCTCTCTCTCTCTCTCTCTCTCTCTCTCTCTCTCTCTCTCTCTCTCTCTCTCGTGTGATTTCCATGGCCCCCAAAGCACCGTTATGAAGTGTACCTCACTCGAGGTGCACTGAAGGCATAACTTTAGGTTCTTTGTAACCGTTTCATTCATTCCTTTTGCTGTACCTCCTCTTTCTTTCTTCTATCTTACTTTTGTCCTGATTTTTTGAGGTTTTTCCTTTGTTTACGCCTTTCAAACCTTTTCCTCTCAATTTTCCTTTCAGCGCTGAATGACCTCATGGGTCCCAGCCTTAATTGTTTATAATATGCTGTTGTTCCGAAGCTTATTTACTCGAGGAATTGACTGGTAAAATGGTACAATTCTTTCGTAGTTTGAGGCTAAGCTATTATTATTTATATCAAACATTTCAATTTATTTTATGTGATTAACGTAGTAAATAATTTTTTGTTTACAGACGAATGTCCACTACAGGGGCCATTTCGAATCAAGTCATGTCGTTTCAGTACATCCACAAAGACAGTTGATACAACTCCTTTTATTTATTATTATCATTATTATTATTATTATTACTATTATTATTATTATTATTATTATTATTATTATTATTATTATTAGTATTATTATATAGATCATTCAAGTCATTCGATTACTGAATAAGACAGAAAAAACGTCAATAAATCGATGACTGACGCTAAATCCAAATAGAGAATTGAATAAATCAGTAAACCCAGTCCATTAACAGAGAGAGAGAGAGAGAGAGAGAGAGAGAGAGAGAGAGAGAGAGCGATCAATGTCCCTCAGCAAAGTGGAAATCTGGTATAAGCGGTCAATCATCCCGAAAACATTGTTTTGTGAAAGAATCAGTCGACCTTTTATAACCATTTGTAAAGCTAAAACAAGCGTGTTGGTATAGTATCTTGTTTTGTAGTCAGTTGGTCTCAATAATCAGTAAGTAAATAAGTGAATCGAGAAACCAATAAGTAAACCGATGAGAGACACTGTTGAGATTCATAATTATGACATCAACGCGGTATATCTGAGGTAGCTTTTCTTTTATAAGAATTATTTTGACGTAATGTCGAGTAATTCAAATCTGTGATTGCGTAATTAAGAGAATTTCAAAACGAACTAGAGATCTGAATGATGTAGACTTCGATTGAGGTGAATTAGACTCATTTTCTTCTTTGCGTCGGATAAGTGCCTATCAAAAAGACAACATTTTCTATATCAAAACTCGTAATTGTTTGAAGAAATCAGTTTTAGCGTTTAAAATTGCTTGTGTGGAGACGAACTGCTTTTGTATCTAATTGGCTTTATGGGTGTATTGAAACGACTTTTAACGACTTTTGTTTAAATCTAAACGACTTAAGAGGAGGAGGAACCACCTGGATCCCCTAGGAACCACCTGGAGCCAACTGAAGCCTAAATACGTCATCTGACGTCAAGGTTAATTGCTCTTCAACCCTTATGGCACGAGTCGACGTCTGAATTAAGTAAGTTTATATTATTATAATATATTTAAGCTTACTCGGGGAGTAAGCCTACAAACTACTTTGGTGTTCTTGTTCTGGTGGGGTAATGTGGGTGCGGAGGGGTAAGGATAGCCAGCCCTATGAAAAAGCCTTAGAAAAGGTTCTAATAAAAGGTGTTTCGCGACAATTTCAAGATACAGGAATTTCAGGACAGACAGGATATTCAGGATTTATTTATGAGAGTAAAAACGTAAAAAAATAAATAATTTGCGTGCAGAAAACAGTGCAGAAAAATAATGTGTTAAAATGTAGCGAATTTTTAAACTCAGTTGGTGGGACAACACGCTATATCGTTTAGTTAAAAAGTAAAAAAAAAAAAAAAAATGGAATAAAATAGAACATATCCTGTCGGTCGCTCAATGTTGGAGGCGAGTTTGCAAAAATGTTTATAAATTCAGTCAAAAAACCATTTTTTCCTGTAAAAACTACGGTTACTGGAGGCCTTATGCAAAGTTTAATATTTAAATTATGAATATTTGGTAGGAATAGGTCAATTTGTCAATGTGTGAATATTTCGTAGGAATAGGTCAACAGACTTAAACAGGACTGGTCAGAACTTTTTGACCAGAAGTGTCCATCTTAAATAAACAATGACAGGGGTCAGGAACCTTCTTGTTAAACCCAGATTTCATTCTGAATAGTACTAGGTTTGTCGTACTAATCTTATTTTATGTAGTTATTCATCCTGTGCTTATTATTTGTCCACAATACCTATTTGTGCAAAGTGAACTAGGTAGGTAAGATGTCAACTGGTTTCTGACGGTAATTATGTTGTTCCTCGGGAACAGAGCCGAGCTCTAGGACAATTTTAACTAAATAGGAAGGAAAGAGAAGGACTGAGAATTTTCCTCCTGAGTTGTTTCAGAAGGGGAGGAAGAAATTTGAATGTTCTAGAAACGTTTTTAGGAAGGGTAGGAAAGAACTGGAACTTTCCTGTGGCTTATGAAGGGGAGGAGGGAACTGGAGATGTCCCAGTGTGGTTCAGGATTAGAAGGGAACTTGAAGTGTCCAGTGTGGTTTCAGGATTAGAAGGGAACTTGAAGTTTCCAGTGTGATTTAGGAATGGGAGGGGGAGGAGGAAATGAGACTTTACTTTGTGGTAATAATAAGAACTGGAGCTTTCCATAGTACCTGGGTCCAAGTCTCTCATTTCATTGCAAAGACTTGATGGGTTATTTTTCGATGTTTTAATCATCAAAATGCTGTACTTTACTAATCCCTTTGTTAGGGTTAAACTTAACAAAGTCTGGACTTATGATGAATCTCTGCTTTTCAAGTCTCTTGGCATTCAGTGGGTGACTGGTCACGTCTAATCCACGACAAAACAGCTTCTAGTTTAACCTTTCTACGCCAATATCATAATGTGGCCAATTACTCCTGAATGGTTAGGTAGTGTGTGTGTGTTTTTTTTTTCCCTCAATCTTGTGGTATTCTCACGTTTTGGGGTGATTTCTGGCGGCAGTATGATGATGTGCCAGTGCAGGTGGTGCTTTTGAACCTTGTAGGGAACTTGCTCTCCCCGTTGAGGCACATTCCCAGATTGGTCTTCTTCGTAGAGGCAGAAGGTTTAAGAGCACCACCATCAAGGCCTTTGTGAAAAGGGCCCTCATCCATTGTTCTATCTGGCTGGACACACAACTCGAGCTTGAAAGAGCTTTACAGATGCTTGTTAACAATGGGCATTCTAATAACCTCATCAACCGATAAGACCACACCGCCCCAGAAAGATGGTATTTGTATAAGTAAGAGAACCCACGACCCCGTCCCACCGATAGTATCAAGATATATGATAAGGCCTTCATGCATTCTCAGTATCGCGAGGAGGAGAACTCGATGAGGAAGATCATCAAGGAGAACATCCTCCCCACTGAAGAGGGTAAGACGGTGAACCTTATAATATATTACAAGAGCAGAAGAATGAAAGACTTGATCATGAAAAATAGCCTTTGACAGCATTTTTTCGAATCTTCCTTGCCCCACTTGGAAATCATACGATGGGGAGACAGTGAAATGCTAGGTGCTGGCGGGGAGAGGTGAATGAACAACCATAATATATATATATATATATATATATATATATATATATATATATATATATATATAATATATATGTATATATATATATATATATTATATATATATAAATAATATATATAATATATATATGCATATGTATAACTGAATCACGAAAGTTTGGAACATGATAAATCCATAAATAAAAGGTATAAGCTACGAAGAAAAAAAGCAGAGTAAAGGAAGTTGAGTCGAAAGATCTTGTAGAAATTCCGTTGTTTATTTTTCCTTCGTGGCTTATACCTTTATATATATATATATATATATATATATATATATATATATATATATATATATATATATATATATATATATATATATATATATATATATATATATATATATAAAAATACCAGTGAGATCTCTAGATTACATTCCCAAGAGAAGACAAATGCTTTTTTTTTTTCCATGAATCCCATTGAAGGTTCTGTCCGGTGAAGTGAATGCTGAACGTGAAGGTTAGATGAAGCTATGTGGTCGCAACCAGGATGGAAAGGGTCACTTGGTTAAACAGCTAATCTATGAGGATTTCTGAGAATTGGAAGGTTAATTTTCTTGGAATATCAAAAGTCAAAGGAGGTTTCCAGGATGTATGAAAAAACACAAACAATGAAGATGAAATGTATTAATTCACCTCCTATATAAGACAGTGTACTTAGTATTACTGTTTTTATGGGTGTAGTCAGTTATTATTCAAGTCCCTGCACCATCAGATAATTCATCAAAAATTCAAATTACAATAGTAGGATTGAAATCAAAACAAGTCATGGTCCTCGTGTGAAAATAATGACTAAATTGCCTGACCCAACCTCGCAATGGATCTGGATTGACGAAAGGACTCCTCACTGAGCAGGGATTATCCTGTTGACATAGTGGGTTTTCCTCCAGCCAGGCAGCTTTTCGAACATCAGAGCAGAGGCGTCATTATAGTAGAACACAACGCCATGGGGAAAAAAACCCTCAGACATCTGGAGTCGACCCATCACCTCAACGAGGAGACTTCCCAGCCCTCGCCTACTGTAGTTGACATCAACCCACAACAAGCCCACAGTACCGTGAGGGGTATAGCCTACCTGCGCGATTGGTGTTGCTTCGTCTTCTGCAGAACTGATGTCATTTAGATCAATGACCTTCTCCTCCACAACATCTGGGTCTAAGTAAATTCCCAGCATTGGCAAGTTTTCTGCCAAGATGCAAAAAACGTCTAGAGAAGCGTTCTTATAGTATTTGTTAACTTCCAGCATTCTTTGTATGCCTGCTCTCCCCAGCCTCTGGACCTTCATGCCTGCTGGACACCTGTTTCAGAAAAAGTAGGTTAACTCAGGAGAAATGCGAGAGATGAATGTGTCAGTGGTCAGTGCCTAAATATTACGAATGCTCTCCAGTCTTGGCCCTGTTTTTATATTATTATTAGTATTATTTATTATTAATTATTAATATTATTATTATTATTATTATTATTATTATTATTATTACTACTTATTATTATTATTATTATTATTTTTTGTTCTAAGGGTCCACAATAATACAAAGTAAAACGTCCGTGTATAATTTTGAAGACTTTACAGAAAGCTTTCGAACCCTTCCCTGGGTTCATCTTCAGTCCAAATCTTGGACTGAAGATGAACCCAGGGAAGGGTTCGAAAGCTTTCTGTAAAGTCTTCAACATTATACACGGACGTTTTATACTTTGTATTATTGTGGACCCTTTAGAACATTATATATACTCTCGTGATAGAGAGTTTTTCCCTACTATTATTATTATTATTATTATTGCGGATATTGCGACTACTTCACGAGAACTTTCCAATTAGTTACTTCAGAATGTCATAATACTTGATTCATTTATTTATAAAATTTAGACTGTCAAATCTTAAACATAAGAAAATGAAAAGAAATGGTTGTAGCGTCTGGTCAGAAAGATAAAGAATAAGTCCCAGCAAATTAAATGAGAAAGCTATCAAAACTTGGTATAAAGGTAGACAATCCACAGCTGTCCAAAGAAGTAATGGCAGAGGTGATGGACAGTTACCCTGAAAAAGGGAAATAGAAAGGGAGGTAAGGTAAAAGGCTAAAGAGTGTGTGCAGCCAAGGGGCCGAGGGAGCATTGCAAATTCCCTCTGTGGGCACATCTTGGAGCTAACTTTGATTCTATTATATTCTGGGTTAGATATGAAAGGGTAGTCTCCACATTTTAACTCATTCCTTGCCTTCTAACAGACCTGAAAACGCATGCAAATAGACACACGAACGACGCATGCATGTCTCCTCCGGTGTAACGTGCGTTTTCCATTTCACACGCACTCCTTGACCCTTGAACAGGCGCTTGCACATTCCGCTTATTCAGGTCATTTGTGTGTCTGCGATCTCTTCGATGTGGCCGGGTATGTTGACGAAAATTTGTCCTATACAAGCGATTTAAGGAATTCGCTGTTTCGCACATGTCTTAACACTAACACTCGAAGCTGAACGATTGTCACGTCGCCGCGCTTTTCACTCACGTTATTGACCTTACTTGTTTCCACTTTAGTATGTCTATTTATACATATCCAGTGCCTTTTCTGGGGACATAATAAAACTAACTTTGATTCTATATTTTTATGGGTTGGATGTGAACTGGTGGTCTTCTCATTCTTCAGCTCTATAATATCTCTGTTGGTATTTACACCAAAGTACTTTTCCTATGTCCTATATCTCTGATTTTTTTTGTCTACTGGTTTGCATCTTATTATATTTCTAGTTATCTACTTGTCTTACTAACTGTCCCCCTCCCACTTCTCATCAGATGAAAAACCCACAACTTTCAAGATCCCAGATTGCATTCATCTTCTCGTAGCTTCATTTGTAATAAATTATTATTCGTCCTACTCCTGCCACAAAATTCCCAAGTTACGTATTCCCACTTATGCAATGCCTCCATTTTCATTGTAAGGGTCAGCTGCGAGAGTAGAACAGACCTCATATTATATATATATTATATATATATATATATATAATATAATATATATATATATATATATATATATAATACACACACACACATATATATATATATATATATATATATATATATATATATTATAATATATATGTATATCCTGCTTGTGGTTACTGTTACGTGAGTAATGGGGAGCATGAAAAATATTATTCGTTAGGGCATGAAGGTGGTAAACTTGCAGTATACATTAACTGTGGAATGAATATGGCACTGAAAGTTCCCTGCGACATTCCTTCAACCAAGTTGCTACAACTTATATGTTTTGATATTTGAGTCATTCTACAATTACAATATAATGTTATTTGCCCAATTTCTCTAACTTTATTTGCAACTTTGCACGGCTCACTGTTAACGAAATTGTTCTCTGCAGAAATGTGATTTCTGTTGTTTTGTTAAAACTGCTTTAGCATATGCAAAGATTAAAAGGGAGAGTCAGTCATCCCACGAAGTACATACCTCAGAGGACTTTCTTGTCGAGTTTCATAGGCGTAACATGTACCTCGCATTCTGGAGGCGTATCTCAATTATATCCTGAAGTGTCACAAGCACTACACCTAATTGGTAGCTTGATATGAAAAAGATATTGACTGGTGTTTCTTCCACTATATCCAAGAAATGACTGCCCTTCATTACTTTGATGAGCAGAGGAACCTCTTCCTCTCTGCAATATATGCTCATGTTCTTCCCTGAATAAAAAAAGAAATATAGATAAAGACAAGTAACCAAGAACTTGTTATAAAAATAGCTTACCTGATAATATTCCACCAAATCTTGTTTAACAATTTAAGCAATGATGATGTAAAAAGAAAAAAATCTGTCTCTTGGGATAAATTAAAACCCAAAATGATAAGTAGACTAAAGGCAGTTCCAGCTATCTATACAATGACCTTGGTCTTCTACCCAGTTCGTATATTATGTTCAAAACCCTCGTAAGTAAAATGTCCTCCTCCATTTCTAATCAAATTTCAGGTTTGATAAAAAGTGTCACAAACATGTAGTGAACATTAACCTACAAATGTCGTTTATTATAAAATTCTCTCAATTTCGGAATAAAAACCGAAGGGGACTTTATAACTGAAAAGCGATCCGTCACGAAGTGGACTGGCCACTTATCAATTCCCTTCTTTGCGTTTATTATGAGGCTAAAGTGGATCTGATATTAAACGACATTTGTGACTTAGTGCTTGTGATTATTAAAACAACACTTCTCGGTGTACGTGAGGAACATTCAAATAAAATCATTTATCATCTAAGTGTTCATGTAATACGTAACCGTCTAATAGGGACCTTGGATATATTTTAAGAGATTGTCGTTAAATATTCTCATTATACAATTATCGTTTTTGTTTTCTTGGAGACAAGAACTATAAAAGCAACAACTTAATCATTATAGATTTTTAAAAAGAGTTCGACTGAGCATTAATGCAAAGTTTTACGCGTGAGTTAAGCAGTCCTACATATTTCTCCCTTGCAATTTCTCCGCTAGCGACTCAGTCCTCAATGGTAATCTATCATGAAAACAAATGTTTCCTCTTACCTCAATCAGTGACCTCCAAATGACGATATGAGAGTCCTGGTAATCCCTGGGCACATAGATCTCGTTCTGGAAGCAACCGTTCAGTCCCCTGGCGGTCAGTAGCAAAGTGTTGTACATCTGCCGGTGAATACTTTTATAAGTAGAGTTTTATTATAGTAATATTTATTCTTACTGATACTGATAACTTGGCATTCTAAGTGGCGAACTACACTGCATAAATGTTTATTCGTATTATCAGCTAATTGGAACTTCAAAAGTTGAAGCGAAGTCGTTATGTATTACCACCATTGCACAAATTTCCTTGTGTTTTAATAATGTACTAACTTTTTTTTATCTATTTATTTATCATTTCGTTAATTTATTGTTAATATTTTTATAGGCGATCTCTTCTTCCTCCATTTCCCATTACC
>NC_087214.1:7697387-7709887 GCF_015104395.2 Macrobrachium nipponense | reverse complement strand
ATTTTCTTGAATTTTGTGATAAATTAATTTTTATTTAATTTTGCTTAATTAATTCAAAAATTAGTTAAACTTTGCTTTGTTTTCAAGTAACAGTACATTTCCCTGATATTGTGAATTTCGCTTATAAATTTTGAGTCTGGTAGATAAATTTTTGTATTTGAAATTTTTATAAGTGTTTTCTTTTTCACCAGTATAAGTAAATAATTATATGATTTGTATAGGTAGAAACATTGAGTGGTAATTGAGCTATTTTCCTTCAATTTACTTGAGGTGAGTTAGAACCAGGGAAGTACTTAGACTTTTAAAGTTGATGGAGTGATGCCCTTTAATTAATTTAATTACATAAGAATACCTCACACCTGTTTTAATGAACTTAGTCTGATTTTCCGCAATACTGATAAGTTGTTTAAGGGATCACTGTTGCCTTTAGAGTAGTCAGTCGTTTAGCACCTGTGATGAAAGTTCAGGTGTCTGGCTGTTGTGAGGTAACAATTAATGAATGGTAAGTGTAGTAACCAGATACTTTGCACTTCGTCACAAGTATTAATGGTGCCCTGAGACCCGAGAAAACAGATTACATTATCACTCTAGTATATACTGGTAGTGTTAGGGATGTGTTTTGCTAGGAGAGTGACCATATAGTTTTTGCTTTGCATTTATTGTATTGAATTGTAAGTTGATAACTTAGAGAAAATGGCTCAGTTCAAGGTTCAGGAATTTTTAGCAACCCCTTCCATCCAAGTGTTATCTGAAACCACACTGACTAAAGCACAATAGAGCACTTTAGCAGTGGCATGTGGTGGTTATGTGTCTACTAGTATGGTAAAGGCACAAATAAGATGTATTGCTATGGAATCATTGATAGACTCTGGTTGAATAACTGATGAAGATGAGTTAGAATTAGCTCAAGAGTTGTTGAATGTAGCATGTTCTGATCTTATGAATAAGTAAACAGAAAAGAAAGAGAAAAGTGATGCAGAGTTAAAGCTTAGACGCATTGAAGCAGAAGAGAATTTGATTAAGTTGGAAATGCTTGCTGAAAGAGAGAGAATGCAAGCTGAAAGAGAAAGAATAGACAGGGAAAAACAAGAAAGAAGAGACAGAGAAGAAGAAAAAGCAGCAGAAGAGGAAAGAGAAAGAGTAAGGTTTTAAAGGGAGATGGAATTGATAAGATCTAGATCCACAATACCTGTGGCACTGTCTAACCCTAACCAAGGTAATCAAGACCCTGTATTTGATGTAGTAAGAGTACAGAAGTTAATCCCTAAGTTTACTGAAGAAGCTCCAGATGAGTTTTTTTTTATCACTTTGAGAAAGTGGCTTCAGGTATGGAATGGTCAGAAGATAAATGGTCAGTTTTGAACCTACAAAGTGTCTTAATTGGTAAAGGGAGAAGTGCTTATCTAGCCTTAACAGCTGATCAGTGTAATGACTACAAGGTACTTAAACACAGTGTGCTACAAGTTTACCAGCTGACCCCAGAGTACTACAATGAAAGATTCAGAAATCTAAGAAAAGATGAGAAGGGAACATTCTTAGATTATGCTTACAAAGTGAGAAGGTGTTTTTAACGTTGGTTAGAAGCTGATAAAGTTAAAGCTTTTGATGAGTTAGAAGAATTACTTGTTCTTGAACAATATCTTAGGGGAATTCCTGAACAGATAAGAGCCTATTTGAGAAAGAGAGAGGTGAAGAAACTTGACAAAGCTGCTACACTGAGTGAAGATTACAATATAATTAGTAGCAAATGCAATTACAATGTCAAGTACCAGAATCAACAACGCCTAGGTTTTAAGTCTCATCCAAATCTCAGGAACGAATTTAATGGGAAACCTACAAGTGATACTACTAAGAGTACACAAGGTAATACACCTCAGCAAGCTAATGTGAAATCCTCATCTAATTTTTCAAGACAGTTACAGAAGCCTAATGTTGTCTGCTTCAAGTGTGGAAGAGCAGGACACTTCAGTCAAGAGTGTTACCCGAATCAACAACTGTCAAAGCTAGTAGGTCAAGTAGTGAAAGGAGACCAGGTGAAACAATCTATGAAGAGCAGTGTGGGAAAGAATCAGACTCCAGAGAAGACTGAAACAAAACAAGCTGAATGTTTAGCAACCAGTGGAAATGTAACCTCAAGCAGTGAGTGGCTTAGCAGTGTGGAGGCTCGTTACGGCCACTGAGAGAGGTCCGCTTCAGGTTCGATATTAAAAAAAAAAAAAAAAAAAAAAAAAAATTCAACACCAACAGTTGAAACTGGGGATACGAATATAGAAAGAAACACTAACACAACAAAGGTTTATTTACAAGCTTACTAACAAAGATAAATGCAGAATGGTGTCTCCTATTTACATAAAAAAGGTAAAATCTTACACTGCATGAACTGGGGGAACAGTGAGGTAATGAAAAGTACTTGCCGACCAGTTTGTAACTCAAAACGATGGCTTCACAAAAGGAGAACTCTAATTGTAGACGCCTTCTTGCCTCTGTATTGCAGAAAATAATGTCTACTCTTGATACTTGAAGGTCAGGAACTCCCCAAAACCTCTAGCTGAACGTTTCTTCTCTGAAGTCTCCCCCAACATCGAAATAACTCTGTCGTCCACTCCTGAAGGCGACTTGACCAAAATTCGACCAATTCTCGAGGACTTTTCCTCTGATCCTTCGTCAGTTCCTTTTTCTCTTATCTCTCTTGGATGATCTCTGCTGCTCTCTCACTGATAATTTGATCTGTGGCTCTTACTGAGGATCTCTCTCTGTGACTAACTGATGATCTCTGCTTTCTCCTACTTCGTCCGTCGTATTTATATGGCATTCTGGGGGCGGGGCCTACGGCGAGCGTCACAGACTCCTGAGATTACCAGAACGATTTAGAAGCATTAGACGAGGTATTGCATCAGAAATCGCGGCGTTTCTCACGTCACGTCGCCGCCTGACAAGTTCCACAAAACTCCTGCCGATTCTAGAACCATCATGAGAACAGGCGCTTCCAACACACACGTGAAAGCATCCGTGTTGCAGAACTTCTCGAAGATGCGTTTTCCTTTCCTTTAACTCGTAATTCTTTGCTATGAAGCGATTACCGTTACAAGGCTTTTAAACCATATATCTATGAGGGCATGCTGTCACTCAAGGAGGGAGTGTGCAGGTACCAGTCAAGTATTTACGTGATACAGGGAGTAACCATACTGTGGAAGTACGTGGTGCTCACCCTCAGTTGGAGAAGAGTCTCACAGGAGATTCAGTTATTTTGAAGGATATAGGAGGAGAGGAAGTAACTCCTATATGCCGTTTACACCTGTCGTGTGAATTGGTGACATGGAATGTTGATTTTGCTGTAAAGGACTCACTGGCTGTGGAAGGTGTACATGTTCTGTTGGGGAATGAAGTTGAGGTGTGCCATTTATTCCTTGCCCTGTAGTGACACACAAAAACCATTGAGGATTGGTCAGGGATTGGGTTTTCCTACAGTAGAGTTGGAGAAGAATAACCCCCACCTGTTTCCTAGTTGTGTAACTACCAGAAGTATGAAGAGGACTACGACTGCAAGTGAAGAAACTGAGGATTTACATACCCAAGAAGGATCAAGTGAAGGATCTTTGTGCTTAGAAGAATTGTTCCAGGGAAGTGATGTTTCCCCTAGTACTGACCAAGAAGAGATTTCCCAAGATGAAGAAGAAGACAACGGCAATGAAGAAGAACCTGTTGTCCCTGAAAAGACTCTGAGTAGTCAAAGTGTTCCTGAAAACAGAAGTGAAATTACAGTAGCTGAGTTAGTAGATATAGAGAATTCAACCTTTGAAGTTGGTCAAGTGACAAGAAGCTAATGGACTTGCAGAAGAAGGATGCATCGTTAGCTGACTTGTTCTTCAGAGTTGTTGATCGAGAAGAGATGCAACAAACTTCTACCTGTTATTATCTGAAGGAAGGTTTGCTGATGATGAAGTATAGACCTACAGATATACCAGGAGATGCTACATGGGGCGAATATCATCAAATTTTGATTCCATATCCATTGAAGAAGCAAGTGGTAGTAGTAGCTCATGAGTCTGGACATATGGGAATCAGGAAGACGGTGGAGAAGGTCATGAAATATTTTTTCTGGCCTGTACTTCACAAAGATGTTAGCAGGTTCTATCATGAATGTCATACCTGCCAGATAGCTGGAAAACCGAATGAAACCATCCAGAAAACCCCCCTACAACCTATAGAAGTTAGAGGAGAACCCTTAAGCAAAGTGATTATAGATGTTGTTGGACCGCTGCCGAAGACAAAGAAGGGAAATGAGTATTTGCTAACATTAATGTCCTGTGACAAGATATCCAGAGGCAATCCCTGTTAGAAACATATCTGCCAAGATAGTTGCTGAAAAACTTGTGGAGTTTATCTCAAAGTTTGGTATACCAGAAACAGTACAAAGTGATAGAGGAACAAACTTTACTTCAAAGTTATTCCAAGATTTGATGAATTTGTTAGGAGTGAAACAACCAAGTATCCACTGCTTATCATCCAGAGACTCAAGGTGTCTTGGAAGGGTTCCACCAGACATTGAAAAGTATGATGACAAAGTATTGTTCTGAGTCAGGAAGAGAATGGAATGTTGGTTTACCATTAATGTTGTTTGAAGTTAGGAGTGCTTATCAAGAAAGTATGGGATGTTCACCTAATGAGATGAATTTTGGTAGAGAAGTGGTCCTTTGAAGATTCTTGCAGAAAATTTGGAAGAAAATCAAGAGAATAGCCAAGGAGAGTATGTAAAGAACTTAAGGAAAAGGTTGAAAGAGATTAGAAAATTCTCTTTAGAATATTTAAAAGTGAGTCAAGAGAAAATGAAAAGGAGATATGATACTAAGACTAAGAAGTCTTAGTGTTGGTCAACAAGTGATAGTGTTCTTACTTGTCAAGAGATTTCCCCTCACTAATAAATTTCAAGGTCCTTACAAGATAATTCAGAAGCTAAGTGATAGAACTTATGTGATTGAAACACCAGAAAGAAGAAGACAAAGGAAGATACATCTGAACCTCTTGAAACCTTATTTCTCAGAAACTAAAACTGAAACTGTGTCAATAACACAAACAACATGATCTACAGAAGAGGATGATGGCTACGAATTGGGAGCTGAAAACAAGATAAATAATTCTTCAATTTTGGAAAATTTTGGAGAATAAGTTGAAACATCTGAGTGTAGAACAAGGTGAACCCTTTAGTGAAGTAATTAGAAGTTTTACAGAAATTTTTGCAACTGTACCTAGGTGTACTGATCTGACCAAGCATGAGATCAAGATTCAAGAAGACGGAAAACCATTCAAGCAAAGAGTTTATCACTTATTACCTTATCATTGAGATGTTTTGAAGAAAGAAGTTGACTATTTGCTGCAACATGGATTAGCAGAACCCAGTTCAAGTCACTTCAGTTCTCCATGTGTGTTAGTGAAGAAACCTGATGGTTCATTTAGGATGTGTACTATTATAGGAAACTGAATTCTATCAGTGTGGCTGACAATTATCCTTTGACTCTTATAGATCAGTTACTTGATAATATTGGGCAAGCCAAGTTTGTTTCCAAGATAGACTTGTTGAAAGGATATTATCAAATTCTCTTAGATGAGAATGCGAAGTTGCAGTCAGCTTTTATTACTACTTTTGGCCTGTATCAGTATACTGTTCTGCCGTTTGGTCTGATGAATGCACCTGCAACATTCCAACGAGTGATGGATCAACTGCTAGGATCGATAGGATGAGTAGGCGTATACCTGGATGACATGGTGATTTACTCTGCAACATGGGAAGAACATCTGAAGATTCTGAGGAAAATTTTCAAGAAACTACAAGAAACAGGACTAAGAGTCAACCTAGAGAAGAGTGAGTTTGGAAAAGCAACTGTTCAGTGTCTTGGGTTTGAAGTTGGTAAAGGCCTTCTTGCTCCAGTAAATGCTAATGTAGAAGGTATCTATAAGGCTAACCACCCCACCTACTACCAGGAAACAGCTAAGAGATTTTTAGGCATTGGCGGATTCTATCGTCGTTTCTGCCCAAATTTCTCAGCCGTAGTAGCTCCCTTGACAGACTTAACTAGTCCCAAAGCTAAGTTTATTTGGACTCCAGAGTGTCAAGAATCCTTTGAGAAGGTAAAAGCCATTTTAACTTAAGACCTGTACTTCAAGCTTCAGACTTCAACAAGAAATTTGTGATACAAGTTGATGCTTCTGACTGTGGTATTGGAGTTGTTCTACTTCAAGAAGATGAAAATTATATCTATCATCCTGTGTGCTTCATGTCTTCAAAACTGACAAAACATCAGAAAGTATACTCAACAATAAAGAAGGGAACTTTAGCAATGATCACAGCGTTGAAAAAGTTTGAAGTGTATGTGAACAGACCTAGGAATGAAGACATTTTATTGTTGTCTGATCACAATCCACTATCATTTATCCAGAGAATGAAAAACCATAATCAAAGACTGACCAGGTGGTCTTTGTGCTTGCAACAGTATAACTTACAAATGCAGCACATTAGTGGCAAAAACAATGTAGTTGCTGATTATTTATCCTGTTGCAAATCATTGGATTCTACTCCGTGATAACCAATCCCCTGGGGGAAGGTATATTATATGCTGCTACTTTGATAATGCATATTTCTTCTTCTTGACTGTATGAACTGTTAGAAAAGAGTTTTGCAACATTTTCAGATTCCTTATTTAGTTAGAGTTATAGGATGTCTTAAAATGTATGTTCAGATTTTGCATAACATAGTTTAAAACTTAATATAACGTGGAATGTAAAAAGAGAGAGATTAACTTTGTCCGTTCCAAGATAGAAATTGTTTCCGTAATATGCCAACGCCTTGAGATAAGAAACCCTGAAGTCTCCGTTGTGTTTTCATGTCCTGTCAACACGTTTGAGTAGGGACTTCTGGTTTCAGATGCGTACTTCTTTGTCGATAACCAGATGCAGATTTCATGATTTTTCTGTAAAGTTCTCATATTAGAAGCTTCTAGAAAGATTGCATCATCTTTCGCATGCCCAAAACGTTTTGTGTGATATCCACTGTTCAGTTTTCGTGTGAAGAGAAAGTTTCATTACAGACTTTGAATCCCTGGTGTTCAGACATCTCTCTCCTCTTTCTCTCTTCTCTCTCTCTCTCTCTCTCTCTCTCTCTCTCTCTCTCTCTCGCCATACTTGATATTAACGTAACGTAAATTGGTCACTCGTAACTTTTAGATTTCAGATTTGAGATTTCTTAGAGTTATTTAGTATTATTCAGTGCATTTTGTGGAATCTGAACAAACATTGTACAAGTGTGTAATGGCTCCTTTTCTTTAGTGAAATAATGTGAATTGGTGATTTTTTTTGAACGAGCTGCTGCAGAAAGAAAATTGGTACCAAGGTAACGTGTCATTTTAAATTTATTAGTTGCAACTAATAGTTACAATGTTTTAGAGAACATATAGTTACAATTGTTTGGTCCAAACTTTGAATTTTAACATATTGCAAATTTTTGTGCTTTGTGTTTGTTTCATTTGAAGTGAGATTTTTGTGCATTTATTCATTTTCTTATTGAAGGTTGTGTTTTTATTTTATATTCTGTGTGATTAGTGCTTTTTACAATTTTGGTGTTTTCCACATTTTTCTGTGTTTTCATTTGCATTCACAATTTAATTAACTTAGTTATTTTCATCAATTAATAATTGCACATTTAATTAAATTTAACACTTGTAAATTAATTTGCATTTACTTAGAATTCTTTTCCAGTTTCATCTATGTTAAGCACTTGTGAATTAATTTCCAAATTTTAATTATTACCTAACACTTCTGAATTTTGATTGAATTAATTTTCTTGAAATTTGTGATAAATTAATTTTTATTTAATTTTGCTTAATTAATTCAAAAATTAGTTGAACTTTGCTTTGTTTTCAAGTAACAGTACATTTCCCTGATATTGTAAATTTAGCTTATAAATTTTGAGTCTGATAAATAAATTTTTGTATTTGAAATTTTTATAAGTGTTTTCTTTTTCACCAGTATAAGTAAATAATTATATGCTTTGTATAGGTAGAAACATTGAGTGGTAATTGAGCTATTTTCCTTCAATTTACTTGAGGTGAGTTAGAACCAGGGAAGTACTTAGACTTTTAAAGTTGTTGATGGAGTGATGCCCTTTAATTAATTTAATTACATAAGAATACCTCACACCTGTTTTAATGAACTTAGTCTGATTTTCTGTAATGCTGGTAAGTTGTTTAAGGGATCAATGTTGCCTTTAGAGTACTCAGTCGTTTATATATATATATCGGGTATCCCGACCATACAACACTCGGCCATTTATAGCCTTTTTATACCTTTGTAATAAAGTGTTCATGCACTGATATAGCCTCGTTAATCTTAGATAGTTTATAAAGGCAACGATGCTTCAAGATTAAAGTAAAGAAAGAAATAAACAGTTAAAGAAAGAGAATATTTTAGTGACTAACTTCTCTCTCTCTCTCTCTCTCTCTCTCTCTCTCTCTCTCTCTCTCTCTCTGGGTCAAGTTAGCCCTCCCAAAATAGCTTCCCTTCCAGTTTTCTGAAATGGCATTTCACTCTGGTTTAGATTCTTATTGTGTCAATTACAAAAAGGCATTGCATTCTTTTCTAGCGATGAGATGGAAATAACAAAATTTGGAGTGGAGGATGAATGAAATTGTCAATTACTCTATATATATATATATAATATATATATATATATATATATATATATATATATATATATATATATAAAAACCCAAAACCCAAAATAGAGTAATTGACAATTTCATTCATCCTCCACTCCAAATTTTGTTATTTCCATCTCATTGCTAGAAAAGAATGCAATGCCTTTTTGTAATTGACACAATAAGAATCTAAACCAGAGTGAAATGCCATTTCAGAAAACTGGAAGGGAAACTATTTTGGGAGGGCTAACTTGACCCAGAGAGAGAGAAGAGAGAGAGAAGGAGAGGAGAGGAGAGCGAGAGAGAGAGACGAGAGAGAGAGAGAGAGAGAGAAGAGTTAGTCACTAAAATATTCTCTTTCTTTAACTGTTTATTTCTTTCTTTACTTTAATCTTGAAGCATCGTTGCCTTTATAAACTATCTAAGATTAACGAGGCTATATCAGTGCATGAACACTTTATTACAAAGGTATAAAAAGGCTATAAATGGCCGAGTGTTGTATGGTCGGGATACCCGATATCTGTCTGTCTCGTATTTATCCAGAAGGTCGGAAATCCTATAGGATTTTCAATTAATTCTAGACCTTATGGCTCTCTCACCTCTTTCCTGGGTTTTATGACAACATAGACAACGTTACTGATAGTGTGAAGGATTATGAGATTATACACACACACACACACACACACACACACACACACATATATATATATATTAAATTAACTATATATATAATCTATATATATTTATATATATATATAATCTATATTAATCTAATAAGGATTAAAACCAGGAACATAATTATCACAGATTTATTGAAATTTGATGAACAACTAAACATTACATTTTAACATGTTTTATTTTTCTAGTTAAAAAAATCACTTTCTCAGTTATCTCTTATCTCTTTGTATCAACTCTTGTACACGAGTAAGGATAAAAGCAAATATTTTAAAAAAATCACTAAATAACAACATAAGGAGGTTGACAACATCAGGACGCGAGGAAGGACATCAAAGACTTAGTAGACATCAAAGGCACAATCTGCATGATAAGAGTCTCGTTAAATCTCTCTCTAGATGGGATGACTGAGGACGAATCTCAGGCCAAATTAAACTCCTCTGGCTATCTATCTCTTCTGCCAAAATAAGAGCTGTTTTGATGCCAGAGTAAAGATTACGGTCATTTAGATGTATGTCAGAAACGGGGAGACTTGTTATTATTTCATTGCCATGAAAATGTATAACATACACTGGGAGACTCGCTAGTATTAAGATCAAAATAGCTTCTGATTCCACGGTTAATACCAAACATAAACATTTTTTCCCTCGACTTTCTTTCTCTCTCTCTCTCTCTCTCTCTCTCTCTCTCTCTCTCTCTCTCTCTCTCTCTCTCTCTTTGGCATTTAAACAAAGGTTCATTGCCTCTCAACAGACGAATACCTGGGAGCGAAGTCGATCGAGATAAGAAGAGCTGCGTCTGATGAATGTAATATTGATCTCGGATATAAAAATCAATCTGGGTGGTCTTCAAATTGTGAAAATTCCTCTTTGTTTTTGGTATTTGTCATTCGAAGTGTTTCATAAAAAAGAAAAAACAAAAAAGTTTTAAAATTTTTATAGGATCAACTTATTTTTGCTATAGATGAATATTTTATTTTAATAAGAACTGTAAGATACAGATAAAAAAATTCTGCTTGATTTTATTATTTAAGGTGTTTCCAAGAATAGAGTTTTAGAACCTTTATGTACTAGACGATAGCAAATTAGTGGGATTTACTTATTGCAATATAGATTCAACTATTACTTAAAGGGAGAATCTTTTTCATAGTTGTGGGATTAATCATTTAGAAGTTTTCGTAAACAGAGTTTTGGAATCTTCATACACTGAACAATAAAATACTGTAGGAGATTTCCTTACAGCACGACAAATTTAGCTATTATTGAAATTGTGAATTTTTATATAGTTTTAGGATAAATCATTTAAGGTGCTTTTATAAATAAAGTTTTAGAATCTTTATGAACTGAACGATAAAAACTTAGTTGGGATTTACTTACTGCACTAGAGATTCAATTATTATTTAAAAAGTGAAGTTTATCTTATAGTTGTGGTATTAATAAATTAAGTAACGTGTTTTCATAGTTCTAAAATATGTAAGCCCTGGACGATCAGCATTCGTGGGGAATTGATTACTGTGCTAGAAATCTAACTAATATCTAAAGGAAAACAGTGATTTACTTATACTAGATATACTGATGAATCTCATGAGAAAACAGCTGACGTCAAAGATTATTTCACTGCTGCAAAAAATCACCCCGTCAAGAAAAGTATTAGAAGTGATTATAATTGTGGTCAAAACTTTTCGGTGTCTTACAGCTCCATCTATTTATCTGTTTCTATTTTCTTTGTTTTCTTATTATTATACGTAGGCGTCTCCCCTTCCTGAGGTGCCTCACGGCAAACGAGAAATGCTTCCGTAATTGGATCTTCGGGGAGGACGTGGGAGGCGTCACCTCTTTGTTTACAAAGTTTGCTCATAGGTCGAACTTCAAGAAAGTAAGACAGTCGAGTTAGCAATATAAGGAGCACCAACACTTCTATAACGTTTATTACTGAGAAAATTGATTTAAAAAGAAACACAGCAACAACAGGAGAGAAATTTATGTTTGATTCGCTTATCCAATTAACGAAAAGAATGGTAAGCATTCCATTTGTGACATATAACCCTTCGAAACTGAAGAACATTATGGAGAATATCCAGTCAGTCCCAAATATTATATAAGAAAGGAATTCGAGCACAGTTGAAGACGGTAAACAACTTAACAATAATATTCTAGGAAAATATATCATTGATTTTATATTAAGAGTGTCTTCGCCTTTAGATTAGGATTGTAACCTCTTAAATGTGGAAAGCGGAAGAATCAAAATAAAAATGTGAGAGAGAGAGAGAGAGAGAGAGAGAGAGAGAGAGAGAGAGAGAGAGAGAGAGAGAGAGAGAGAGCAGAAGTCATTTCCTCCCTCTCATCACTGTGACCCCAAACATTTCAGTTTTCCTCGAAAAGTTCAAAGTGACTCTCGCTCTTTGCTTTTGTCTTCTCTGAGATTAAACTGCCAGAGATAATATATTAGTTTTTGAAATAATGACTTATGATAGTGACGACACATTTATGGCATTAGATCAGGGGTGTCAAACACATGGCCCGCAGGCCAAATGTGGCCCGCGGGATGGCCTTAATTAAGTGGCCCGCGAGGTGCCAAGAGACTTTTCAACTCAAGCTGCTATAACCGTTAGAACTGAGGAAAATTGAACTAAAGTTACTAAACTGTTAAAACGACACATAATGAGTTTTACCTTTCATTCATATGACAATAATTTACTAATTTATTTCATATTATAATTGTTGGCAAATCTTAATAAATGAGTCATAAGGAATATGGAATAAGTAATTACCAAATCTTTGATGGCCCTCGAGACCATAACCAAGTGCATAATTGGCCCTCGAAAGGATTTGAGTTTGACACCCCTGCATTAGATGGATGTTGATCTCAGATGGTTGATGAAGATGAAAGCAGAGAAAGTTGATGAAAGTGAGGTGAAAGGTCACCAGGAGGAAGCAAAGGAAAATATTTGCTTTTCATGTTGGCTTTCATCTGAAATTAAGATGAGTGATTAAGATTCTGGTTTCGCCAACTTTATAAGCAATCTTTATTCGACCCAAATATGACTTTAAATTTTGTCTTTACATTACTTTGAAGTCTTACAGAGTCTTACTAGACTTTGAAATGAACGCAATAAATTCGGCAAATTTTGAACTCTGT
>NC_087214.1:7622387-7692387 GCF_015104395.2 Macrobrachium nipponense | reverse complement strand
GCGTCTTTGTAAAAGATTCCCCAATGGCTGGTGAGACGAGGACCAGTTTTCAGATGACAAATCTTAATGATTTGTTTGTATGGTGCTTTTACGTTGCATGGAACCAGTGGTTATTCAGCAACGGGACCAACGGCTTAACGTGACTTCCGAACCACGTCGAGAGTGAACTTCTTTCACCAGAAATACACATCTCTCACTCCTCAACGGGATGGCCGAGAATCAAACCCGCGACCACCGAGGTGGAATGCTAATACCATACCAACAACGCCGCTGAGGCGCTACGGCACTTCCGTTTGGTCCCAGGAGCTTCCACTTCGTAGTTAAAAACAGACAATTTCCGGGGGTACCTTCCAAGCCCCTTTATAATACCTAGGTTCCAGAAAATTGTCAGCGTCTGTACTCACTACCTAACCAAGCTCAAACGACTGTGCCTTACTTTTCTAATGATTATTTTCCTTCATTGAGGCCTGAGACAATTCTAAATGATCCTGGGCAAATTTCCAGGCAGCTGATAATCTCCTCCTCAGGTCCTTAACGAACTCACCCACATGCAATTCTTTCTAATGATTCAATTAAAGGAAAATTTCAAGAGGACCACGTTCTTTGTGTAAACAAATCAACTCAAATTCAATGGTTTGGTGGGACCTTTCCACTAGGCCAGATTCTCTGGGTGGTAAGATACACTGATAACGTGCTGGAATGGCCAGTTCAGCACATTTACTCCTAAATACCTTGCTCTTGAAATTCGTGTCGCAATCTGTTTGAATTTTACGAGGCAATTCATACAAGGAAACAAGAAAACAATTTATTTCTCAAATACCACCTTAGATGTGAATTTCTTTATAGAAAAAGTTCTTGAAACTTGACTCTGTCCAATAGTTAAAATGACAAATTTCAAGACCGAAGGTTTATTCGCTTATGAACAAAGATGAGTAAATCCAGATTTAGTTCTAGGCAATGGCCCAACCATAACACCATCTCTGCAAAAGGATCTCCAGGTTTTTTTTAATTCCTCGTGTGCTAACCTAAGGACATCAGCATTCTGATATTTTGTAGGTACCACAATCAATAGGGCGACTAACTCTGTAACAAACCTCTATTCACAGAACCTTGGTTTTGTCAAATTATCCGTACCTTCCAATTCATAATTCAATTCAGCTTTCAGAGCTTCAATAAAGCTTATATAGTCACAATCAGGATTAATTATCTGGTTTACATAACTAAAACTACTACTACCACTACCACCACCTACAGACCCGGGTCTCTACCTCTAAACTATTTAGAGACCCACCTATACCTCTAAGCTACTCAAGTTTAAATTATCCTCATTCTGTCAGCTGAGTAATAATTGCTACGGGACTTGCAGATACGGACACTATTGGGAATAATTCATAACCTCGGGTCCCTAAAATAGTTTCCCAATATGCCGTCAATACTGGGGATGGGGAGCTTTTCCACCACAGCCAATTTTGTCACCTTGTGATACCCTGGGAAGAATGCCCCTACTTCCACCAAAGGAGCAGAAACCAATGTATCTATTGTTACTCATTAGGGTCAAACAAGCAACAACATATAATGACTTCAGTCAATTACAGAAATTACTATACAATGGATCTTCAGATACCTCCTCCCAATTAATTGTTTCCTTGGGAAAGGATCTTAATTTTCTACCCAAGATCAGATGATTAGGTGTTAAAATCTCCTTCCGATCAAGGTCCCCCGATGTGTAGCTTAGTGGCCTGTCATTTATGATAGATTCCAATTCCACCAAAATGCAGGATAATTCATCATAACTGAGAAGAGCTCGACCGACTACCTTCTTCATACAGTTCTTCAATAATCCGATCAATCTCTCCCAGATTGCACCAAACCAAGGTGCTCCTTGCTGGTATAAATTTCCAATTACACTCGATGTTCTCCAGATGGTTTTGAAAAAGGGGGCTATCTGCCATCGTTTTCAGATATTCAGATGCTGCTACGAAAGTAGTGGCGTTGTCACTCAACATTAGTGAAGGAAAGCCTTTACGGCTGCTAAACTTCCGGAAGGCCATGAGGAATGAGTCAGCGGACTGATTTCTGACTACTTCCAGATGTATACCCCTAGTGATCGGGCATGTGAATAGTATGACATAAACCTTCTCCGGATTTTGCTTCCCTTCTTTTATCCATAAAGTACAGGTGTAATCCACCCCCGTAACGCTGAAAGGTTGTTTCCGTTGTACCCGGAATTCCGGCAATGGGGGTACTATATTAGTTCCATATGGTTTTCCTTGAACTTTTTTACAGATCACACAATGATGTAACACGCTCTTGACTAGTTGTCGCAGCTGTGGAATCCAGAACTCCTGTCTTACACTAGCTACAGTAGCGTTCACCCCCATGTCTTATGATCAACTTACTCAGAACACAACCCTTTGGCAGTAAAGTAGGAAATTTGACTTCTTCAGGCAGTGTCGCGTGTTCCAACCTGCCTCTACATCTCATTACATTATTATCCAAAAACAAATTCAACTGGCGAATTAATGTCAATTTTGGGTTTGTTTCCTCCCTCTTTAGGGCTTTATATTCTTCTGGAAAGTACTCTCTCTGCACGAGAACAATTGTTTTGACCTTTCCTTCCTGCAACTCTTCCAGAGTCAAACCACCAGTTTTTCTGTCATTGGTTGATAGTTTGCAATTCTTTATAAATCGCATTATCCAAGCTATGGTCTTAAAGACCTTGTCAGCTCTGCTGAATCTTTCCCATCCAGCAGGCGTGTTGCATCTATGTCCCCTACAACATTGACCACAATGTCCTGTTCACCCTGCATATGTGTACACCCCACCCCCACCCATGACCTATCAATTGGCAGTGCGTGATTTTTTAACCAAGGGGGTCCCTCCCACCAAAAGGAGTTTTTTGCTAACACCTTAGTCCTCTTTCCCTGTGTCAACCAATCACTGGGATTTTCAGATGAGGGTACGTAAGACAGGACTGACCCCGGAATCAAAGAGTTAATCTCAATTACTCTGTTTCTCACAAACACAGGCAGAACATTACTGGACACAATCCAGCTAAGGGCGACTTTACTGTCTGACCAAACATATAATTGTTTAAACTCCTTCTCATCAAAGGAGTCAATAATAAATTTGGCCATTCTTGCTCCTAGCAACAATGCCATTAGTTCCAATTTCGGAATAGTCAATTCCTTGATGGGCGCCACTCTACCCTTTGCCATAATTATATTAGAGCTTTCACCATTTGCTCTATAGGCCACACAACCATATGAAGTTTCGCTAGCATCGCAGAATATGTGCAAGGTATCACCAGTTCCCAGGCTAGCACTCCTAGGAAAAGATATTTCAATACACTTCTCTAAGTCCTTGCGTAATTCACTCCATTCCTCTTGTAGTGGGTTGGCGAGTTGTTCGTCCCAATCCAGATGTTGCTTCCACAATTTCTGCAAAAATATCCTTGCTTTCATAGTAACAGGGAGAAGCAATCCCAATGGATCGTATATTTGGGCAACAGTACTGAGAATCTCTCGCTTTGTTTGACTCGATCTATTAATACGAGTTGGATTTATAGTTAAGACGTCTTTAATTATATCCCAATTCAATCCCAATACTTTATGAATTTTTTTTTGTTTGGGTTCAATTTGATAAGCAGCAGCAATAGTTTGTATAGACTCGCTATTGCTAACCCACTCCTTCAAATATAAGTGAGCCTGAGCAAAAATTTTGTTGGCATTAAACTCAGATTCACTATTAGCCGTAAATTGCAAATTATCTACATACAAACCTCTCTTCAATCTTTCCACTACATCCACTGTATTGGACCGGGGTAACCACGAGACCACAGTGGACAAGTGATGCTTGATGGTTGCATTTAGAAGAAAAGGTGAACATGTAGCTCCAAATAATACTACTCTAAATCTGTATACTATTAATTTACTATTGGGATCTGTTGGATTTTCCAACCACAAAAAACGCGTATAATTGCGATCTTCTTCACGCAACTGTACCATTAAAAAGGCCTTCTCAATATCACCAATACAAGCAAAGGTGTTAGTTCTAAATTGCAGCAGGACTCTGAGTAGATCGTGTGGTCCAGTCCATAGACAATCATTCAGACTTAATCCATTTTTACCTTGTTTTGATGAGCAATCAAACACTATTCTTATTGGAGTAGTGGCACTGTCTTTAAGCACTCCATGATGTGAAAAGTAATGACAATCCACATCAGATTTATTATAGATCACCTTCTCAATGAATCCTCTATCTTCTTGCTCTTGCAAGATTTTCTGATAATGATCCAAGTAATCCACATCCTTCTGAAACTTGATGGTCTGCTGTCGAAGTCTGCTCATGGCTAAACAAAAATTTGTCTTCAATCTGAATCTATTGGTTCTCCACGGCAACGCCACAACATACTGTTTATCAATTTCAGAATAGGTTATAGTGCTCTCAAAGTCCTTTAAGACCCTCTGGTCTTGTTCTCGCAACTCACTGCAATCTATTCCCAATCTGTCCAAACTCCACAATGCGTCCAGATCAGTCTTGGGATTTTCATTATGAGTAGCTTCAATTTCTTCAGTTTGTACAGCTAGCTTCATAATTGTCACATGAGTCTCCCTAGTGGGGGGAGCACTGCATGTGCCTGTCACCACATAACCGAATATGGTCGGCAGCAATATTAAGTTTCTAACCCTTTTGAACCCTGGATGCAAAATATTGTAAACATTATCAACCCCTATTAACAAGTCAATAGTTGATTGATTCTCAACAGGCAAATCAAAATCTTTATCAGCCAAGCTGATCTTAGTTTTACATAAAGACTTCAAACTTCTCTTATCGTCAAATTTCTTCGCATATTCTGGCAGCTCATCCACCACTATGCAGTCCATTATTATCAACTTATCTTTATGCGGTATGGCGACGCTTATCATCTCGTATTCATGAACAGGTTTACTAGTTAGATAACCTCTCAAGGCTATCTTTTCAACTCCTTTGGACCTATATTGCAGTCTCTCTAGAGCTGATCTTTTAATGAACGTTCTCTCGGCACAAGTATCCAACAGCCCTCTAAGTCGTACCATGCGACCTTTCTTCCCTTTCAGGGGAATTGTTGCTGTTGGCAATATGGATTGCTTACCTGACTTATTTGGTTTGTCCTGCTCATATTGTTACTCATTAGGGTCAAACAAGCAACAACATATAATGACTTCAGTCAATTACAGAAATTACTAATTACCAGATTCGTTTAAGAGAACTCAGACCCTTTCTCTACATAAAGAATTCATTGCGTTGTGTAACAGACATGAAAGGATAATAGCACTAACTAAACAGTAATGTGCAATGACTAATGTGACTAAACACTAACATTCACAATACACTTTCACTCACTAAACATCCACATACTATGTATACACTAGGCACTCATTACACACTATACGCTCATAAAACACTAAGCACTCACTATACCTCAAACACTCAGTAAACATTTATTAAACACTCACTCAATCCTAAACTTCATTAAACACTAAACAATTACTAAGCATTCACTAAGCACTAAACATTCACAAAGTAATCATTATACACAAAATCCATAACTCATTGAATGCTAAATACTCACTAAATGCCAAATGTTCATTAAACCCCTAAACACTCAATAACGAGTGAATAAGCATACACTCATTGTTTAAAAAATATCCACAATTATATATAAAAATATATTTCTATATATTTTACATAGAAATATATTTTTATATATAATTGTGGATATTTTTTAAACAATTTGTTTTCACGGAATTGTGAATTTCTTAACATAAACTCATTACTCACCAAACATAAAATACACACAATAAACATTCGCTAAACACACAAAATCATAAGACAATTACCAAACATTCTATGAATACTCACTAATTGTGAACATATCTTCATACTTATTAATCATTCATTCACTAAACACTTAGTACACTAAACATTCACCGATTGCTTATGTACTCAACATTTTCACTCAACTCTAAACACTCGCTGAATACTTTCACTAAACATTAACAAGACACAAACTACACATTCATTGATTACTTACACATACATTCACAAAACATTTATTAAAACCATAAAGACCAGCTAACCATTCATTAATACTTACAAAAATAAGATTAAATTCGAGATCGCACCTCTAGGTATATACCCTCTACGGTCCACCCCGACTCGGCAATGACTCCGTCAACATCCTGGGGAGGAAGGAAAAGCTGATGCTTTTATAAGAGTAATAACCAAAGAATGGAGGATGAGAACCATGAATACAGCAACACCCTGAGAATACATGAGAAGCATAGATACAGTATATCATCAAGGAAAGCCAATAAACCACAAAAATATGGTCTCGCATTGAACGACGTTCCCAAAACCTTATGCCTACATTATCTACTTTATTTTTAATAATTTGGGGTAATTCATGAATTACTGTGAAATTCCTCAATTATTTAAATTTTTAAAAATTATTTCCGAATTATTTCCGACAGAGAACTTTCACCCAAACCTCTACGCATACTCTGTGTGTGTGTGTGTGTGTGTTTAAAACGCAAGAATTTCGATTTAACGCAAAATGGGGGCCAAAGCGATGTTTTCAAATCACCTTTCACATCAATTCTATAGACGACGGACGTCAACATAAGGACATAGCACAGTTCATTGTATGTATGTATTATGTATGTGTCAATAAAGCAAATGACTTTGTGCATTGTATTTAATAAAGAGAAACTCTTTATTTATTAAGAGCGAAAGATTTTGCTCTTTTTCGTCTGACCTACATAGTACAGGTTTTCTCCTAGCCTAGCGTATACTATGGTATATCGTATACATACGAATATGATGTTAGCCATGTAATAGCAAAATGTCAGAACTGAAACAAGAGAAAAGTACACACAAAATAAATATATATATAAATAGAGCTCAAATACCACACGAGACTGCCAATATGTGAGAGAAGGGGTTGTGAAATATTGAAAAGAAGCCATCACGCAAGTGAGAAGGGGTTGTAAAATATTGAAAAGAAGCAACCACACAAGTGATAAAAGGTTAGATAGTGAACTTCTACCTTCAAGTTGAACAATTGGCAAATTCTGCAACAAACTTCAAGGGGTGGTGTTAGATAACGTCATTTTAGAAATATCTCCGGGTAAATGCTGATCAGGCAACAAGCAGGAATGAAAGGTAGGCATACGTTTTCCAACATTTTTAGCACCAAGAAATTGAATTATTAAAAAGGGGGGTCTTCTGAATTTTGGGGTCTTGTATGATGGACTACTATTCTAATTCAGTTTCTAAGGAATGCACTGTCTGTCAGTCAGTTCATGTAGCCGTTCCTTCAGGTAATGTGACTCGACTTTCACCAAGCAACCAACCTTTAAACTTGAGATGTCCTCATAAACTTACTTTGCTTCTAAGTGTCCTCAGAAACTTACTTTGCCAACTGGCTCTGATTATTCTATTGCCTGGGACTACCTTCCAGCTTATCCGCTAGTCTCCAGAGGTACTACATACCAGGTTCTGAAATCAAAGCAGAAAAACATTAGACGAAGTTCAAGAAATCTGCTGTTACAAATATTTTCACTAATTATATATATAAATAAATATAAATAGAGAGAGAGAGAGAGAGAGAGAGAGAGAGAGAGAGAGAGAGAGAGAGAGAGAGAGAGAGAGAGCCCATAGTCCAAGAGGTATCAGGCCCGAACTTCACCGTACAATTAACAAACTCTATCGTTAATACCATAGTTAGGTAGTTTGCAACGAGATGAGGAATCACGGAACATAACAAATGAACGTTAAGGTAACATAGAAAAGTACAGCTGCTGAACTGCATAAGGAAAAAATTTAAAAACTAAGAAAAACGAGGCCAATTTTAATGAAACTTTTCTAAACAAGAAAATCAATAAATTACGTTAATTTGACAGTTATGCAAGGTCTGAAAATCAATACACACACAGATGGGTGATATGATATGACTCCAGTGCAGTTACGTCGTTTGATAAGAAAGGAAAATTCATATGTATTTAAAAGGAAGATAAAGACCAACAGGAAAGCTATAAGTCGTTACGAAAATGATAAAAATGGAATATACCATGTGGGAAATTCAGGCCAAAGGTCCAGTAAACAGCGGAGAGGATATTTCCCAACTAATCTGATAAAGATGAAGTTTTTATATACTTTGTGCAATCTTATATGGAGTTTCGTGTAACAAAAAAGGGAAAAACAAGTGAATGGTGTCTATTTATTTGGAGTTTCGTGAATGGTGTACAAAAATAAATATTAATAATCTTTATTATTATTAACATCAAGTGGAAATGATAATAAGAAAACAAGCTAACAGAGAGAAATGGCTGACATTTTTGAAATATGCAGTTAGCCATTAGACATTTTCAAAGAAAAGGGTTTCAAAATATTGGAAAGACCAAAGTCTAGTGACAAAAGGTTAGATAGTGAACCTCTAACCTCAAGTTGAACAACTGGCAAATTCTGCAACAAACTTCAAGGGGGTGGAGTTAGACAACGTCAATTTAGAAATGTCCCTAGGTAAATGCTGACCAGGCAACAAGCAGGAATGAAAGGTAGTCATACTTTTTTCCAACACTTATGGCATTAAGAAAGTGAAATAATAAACGGGGGGAGGTCTACTGAATTTTGGGGTTTTGTATGATTGACTACTATTCTAATTCAGTTTCTAAGGAATGCACTGTCAGTCAGTCAGTTCCTGTAGCTGTTCCTTCAGGTAATCTGTGACTAGACATTCACCAAGCAATCAACCTTTAAACTTGAGATGTCCTCACAAACTTACTTTGTCAACTGGCTCTGATTATTCTATTTGCCTGGGACGACCTTCCCGTTTATCCGCTGATCTCTAGAGGTGCTACATACCAGATTCTGAAATCAAAGCAGAAAAACATTAGCCGAAGTTCAAGAAATGTACTGTGACAAATATTTTCACTAATTATATATATAAATAAATATATATGTAACGGCTGTGAGTGAGGTATGAAGCCAAAGCCAGTCTCTGTATTCCACCTTCACATCTTAGAAAAGATGCTCTCCTCATCACATCTTATATACACTCAAGAGAGAGAGAGAGAGAGAGAGAGAGAGAATCAGGCCCGAACTTCACCGCACAATTCTAAAACAATTTAAAACAAAACAAAAACTATTGTTAACACCAGTTAGGTAGTTTGCAACGAGAGGAGGAATCACGGAACATAACGAAATTGAACGTTAAGGTAACGTAGAAAAGTACAGCTGCTGAACTGCATGAGAAAAGAATCATTAAAACTGAGAAAAACGAGGCCGATTTTATTGAAACTCATATAAAAAAGAAAATCAATAAATTACGTTAATTTGACAGTTATGCAAGGTCTGAAAATCAATCGACACACACGGGTGATGTGATAAGACTGCAGTGCAGTTATGTCAATTGATAAGAAGGGACAATAAGTATGGGAAATTCAGGCCAAAGGTACAGTAAACAGCGGTGAGGACATTTCCCTACTAACCTGATACAGCGTAATTACTTAGTGAAGTTGTTATATACTTTGTGTAATATCATATGGAGTTTCGTGAATGGTGTCTCAATCTCATATGGAGTTTCGTGAATGGTGTCTATTTATTTGGAGTTTTAAGAGTAAAAAAAAAAAAAAAAAAAAAAAAAAACACACACACCTTCATGTAAGTTATATATATCTAAACAGGAATCAAGAGGTCTTGGAAATCATTATCATTATTATTAACATCAAGAGGAAAGGATGAAAATTAAAAGTTATGATACAAAGAAAACAAGCTGACATTTACAAATATGCTGACCAGGAAACATGCAGGAATGAAAGGTAGGCATACTTATTTCCAACATTTATGGCGCGCGCGTGCACACACACACAAGGGGGGTGGAGGTCTGCTGAATTTTGGGGTCTTGCATGATGGACTACTATTCTAATTCAGTTTCTAAAGAATGCACTGTCAGTCAGTCAGTTTCTGTAGCTGTTCCTTCAGGTAATCTGTGACTCGAATTTCACCAAGCAATCAACCTTTCAACTTGAGATGACTTCAGACTTACTTTGCCAAGTGGCTTTGATTATTTATTGCCTGGGACGACCTTCCCGTTTATCCGCTGGTCTCCAGAGGTGTTAAATTCCAGATTCTGAAATCAAAGCAGAGAAACATTAGCTGAAGTTCAAGAAATGTGCTGTAACAAATATTTTCACTAATTTTATAGTTTATATATACACACGTATATATAAATACCAAATGGGGATGGGTTGAAAAAGGACACCAGATAGTTTTTTTTATAAGACAGTTTATACTTTAAAGCAGAATACCAGCTCAAGGTAGATGTCAACAAAAGTGCTTTGCGTAAACTTACTCGATGTGGTTTTTTGCAAGCTACAATGACAATAAGAATATTCTACGTTTTGCCTAAGCCCTTATCTAATATGTTGGCAATGTTTAAGTCGAGTGAATTTTTTCTATTACCAAAAGTATTATAACAGTACATAGTTAAAAGGTGATTCAACATTTGGACAATACCTGAGAAACATGTCACCCTTACTTGAAGATGTCCTCACACAGAAATGACACCTGAATCTATAAATAAACACACACAAAAAAAAATTGAAAACAAATTATACTAGACTGAACACAAGGCTTTCAAAACAGAAATGATACCTGATTCTGTAAATCCACAAATTATACTTTACTGAACACGAGGCAAAAATCAGTCACCCAAAAACAATAGAATTCAACAGACTAAAACGCAAAAATTCCATACAAATCTGCAAAAGAAAAACTTGTCTAATCAAGAAAGAATAATACTTATAAAACATAAAAAAAGGGGGTGGGGGAGGGAAGGAACAACGATGCAGATTACAAGAAAGGCACTGAAATAAAAAAAAAAATCATTAGTATACAATGGGAAATCTACAACACAGAAAACCTCAATATAACCAACACCAAATAAATTTTCAACTCAAGAAGCTCAAAGGCTCTCACGTAAGTGCATATTGAAGAGTTACACTGCTCTAATCTGGATTCCATATATCAGTACATAATTATTTTTACACACACTTTACACTGTCACATCTTGTTTCACATTGCTTATTATAAAAACATTCGGCGAACAATAGGCCTGTGCTATATAAGTGTCCTACCGAATACACATAACATTGGACAACACGGAGAAAACCCAAGTTTCCTGTGCGAAATTTCAAAATACACACCTGAAAACAGAATGCCCAGATTAGTAGCTATCATTCAACAAAGTAAAGTCTTAAATCAGTCACCCTAATCACGAATTTAATCACCTAACTATGTATCATGTCCCAACAACCACCAAATATCAACATCCCTATATACTACACCCACTGGTACCATTAACGTTACAATACAAACACTACATTAATTGTACCGCAAAATGTTATAATACAATCTCTACCTGCCAACGCTTATTCTAAACCGCATTATAGCTCATCCCCCTCCTTCATTAAAACTAACATTGCCACAAAATTCAAATAAGTACCATCTATTACCTTCAACGACCATTCATAAGTTTATAATTCTAGAACGTAACTAGAACGATTTAGATAATACCTTTATATCCATACAACCCTCTGCAAGAATCCCTACTCGACCTTCGCTTTTGCTAATTCCCTTTCCTTCAATACCTCAAAATAAGGCCTTGATACGCTTTAAACGAGTGTCCCAATCATCACTATAAATAAAGTCATCAATATTAACCACACCCTTCTAAATCATACACCAACGCGTTCTTGATCAAATTGTGTTTTACCGTAAATTTCACCTCCTTTGCTACAACCACTCTTAAAAGGATTTAATCTATATGGATAATGTTTCATTGGCGTGGCAATAACAATTCTTTATATTTGAACACCAACTTCTTCAGATACTTACGTTTCTCATAACTCAAATGAGAAACTGAACCATCAAAATTTTCCAGTCTTATTACCTGATGGCCAGTTACTATCAATACCATATTTACCCTCATTCGAGTTCTTTCTCTGAAAAAAGAATAAAGGTTATTGACCTCGCTAATTCTTAAAAAAAATTCCATGCACATTGTTTCAGTGGCGTGGCATTACTAACATCTACGTTATGCTCTAAGACAGATGTTCAACCTGGTACATCCATAAACAATTTTTCATATTCGAACACTAACTTCTTCAGACCTACGTTTCTCATAACTCTCATGAGGAACTGAACCATCAAAAATTTTCCAAATAAGTCTTAATACCTGATGGCCAGTTACCATCATCAATACCATATTTATCCTCATTTAAATTCTTCCTCTGGAAAAGAATACAGGTTATTATTAATCCTTTCCAACTATTCCCACAGCAATAACTCTGCCCATTTCCTTATATTCCTTAAACATATTGGTATGGCAAAGTTGCAAAGGTTTCCTCCCACCTCTCTTCAGAGCACCCTGACTTTCAGGATAAGGAGATCAAGTCACATGCTTAATACCCATTTTCTCCCTAAAATAATAATAGTTTTAGATTTTCATGTAAATATTTGTTTTAGAATTTCCAGTATACTGTTACCAGCCTCTCTAGGCCTACTCAACCTGTAAAGAATAATGTTCATTATCTTAAACTTTGGGACTGTTAAATCATTCTCCTCACCTGACTCAACGGGAAGGTCCCGGAATTCCTGTTTCTGAGCTTAATTAACAATATGAAAACCCATTATACTTAACCGAGGACAAGGCAAAAAATTTTTACTCGGCCACCCAGGGTTGGTGGGGGGGGGGGGGGGGGGGGGTGGGGGGGGGGGGGGGGGGGGGCCCTGAGGAAAGTCTCACACACACACACTGAAGAAATGTCACGTGATCCAAGAGCATCCATCGTCAGGCCCGAACTCTCACCGTACTACAGTTCAACCACAACTCTAAAAAAAAAAAAAAAAAAAAAAAACAATCGTTAACACCATAGTTAGGTAGTTTGCAACGAGAGGAGGAAATCACGGAAAAGAACAACTTAACATTACGTTAATGTAGTGAATTTGGAATCACGGAACAAAGCAACTTAACATTACGTTAATGTAGAAAAGTACAGCTGCTGAACCGAATAAAAAATTTACCTATATGAAAACCCCATTATATTTGGGGAAAATAAAAAGAAAAAAAATGGTAATGAGGCAAGGTGAAGGTCCAAAGAACAAGGGTGTAGGGGAGGGGAGGGGAGGGGGAGGGGGCTGAAGAGAAGTGACAGACACACCCTACAAGGCTAACAGACTATTATACCAAATTCTTAGTAATTTGTACTTTTCCAAGCAATATTTACCTCAAACTACTTTTACAGGAGATACCGGGATTTGTCAAAAATCCCGACCAGAAAATTCCTGTAGTATTTGCTCTAACCCGCCAGGTCCATGTCCATGCCTTATTCGAAGCCTCCCAAGGCTTCGGCAGCATAGTTGTGCGGGAGACTTCGGATCGTCGTATGAGTCGACGGGAGCCTACGGAGGCCTCAGATGCCCCTACCGCGCTGAAACAAAATATTTTTAACATTCAATATTTAACTAATAATATTAATAAAATCTAATTAAATGACAAGGTGACAATACTCGTACTCTCAATACCAAAAGTTCTAAAGATTATGAAAATCTCAATGCCTCCAATAATATTTAGTATGACCATTTCTGATCCATGGTAAAAACAGTATTATTTTCTGATCCATGGAAAACAGTAATGTCTCAAACTCTATATGACTTAAATTTTACTTAGTATGACCATTTCTGATCCATGGAAAACAGTATTATTTAATGTCTCAAACTCTATAACACTTATATCTAAATATCTAACACAAAATATGATTTCACTTTCTTCTCTTCCTCTATTGACTAAAAATATACACAGTACTGTTTTACAAACCCTTAGAACACACTAATCTACAAACCATTCAAGTTTCAGCCATTTCTTTCTCAAGTTACATATAATTTTTTCCACATTTTTCATGACAGGATGTCGGCCCATTTTTGAATGCTCATACTCTTCGCGTACCAAAAGAGTTCCAAAGATTACGAAAATCTCAGAGAGACTCCAAGAATACTTAGTATGACCATTTCTGATCCATGGAAAACAGTTTTTGTTTAACGTCTCAAACTATATTCCAATGTAAAAAGACTTGCATTTTATAGGTTTCGGCATATTTCATCAGGTATGACCCTGATGAGGGACCAGATTTGAAATAGGCATGATTTGCCATGAATTAAATTTCAATATCTAACACAGTCTAAATCACGATGTGCAATAGTTCTTCTATTAATCATACCTACAAAAAGACTGGAAATGAGAAGACCCTGAATTCCTACCTATCGATCTTAGAGCAAATTAATAAAAGACCTCTAAATATGTAAATGAATCCACTGTCAAAAAATTGCTAAAGGACATTTACTTAAGTGAACTGCTTGACTACTGAACGACTCCATAACCAATAATTATATGACTATTTAAATGTATGTACAAAATATTTTGAGAAAGAGACCAAAAATAACACATCAAGTTCAAAACAATAAACAAAAAGAAAGGACGGTGATTAATAGAGTTGCAAACAAGAGCAGAAACAATTTCAGAAAAATGATTGGAAAACCAGTAAAGAAATGATAAAAAGGATACTTATATTGCTTGGGCAACTTCGCCTTCGTAGTTCATATGCAGTCACTCCTGCCCCTTTCTGTAGGTCTTGAATAAATGGAAGGTGGGTCTCCAAGCAGGGGGCTGCATCACCTCAAAGATGAAACAAGAATCCTATTTAAAAAATTGAAAATAAAATGACATCCCTATCAAACACATATATACACATACATACATACATATGTATATATATACATATATACAGATACACACACACATACATATTATATATAAATATGCCTCAAATTTGTCAGCAATCTGCCCCCGGTAACTATAACGTTATAATAAAAAGTAACTCACTTCAATATCACAACTATAACTTCACTAATATCAATTGAGCAACAAGTTCGAGAAAGGATTTTTCTCCACAAAATTTTCTTGTCAGTATGATTAAGATAAAATGTGAAACAAGGAAGGTGCAAGAGAATTTCTCTCAGTATGAACCTGAAAGACATTAAAAAAAAAAAAAGCCGTTTATTTTAAAAGACTGTTGAATGGCGGGGTGGGGGGGGGGTGTGTTCATTCAGTCCACTGAAACTCGCCTCCCTCTTAATAAAACAGAACACAACGAAAGTCGGTCCCTTCTTGTCTATCGTCTGATAATGAGTTGCCCTGTCAGTGGACTGCATAAAAATTAAAAACTTTTCAACCTGACAATTGTTCACTGGAAAGGAATTTACATTTATCCATTATCAACTTCTTCTAATGACTAACAGAACACTGCAACCATTGGCTTATCAGCAATTTATTTAGCGGTATGAGATAACAGCTTTTGTACGTATATATCTTTTTGTTTCAAATAAATAAATAAATAAATAAACGGAAGCAGATCCTCCATCATATCATACAGATACGTATAAATATTCTTCCTAATTCTTTGTGGTTTACCTCTTGGTACTGGCGAGTGCCAACCTACCAATAATAATAATAATAATAATAAATACCGCCCCACAGACTTCCTTGCTACAGTCTCTTCAAACGACTCGTCCGAGGATGACCTGCGAGAAGGTCGAAACGTTACGTAATACCAGATAAACCAGCTATACCAGCACCAATACCAGCCCTTAAACCGAAGACGAACCCGGCACCGAACTGAACTACGTCTACGGAATAATACCAGCACTGACGACGACCCCTGCTTGACCTGGACCTGATATCCTGTTCCAATAAAAGATTACCTTCAGCATTTATGATTTTTGAAAATTCCCAATATGAATATTGGTCAGTTACTCAGAAACATCGCTGAGCCTGAGAAGCGAATTGTAAGGAAAATAGAAAAAACAATATATAAAATCAACTCGCTTAATTCTGCCATTCTTTTTAACAGTATCTGCCTAAAAGAGGGTCTTCTACCAAAAAAATAATAATAAAATAATAATAATAATAATAATAATAATAATAATAATAATAATAATAATAATAAGAATATAATAATAATAATATAAAATAATAATAATAAAATAATAATAATAATAATAATTAATAAGGAGTTTGGAATAGAAAAATGCGCCTTAGTCAACATACAAAAAGGCAAAGTAACGAGAACTGAAGGGATAAAGCTACCAGATGGGAGCAACATCAAACACATAGATGAGACAGGATACAAATACCTGGGAATAATGGAAGGAGGGTATATAAAACACCAAGAGATGAAGGACACGATCAGGAGAGAATATATGCAGAGACTCAAGGCGATACTCAAGTCAAAACTCAACGCCGGAAATATGATAAAAGCCATAAACACATGGGCAGTGCCAGTAATCAGATACAGCGCAGGAATAGTGGAATGGACGAAGGCAGAACTCCACAGCATAGATCAGAAAACCAGGAAACATATGACAATACAAAAAGCACTACACCCAAGAGCAAATACGGACAGACTATACATAACACGAAAGGAAGGAGGGAGAGGACTACTAAGTATAGAGGACTGCGTCAACATCGAGAACAGAGCACTGGGGCAATAACTGAAAACCAGTGAAGACGAGTGGCTAAAGAGTGCATGGGAAGAAGGACTAATAAAAGTAGACGAAGACCCAGAAATATACAGAGACAGGAGAATGACAGACAGAACAGAGGACTGGCACAACAAACCAATGCACGGACAATACATGAGACAGACTAAAGAACTAGCCAGCGACGACACATGGCAATGGCTACAGAGGGGAGAGCTAAAGAAGGAAACTGAAGGAATGATAATAGCAGCACAAGATCAGGCCCTAAGAACCAGATATGTTCAAAGAACGATAGACGGAAATAACATCTCTCCCATATGTAGGAAGTGCAATACGAAAAATGAAACCATAAACCACATAGCAAGCGAATGCCCGGCACTTGCACAGAACCAGTACAAAAAGAGGCATGATTCAGTGGCAAAAGCCCTCCACTGGAGCCTGTGCAAGAAACATCAGCTACCTTGCAGTAATAAGTGGTGCGAGCACCAACCTGAGGGAGTGATAGAAAACGATCACGCAAAGATCCTCTGGGACTATGGTATCAGGACGGATAGGGTGATACGTGCAAACAGACCAGACGTGACGTTGATTGACAAAGTCAAGAAGAAAGTATCACTCATTGATGTCGCAATACCATGGGACACCAGAGTTGAAGAGAAAGAGAGGGAAAAAAAGGATAAGTATCAAGATCTGAAAATAGAAATAAGAAGGATATGGGATATGCCAGTGGAAATCGTACCCATAATCATAGGAGCACTAGGCACGATCCCAAGATCCCTGAAAAGGAATCTAGAAAAACTAGAGGCTGATGTAGCTCCGGGCCTCATGCAGAAGAGTGTGATCCTAGAAACGGCACACATAGTAAGAAAAGTGATGGACTCCTAAGGAGGCAGGATGCAACCCGGAACCCCACACTATAAATACCACCCAGTCGAATTGGACGACTGTGATAGAGCAAAAAAAAAAAAAAAAATAATAATAATAATAATAATGATAATAATAATAATAATAATAATTAATAATAAAATCTTCAGATATTCAAGTCTAATTCACTTCCCATTGCTTTGGATCGTATGATTTTTCTTTAAATTATAATGAAAAAATTCGGAACCTTGTCCCTAGTTTTCCAACGAGAGAGAGAGAGAGAGAGAGAGAGAGAGAGAGAGAGAGAGAGAGAGAGAGAGAGAGAGAGAGAGAGAGCACTCTTTTTATTAAAAATTTTTCAATACTGCCTTTCACCTGAATCGTGCAACAAAATATAAATATTTCATGTTTGAAGTGAAAAAAAACAATCAACCTTTCCATATCCCCCTATCTCTCTTAATGGGCTCCTTTTTCTCTGTCATCTTCGCAAAAAAACATTTTGGAGATAAAGAAATGAAATAATTACATTTTTATATCATCCCCTTTTATTCGTACAAAACAAGTTGTCCTTATTGCCTTTCCTTCGTGTTTCCTGTTTTACCCAATTTAACCTATTTTGAGGTACTTTATGCCGTAGAATTAATCATCTCTATAGAATACAAAATTTCTGTAAAATAAGGAATAGCGCGGGAGTTGTTAACTATCCCAGTATATTTTATTTTAAAAAATGACGGAAATATTTTACCCTGGCTTTTCAGGGTCTCTCTCGTGATGCTTGGATTTATATATTTATTTTTTTTATCCGTTTAGGAATCGTCTGCATATATGAATTCATAGCCAACAGAATATATTGAATAATGCCGAGGTATGGAACATTTCATAAGAAAGCATTTTGTTTTAAGAATGCCAAACATTGTGTATATACAAAAACACAAGGATTTTTTTAGCATTTTTGTGAGAATGATTTTTTTCATTTTCTGGCACAAAATATGACTTTACTCTCGTGGACTAAGCTGTTTATTGTTCTGCGAGTCGTCAATATTTATTTTTATTGTTTTATTATTATTTTTTTTTAAGTTTTCTGGATTTAGTTATGTTAGGTTTTCCAGCCTTAAATGACCGATATATCGCTGGTATTTTTTTTTTAAATAAATTTATGGCAACATAGTATAGATAAATATTCAAACTCTACGTCTTTAAGAAAACTGACATTTCTCGAGAAAACTTTTTCCAAATTCAGATGTCTAGGCGAGAAGCCAGGATTAAAGTATTAATAGAAAACGAGGTGACATCTTGGACACCTCGTTTTCTATTAATATGAACATTTCTCTTTTATCCATTGCCTGATAAGAGAGACAGTTTGGTCTCTTAAATATATATATATATATATATATCTATATATATATATATATATATATATATAGATATATATATATATATATATATAATTATATATATAAATTTCATGTGCTTTTTGTTGGTGCGTGTGTGTGTGTATAAGTGTGTGTGTGTGTGTACAAGAGAGCGCGCGACGGAGAGAGAGAGAGACTGACGCCCCTGTAGGTGTAATAATACAACACTTAATTTGAAACATTTTATTCATTATTTTTTGCCACTGGTGGGATAACTAGACATCTGATTGAAATAGCATTTTTAAAACCACAGACTGGGTCATCTTATGTAAATTCGAGAGATATAAAATTAAAGACATAGTTATCATGAATGTTTTAGAAATCTATATTAAGAATGCCTTAAATACAGTTATCAAATTTGTAAATTCTGCCAATAGGTGATTTTTTAGTGAATGTTCAAAGTTGAGTGACAGACTCTGAGAGAGAGAGAGAGAGAGAGAGAGAGAGAGAGAGAGAGAGAGAGAGACCTCCTTCGCCCGCAAAGGCTGGAGTCAGAGTCTCCAGGAAGGATTCCAGCCTTGAGGCTCCGAACTCTCTCATGGGACGTCGATTGCCTACATTTTTTTTTTCGTTTTACAACTCCTTTGGCGTGTATGTATGAGTTTAGTATACATATAATCGTATAGAATTATAAAATGGAAAAAAAATGCTGGATAACGAGTCACCTTCGCGAGTTCGGGCCTGGAGGGCTGAAGTCCTTCCTGGAGACTCTGAATCCAGCGAAGGATCCTCGGAGTCTCCACCGACAGGACTTGATGACGTCACAGGTCTTAACATCATCTCTGTCTTTGCTTATTAAATCACCGTAATTATGTTTTATATATAGTTAATAGTTTACGGTTCCTCTGTAAACCTTGACTCCTATAAACAAACACTGAACCATTTTTCTGTTGGAAGGTGATTCATATTATTTACCAAATGGAAGGAATTTTCCTTCAATTTTTGACCTTTGATGGTGAAGGAGATTTCTCTGTCTCTCCTTCTCTCTCTCTTTCAGAGTCTGTCACTCAACTTTAAAAATTCACTAAAAATCACCTATTGGCAGAATTTAAAAAAAATAGTAATTGTATTAAATACATTATTAATACGTATTTCTAAAACATTCTTAATAATTATATCATTAATTTTATGCCTCTCGAATTTACATGAGATGACCCAGTCTGTGGTTTCAAAAATATTATTTTGGTCTGAAATGTAGTTTCCTCACTGGAGACATAAAATAATGAATAAAATTCTTTAAATTAATTGTGTTTTATTACACCTACAGGGGCATCAGTTGGTCTCTCTCTCGGTCGCTCTCTCTCTCGTACACACACACACACATACATACATACATATATATACACATACACACACACACACACCAAAAAAATCATCTAATATATAAATATATATATATATATAGATATATAAATATATATATATATATACATATATATATATATATATATATATATATATGTGTGTGTGTGTGTGTTTGTCTGTGTCTTTCAGTGTTGTTTAAGAAACACACACAAAAATCATGTCTATTATGTGTGTACAAATGCAATTATATCCTTAATGACAACATTCCATTTCATTTTACAAACCGTATTACGCCAGGTAACATCAGCGATGCCATAAACAGCATACCTAATAATAAATCGCCCGGCTGTGATGGTCTTCCCGCAGAAGCTTTCAAATTCTGCTATCCGATAATTTACATTTTGCTAGCTGCCCTATTCAATGCGTGCATAATTCACCAGTTTCTTCCAGACTCCCTACTCTTAGTTCACTTGATACCATTATTCAAAAACAAGCTAAAGGATGCAGTTGACCCTGGCAACTACCGGCCAATTGCAATCACAACGATCGCATCGAAGATACTTGAGTCGGTTCTTCTTGTGAGACTTCTCCCCTTTCTACACACCACTGACAACCAGTTCGGGTTTAAAGCAAACCACTCAACCGACACCTGCATCTACATACTGAAAGAATTCCTGAACTACTACCTATCATCAGCCTCTCCTGTTTTCCTATGTTTTGTAGATGTGAGAAAAGCATTTGACAGAGTAAACTACCTGAAGCTCTTCCTGAAGCTGCATAAAAGGGGCACGCCCCTATATCTAATTGGCATTTTACATTGCTGGTTCTCCACACAGCAATTCTGTGTCAAATGGGGTAACGTATTATCGTACACCTTCAACTCCGTAAATGGGCTTCAGCAAGGGAGCATTCTCTCTCCATACCTGTTTAATACGTACACAGATGCCTTGAATGTCAAACTGAACTCTCTCCCAATCGGATGCACTGTCAATGAAACAACTATAAACAACCTCTGTTACGCCGACGATATGGTTCTGATTTCCCCATCAGTGCATGGCCTCCAACGGCTTATCGACACTTGCCGCCAATATGCAGAGGAATTTGATATAATCTACAACGAAACCAAGACCCAGTGCATGTCGCTGCTCCCGAGATCGCTTAGGGTGAGGCCACACCAAACGCGGCGAGCGTGGAGGTTGGAGGGAAGAGGTTCCCGCGGCAGTTTGAATCATAGGTATCTTATGCGGGTGGCCACACAAGACTAGCGGGACGGCTCGACCCTCTGCAGTTGCCGCCAGGCGATGTAACATGTTTTAAAATACCGCGGCGGTTCAGGCGTCTTCAACCGAAACAACCCCATTTTCTATATGATTAGGGAGGGACTATGTTACTTGAATGGTTACTTCCCTTTATTGATTATATTGATAACTATGTTGTGAAGTTAGTTCCCGTATTAAGGAACTTTCATTTGTAACCTAGAAATTGTTTAAAGCATATTATCATTGTTAAGTAACTGATATTAGCATAGAAACGATTAAGTTTTAAGCGACTACATTTATTATCTATTCAGTAAAATATCGAGTTAATTATTCCATATCTATAATGCATGCTTAAATTAGCAGTTATTTCAGCACCTCTCATTTGTGTACTTTCAGAATGCGTTCAATGAGTTCTTATATAGTCTGAATACTTTCCCAGGGGATGAGTTCATCACTGAATTTAAAGTGAATATAGAAAAAGGACCACAATACATAAATATACCCTCCGACTTGACATGGTCACTAACGTGCAGATGAACTGGCAATCAGTTGCCGAAGTGTCACCTGTTCAGCGGTAGTGGCTACATAAGAATCATTTAATTGGGGGAGGTGTTTCGGAAGAGAGCTTGGTGGGATCCCTGTGATCCATTCCATAAAATTACTTTTTTTCAAGAAATGGAAGAGGAGTAGAACAAGTGGCCCTCAGATGTTAGCCATCGGTGTCATGCATTCGACCCCCAAAAACTTAAAGGTGCCAACTATTATGCACTCAGCCACACAAATAATCCTTGTCCAGCTGCATAGACTTGATAACTATACGAATCCTCAGTGCAGCAGTATCACTTATTTATGAAATATTCGTGGTACTTTGTACTTTCTTTATTAATGTTAACAATGAAGCAAAACTGATTTTTCCTTGTGTTACTTTCTTTTATGTAGTTTCCATTAAACTATTTTGTTTTAAATACCGGTAAATCGTTTTATTTCAACATAATTCAGACAATAATCAATTATACGTCTTATATAATTTGCAATTAATTCTCGCTCTTTTGTTTTTTCTAAGTATCTTTAAGGAAGTAACCCTATATGCTGTTAGTTTTGCAATAATGAAAAGTTAAAATCCACATTTTCTTTTCACTTCCCCTAAAGTAATAACTATATGGGAAGTAAAAAAATATATATATATGGATTTTAACCTTTTATTATCACAAAATTCACTGCCAAGCAAAGAACCAAAAGACCTTTGGGTTATACGTACTCTATCGTCAAGTTTGACACTTACGATTTCTATTAAAGGCAATTTCCTATCCAAACGTTACTTTGCAAAGAAGTATATCTTAGACTGCTGAGAGTGACGCGCGGGAGGGAAGGAGGGAGGGTGGCGTTTCTGGTGTGGCCATGTGTAGTTTTGACGCTGCTCTCCCGCCCGAGACGCGCCTGCAACCTCGACGCTCCCCGCGCCCGGTGTGGCCTCACCCTTAAGCCTATTGCAGAACCACAAATTTTCCTCGGAAACCATCGGCTTGAATTTGTGCACGAATTTCCGTATTTGGGTCCCATTATCACCGACGACCTAAAAGATACGGCAGACATTGAACAGAGGCGTCGTAAACTATGTGCTACTGGCAACATGATTGCAAGGAGGTTTGCCTTCTGTCACCGAGACGTGAAACTGCTGCTCTTCCGCTCGTACTGCTACAGTATCTATGGGTGTTCCCTCTGGACGAACTATACCCGAGAGACCATGAGACGTATCACTGTTGTGCACAATGACATTCTGAGACGCCTCACAAACACTCCACGCTACCACTCCGCCACACAGATGTTCTTAGAAAACCACCTAAACAATTTAAAAATCATTGTAAGGCGAACAATGTCCAGTCTGGTAACCCGAATGAGAAACAGCGGCAACTCGCTCATACAAAGCATCCTAATGAGTGAAGCAAGAAGAAGATCTAAATTGTGGGAAAGATGGGAAAATGAGGCCTTTGTCCCCTAAAGGACTTAATCTCTGTATTGGCAAGATGTCATCTGCAGATTTTGTCATTATTATATTTATTGCTGATATTTTATTTTTTCATTATTACTGTGATTACTATCAAGTTAAAGTTTTTTTTTTTTTTTTTTACATTCAATTTTCGTATTTAGCCCTATGGACCTGACTACTGTAACCACCTAAGGTCTCTAGTTGAAATTTAAGTTATATGATCTGTGCACTAACTGTTATAACTCTCAATGCATTTTTTTTTCTCACCAATATTATTACTGTTATTACCCGTTTTATGATTACTATCTTTTATGCTACCTCAGCTATTTTGTGGATAAGTGCCGATTACTCATTTTTCTTATCATGTTGTCTCATATATCTAGATTGTGTATGTTACTGTGTATTTTGTATATTCATTGTATATGGCCCTGAGCCGAAATAAAGGATATTATTATTATTATTATTATTATTATTTTTTTTTTTTTTTTTTTTTTTGCTCTATCACAGTTCTCCAATTCGACTGGGTGGTATTTATAGTGTGGGGTTCCGGGTTGCATCCTGCCTCCTTAGGAGTCCATCACTCTCCTTACTATGTGTGCCGTTTCTAGGATCACACTCTTCTGCATGAGGCCCGGAGCTACTTCAGCCTCTAGTTTTTCTAGATTCCTTTTCAAGGATCTTGGGATCGTGCCTAGTGCTCCTGTTATTATTATTATTATTATTATTATTATTATTATTATTATTATATTGTATCACTAAAGTTAAACCTGTTCGATACTTATGGTGAGTTCGAGAAGGTCTAAGTATAAATCATTTTAGGTCCAGAACTAAAATAAAGAAGATCAACTGATGCTTCACCTGCCATCTGCTACGGAAGCAGAGAAGGGAAATCCCCAAATCTGACTTATTTTCTAATGCAAAAGTAAATTGTATTTTCTTTTCACTTATCTGTGAAGGACCTTTGTTCTAAAGACTTTCTTCTTGACTGATTGGGTCACTCCATAACGGCCCCAGTCAGGTGACTGTTATGTTTATTTTTTATTTATTTATTTATTTTCTTTTGTTGTGGAAAATGAAGTTCAATGACTGACATTCTCTGAGCTGGATTTTGTTCAAATCAAGTACGTCCGTATTCGTGCATTAATTATTCGTTCTTCCCAAATCCACTTCACAATTTATAGTAGCCCAAACGAGCACTGTAGAATAGTTGTTTAATTTTAATGGACTCTCATACCCACCAAGAGAAAGTTAGCTACACGGAAGGAGGTCTCGAGGGGTTGAAGAAAAAAAAAAACTTTCTGAAAAGACAAGACGCCGAAAGTTTTGATGAAGATGGATGAACCTTGTTCCGGGAATCTCGTCTATAAAAGTGAAGTTTTCCTTCTTCAAACTTTAGTATGATATGTTAATTAGAAATGGTCTGATGTGAAGAGTAAATTTAGCATCGTTATTTTGAATTCTTTGCGGGTAATCTTGTATATAATTGGATGTTCTATTGCCAAATTGTCATTATTAAAAAAAGATAAGATATTACTATGTTTTGATGCTATAATTACCGTTTTTTATTGACTTATTTTATCTGTCTTTGTTCTTGGTTATTTCTTGTCGATTTCCTTGCATTGCATTTGTATAGTTCCTTCTCACCAACAAGAATCTTTGTTCTTTGAACCGGTAGTTTTTGGATAGCTAAATTCTGGACTGCCTTTCGCTCGAGTTTGTCTAATATCCTTAATTCCTTATCAACCAAGAATAGGATTTTGATGTATTCATTTATGTCGATCAATTTATATGAAGTTTCAAGTTTACATACACACACACACACACACACACACACACACACACATATATATATATATATATATATGTGTGTGTGTGTGTGTGTGTTTAAAAAAATCTCATTAGATGCCCTTCACTTCATGATACAAGCGAATGCCACGGAAAATTGATAAGCAGAAATTTGTAGCCGAGTGCTTTCGTTCTTTAATAAGACATTGTCGAGGCACAAAAAAACGAAAAAAAAAGAAGATAAGTTTTATTAAAGGACGAAAGCGCTCGGCTACGAATTTTTGCTTATTATTTTCTGTGGTATTCGCTTATATGTGTGTGTGGAGAGAGAGAGACAGATAAACATATCATTTATCAGTTTTGGTCACTAATTATTACATGATGTTACTTTCTTTATTGTGAATTTCTATGGGAGCTATGATTTTGGTCACCCATGCAGGAATATGCACAGAAAGGGTCAGCGGGTTTTGATGAAATTTGACGGATAGAAATCCTCAGGTGGCAGTATTGAAAGGAATAACTTTAGCGAGAAACTAAAATGGAATTCTAAATGAAATCCTCTAAAATCGATTTCTCACACCAGAAAGTGAAAGAGCTTGTTTCGGGTTCTACAGAAACTCCTGTAGCGGCCAAAAGAATTACTGTAGCCGAAATACATCAACTTCCACCGGTGTGAAATAAAGGAAAACGATCAACTACGGTGAATAAGGAAAAACACTGGAATCCAGACATTGAAGTCCAGACTTACTGAGAAAATCGGGTTTGTAAGACAGAGAACTTCTCCAAGAAGTTGAGGCCATCAAAAGTTCGAGATTCCTACAGACTTATCGAATTCCGATACATTTCTTCCAGAGTCGAAATAAATCTCCCTTTGCCACTGTAACCTAATTTTTGGGTGCTTTTTTTTAAATACTGAAATATGGTTAAAGTCAAATGGTCTCGTATACCTGGACTATGTTTTGTGAAGGTTGTTTAACTAAGGAAGCCTTGATCAGCGTAAACCTGGATGGTAGTTTTTTGGTAATAGTCCTTTACAGCAGGCCATCGTAGTATGTATATTTTCAAGTCTATAATAAATCATTAATTTTACTTATTGTGCTTAAATTTCATCATTCATATTAATCCTTCGTTGAGCGATGTGAATTCCTTGCATTTGAAACAATTGCAAAGTAAAACAGTAAATTGAATCCTGCCATGCGAATCTTGCAGTCAAATACACAACTAACCCTCTTGGTATACTGTCAATACCTGGATCATATTGCGGTATTCACGAATTCCCCCAACTGTGGAACCATGAATCTTCGCTCGCTTTTCCTCCTTCCCACCTCCATTCCCCTCATTCATTCCCCTCATTTCCCGTCAGATGTCCGCAGTCACAATCCGCTTGTGCGTTCCAGCCCGATGTCAGGACCATTCCAGGTTGATTAATCCGTGCAGGAGGAGGGCGGCTTTGTTTTGCAATAAAGCCGAGATATATTCCCACGTCTCCCTCTTTATTGCTCTCGGTTTCCCTGTCTGGGTTTGTCTGCAATGTCTCAATGTTTACGTGGAAATCGGTTTAATGTTCAGGTAACTGTATTTTCATGTTATATCTCCATCTTTCTCAATTCATTTCTCCTTATCTTATTTGAAGCACTTTTCAGATATTTCATTATAACCAAATGGTACCTTCACCATCCTCTTCTTCCTTCCCACATTTTTCTTCATCCACAGTTAATGGGATATGTGTGGTATTTTCCCAGTCAAAATGAAACCGTACACCTTTCTTCTCCTCTCATGTTGTTCTTAAAGTAATCAGAGATTTTTTTTGTCTCAACAGAAAGTGCTACTTTCTTATTTTTTGTGCCATAACAAAATAGTTCTCTTTTATAATTCCGTCTTCAAGGAAATGCATCTCATTTACCTGTGTTGAAATAGAAATTATCTTTTTTATTTTTGTGGTTATTTGTCTTGCTGTAAATTTCTCTTTTTTTATTTCTTCTTGTCACCAGAGAACGTTTTTTGAGAGAGAGAGAGAGAGAGAGAAGAGAGAGAGAGAGAGAGAGAGAGAGAGAGAGAGAGAGAGAGAGAATATCCCTCATTTTGCTATAGAGAAAATACCCTTCATATACAATTTTATGATAACAGATATTGTTCCTCTTTTAATGATTTCCCTGAGTAAAGGGCCTCCTTGATTCAGTGTTAAGTGACAATGCTCTTTCGGTATATTTACGTTTTTTCTCGATAGAAGACTTAACTTTTTAAATTCTTGGTTTGTGGGAAATATCCCTTTTCTGTCTTAGTGTTATTTATTCCTTTTATTTATTTATTTATTTTTTTTACTTATGAAGAAAAGTTTCATGTATCTTTTCCGCTGAAACGAGGTCATGAGAGAAGGACCCCCACCGGGTGAGGTAGTTAGTGGAAGGAGAGGCAGACTCATGTAGGGAGGAGAAATTGTCATTCATATTTCCTGAATCGAAGAGAAATACATTTTTGGAACAGAATGAATTGCCTTCCCTGTTCACATCGTACAGGGAAGTTTAGAATATTGATAGGAAAGCTATTAAACTGTGACTTCCAGAATCAATTTCTTTTTATTGTTCATTAAAATAAGTGCGTTGTAAACATACATGTACAAATTTTTTCTTCGTTTGCTGCTGACCTTTCTGTAGAGAAATTAAATTATTTATGTATGATTCAGTTAACATATTCAGAGGCAACCAATACTGTATTACCTTCTCAACCTTATCTAGCTATAGGTGACTGTTGCATGAAAGTCTTATAAGGCCTGATCCATCTCCTGTATCCATTTGCATAGCATTTTTAATTATTGGAAAATACTGAAAGCTTTTAGATACTGACACACCTGATATAAGAAACTTACCCCACGACTTGCTGACAGTTTTTCCTTGAAATAGTAAAGTATAGAGCAACTTTTCCTTACTGTTGAAACGATATATTTTGTCCTTAAAAACTGTTTCTTTTTTCTTTTTTGGGGGGCAACAGCGATGACCTAAAAATAAAAATGTTAGTGAAAGAAAGTAGTAAGAAACGGCCCCAAATTCAGGTATCAGACGAAAAATGTGTCGCACGACACTTTATGACACTGAAAGGTTGTTAAATAGGAACAACTAACACCAACTTGTAAAGGGATGAGATATCCTACGAGTCCTTTTTGTCCTTTTTTTCATTTTTCATTCAGCTGTATATGATTAAAATGTAATTATTATCAATTAAAGTAAATCTATTAATCTCGGTAAACTAGGGGGACATTAATAGTCCTGGAAAAAAAAAAAAAAAAAAAAAAAAAAAAACAGAAATAAACTAGCTCACAGCACACACATTTAATTCCCATCGACCCAGTTTTAATTAGGTTAATCAGAGCCTTGATTTGGATGTTATAATTACCCACTGATACAGAAACGTTGTGATACACCATACCGAAAAAAGTTCGTTTTGTCGCAATTGATTACTTATTAAACAGACACAAGGGCCAATCACTGCAGCAATGGCGATTAGTAATGACAAACCCACTAAAGTTCCCATCTGTGCGTGTAGCCTCCTTCGTATATGTGGAAATTATTAAAAAACAAAAAGGAAATATTATTTCCTTATTATTGAGACAACTTTCCTTTTTCAAAAATTGAAATGAATACGCGAAATAAAATGTGGAAGATGCTGAAACGAATTAAATAAAGTACGCTAGTTTTTTTTTTCTCTCTCTCTCTCTGTCCACGGTAAATCTACTTATAATCATCATAACGCCAAAATGCAAGATCTCTCTCTCTCTCTCTCTCTCTCTCTCTCTCTCTCTCTTCTCTTCTCTCTCTCTCGTCTCTCTTCCTCTCTCTGTCGTACTCTCTCTCGTCCTCTCTCTCTCTCCATGTTAAATCTACTTATAATCATCATAATGCATAACACCAAAATGCCAGATCTCTCTCTCTCTCTCTTGTTGCAGAGCTGAGTGGCTGCAAATTGGGGTCGTTGCAGGCCGAGTGTCATCATTAGCAGTAACCGTTGCCTCATTAATACTAACGTGACATTCTTATATAATAATACGAGCCGGCTGTTTTTTAATATGACGAGGACACTCTCTCTCTCTCTCTCTGATCTACGTATTCCAGACCTGAGGCGCTGGAACGAATGGCGAGTACTACTTTCTATTACATAGTGACATTATTTGGCAATGGTACCCCAAGGAAAGCTGAGAATGAGAGACATAAAGTAGGACGAAGGAAATGTATGAGGAAATGGCAAACATCAAGAATGGATTTAAAAGCAGTGTTCACTATAGCAGATTCACATCAGTCGTGCATGTGATGTCTAGGCCAGTCCCTTACGACGCTCCTGATTGGCTGTTGATAAACCAGTGACAGGGCTGGAAACTCCCAGTCTCTCTCGAGAGAGTTCACAGAGGCAGGACCGTATGTTCCACCTCTTGAGGGATACGTATTTCAAAAGTATTCCCTTAGGGAGGTGGAACATACATCCTGCCTATGTGAACTCTCGAGAGAAAGTGAGTTTCCAGGGTCCTGTGATTGGCTTATCAGCAACCAATCAGAAGCGTCGTAAGGGACTGGCATAGACATCGGATGCACGGTTGATGTGAATGTACTATAGTGGCATCATTTGTCAGTTATAATTTTATTATCATTAAGATTATTGTTGCTTTTGCCATCGTTGATTTTTTTGTTGGTCTCAATATTATACGTATTCAGTTATTTTATGATTCAGCAATACCTAAAAGTAGTCAAATTTTCGTTGTTATTCGATCTGAATATATTTGCGATTTCTTCTTCTTTCAGGTAAGTTCGCCTCTGGTGGTCGTACTTGTGTTGCAAGTCAGTACTTACTTATAATTTGATCGTAAGTGCAAGTGCGCTCTTTTTTCATAGTCTAAGGGAAACCAGTGCAAGACAGTTTCACATATGTATCGAATATTGCGCCTTTGATTGATGTAGTAATTCACAATTTTGCTTTTCGTTGCATATTTGAAATTGTTCTTTTTAAAATATTTTCATAAAAGCTTAGTTTCATTTCCTAAAGATATATAAGTGTACACACATGCATATATATATATATATATATATACTATATATATATATATATATATATATATAATATATATATCTATATATATATATTCATATTATATCTTTATTTATAATAAACTACTCTTGTTTATATTTACTCCCTACCAGCTTTTTTATGTTCTTGTAATCTTGTGTCCTTCCCTTCTTATTTTTTTTTAGAGAGAGAGAGAGAGAGAGAGAGAGAGAGAGAGAGAGAGAGAGAGAGAAAGAGAGAGAGATCACTCCTTTTATTGAAATTTTTCAATAACTTCCTTTCACCTGAATAGTGCAACAAAATAAAAATATTTCATGTTTGAATAAAAAAAAATGTGCATATCCCCAAATCCCTCCTAATTGGCTCCCTTTTCTCTGTTATCTACGTAAGAAAGCATTTTAGAGATAAAGAAATGAAATAATTAAATTTTTATATCATCCCCTTTTTTCGTACAAAAGTAGTTGTTCTTATTGCATTTCCTTCGTGTTTCCTGGTTTACCCAATTTTGAGGTACTTTATGCCATAGAATTATTCATCTCTATACATTACAAAATTTCTATAAAATAAGTAATAGACGGGAATGATTGAATATGCGAGTATATTTTATTGAAAGAAATTGAGGGAAATATTTTACCCTGGCTTTTGAAGATATTTCTCTTGATGAGTGGATTTGTTTATTTATTTATTTTTATCCTTTTAGGAATCGTCTGCATATATGAATACATAGCCAACAAAATATATTAAATAATGCTGAGGTATAGAACATTTCATACGAAAGCATTTTATTTCAAGAATGCCAAATATTGTGTATATTCCAAAACACAGGGATTTTAGCATTTTTGTGAGAATTATTTTTTTAATTTTTTCCCACAAAATATGACTTTACTCTCGTGGACTAGGCTGTGTATTGTTCTCCGAGTCGTCAATATTTATTTATATTGTTTTGTTATTATTATTTATTTTTTAAGTTTTCTGGATTTAGTTATGTTAGGTTTTCCAGCCTTAAATGACCGATATATCGATGGTATTTTTTTTTTTACTAAAATTATGGCGACATAGTATAGATAAATATTCAAACTACGTCTTTAAGAAAACTGACATTTCTCTACAAAACTTTTTCCAAATTCTGTATCCGGAAGCTGCTGCAGATGTCTAGGCGAGAAGCCGGGATTAAAGTATTAATAGAAAACGAGGTGACATCTTGGAATAAATACTGCTTTTTATTTTTAACATTTCTCTTTTATCCATTGCCTGATGAGAGAGTCAGTTTGGTCTCTTAAATATATATTATATATATATATATATATATATATTATATATATTTCATATGATTTTTTTTGGTGTGTGTGTGTGTGTGCGAGAGAGCACGCGGCCGAGAGAGAGAGAGACTGACGCCCCTGTAGGTGTAATAAAACAACAATTAATTTGAAACATTTTATTCATAATTTTTTTTGCCACTGGTGGGATAACTAGACATCTGATTGAAATAGCATTTTTGAAACCACAGACTGGGTCATCTTATGTAAATTCGAGAGATATAAAATTAAATACATAGTTTTCATGAATGTTTTAGAAATCTATATTGAGAATGCCTGAAATACAGTTATCAAATTTGTAAATTCTGCCAATAGGTGATTTTTAGTGAATGTTTAAAGTTGAGTGACAGACTCTGAGAGAGAGAGAGAGAGAGAGAGAAACCTCCTTCGCCATCAAAGGCTGGAGTCAGAGTCTCCAGGAAGGAAGGATTCCAGCCTTTGAGGCTCCGAACTCTCTCTCTCATGGGACGTCGGTTACCTACATTTTCCTTTTTCTTCTCTTTTTACACCTCCTTTGGTGTGTGTATGTATGTGTTTAGTATAGATGAAAATAGAGTTGTAAAATGGAAACAAATACTGGATAACGAGGCACCCTAGCGAGTTCGGAGACTCAAAGGCTGGAATCTTTCCTGGAGACTCTGAATCCAGCGAAGGATCCTCGGAGTCTCCAACGACAAGACTTGAATAAAATTCTTTAAATTAACCTAGTTTTATTACACCTACAGGGGCGTCAGTCGATCTCTCTCTCGTATACACACACACACACACACGCACACACACACACCAAAAAAAAATCATATCAATAAAAAATATATATATATACATATATATATATATATATATATATATATATATATATATATATATATATATATAACGAGATGATAATTATCTCGTTATCATTTTAAAAGGTAGCGATGGACCAAGAGCGGCCAAAGGCAATTGGTAACACATTCTCTCTCCCTCTCTCTCTCCCTCTCTCTCGATTCCCAGCAGCTCTCTCTCTCTCTCTCTCTCTCTCTCTCTCTCGATATACCTCCCCCCTCCAATATCTAATGTCACCAAATCAGACATGGAACTTACAAAAATATGCATTTATTTAAAAGCAAAGTATTAACTGAATAACTCAGATTCTTAACAGAATGATTAAATGAAATGTTAAACTCAGAAGCCCAAATAACTCAGATAACCCTCGGTAATTAATCAAACACCAACATTAGTTTAGCCATAACACTAGGCACAGTCAACACAGTCAGTACACCATTTCTCCAGATTAATCCCACTCTTCTCCAGAACAATTCCCCTTTACCAGAATCGCCTGTTAGAAGACAGGAGAACACTCCGGTAAGCACAAGAGAATAATCAAAAGATCATATAAACAGAACATCTCTGAAATAAATATTCAAATACAATCCAGCCACACTTACGCCAAAATAAAGAAAAGTCTTACCCATCCAGCACAGAATGCACCACACTATATAAAAACACTTTGCAGAAGCCATCCTGGCTCTGCCTCTCTCTGTAATGGTCTCCCCCTCATTGTAATACTACATTTCATTATGTAGGGGGAAAAGGCTCGCACGTACGAATTCACACACAATGTTCACGCCCATAAACTGCTCGAATCCAGTTCTCAAAGTCACCTCTGCAATCGCTGTAGCAACAGGACGAGGCGCTGATTTGCTAAGACAGCAATCTCGATCACACCACCTCAAATAGACATGTCAGCATTCCTAAGCTCGTCACTCGAACACTCTGTCTCTAGGGAAGTTAAATGATGAGTCTCTGCATTCCAAGAAACGTCATAGCATATCACATTATATATTATTAATCATATTATCTTAGCAAAACCCCTCTTTTATGTAACATATATATATATATATATATATATATATATATATATATATATACGTGTGTGTTTGTCTGTGTCTTTCTGTGTTGTTTAAGAAACACACAAAAATCATGTCTATTATGTATGTACAAATGCAATTATATGGTTATGTATCACTAAAGTTAACCCTGTTTTTGAATGTTCGGTTGTTTTATGAAACTAGTTAGAATGCATTTAATTTCAATACACACACAAACACACACATATATATAGATATATATATACATTATATATAATACTAATAAATTTCCCCTTTGGTTGACATATATGAAAATATATTAATTTCGCTGTAGATCAAATTAGATACAAAGAATATTTGTAGCTCGATGTACTTATATGAATCACGGTGATATGATAAAAATTCATGTATATATATATATATATATATATATATATATATATATATATATATATATATATATATATATATGTGTGTGTGTGTGTGTGTGTGTGTGTGTGTGTGTATGTGCTGATTTTGGCTATATACGTACATGTATGTAAGTACGTATGTAGACTTGTGTGTGGGTGTGATTTTAATTACTCTTCAAGTGATTTAATACATCAAATACCTTCAAAAGAGAGAAACTAAACACGTAAACATATTTTGTTTTCCATTGGTAATCGAAGACAGAACAATCGGTATAGAGTTGAAATTATTTCTATATTTGTAGTCTATTTCCCGACACCCAACCAAAATAGATAAATAAATAAATAAATAAAAATTCAAATCCAATTCGTAATGTCTTAAGTGAAAAGTCTTGCCTTTTAGAAAATCCATATAGACTTTATTTAAAGTTAACGTTGTATTTTTGCAGTTTATCTATCAGTATTTTTCGACTTCCTCTACTTTGTATTTCTGTAAGCTGATATTTCTTCAAATTGTTACTCACTTCTTTTTCTTTTGTGCCTTGCATGAAAGTTTATTTACTCCCTTAAATTCAAGGCAGTCCATTGAATATAGGTTTTCTCTTAAGAAAAATGACTTTTGCAGCATCTGCGTTAGCCACTTAGGGCATTGGTTAGAAGGCCACATAAAACCTGTACAAGAAATATATATTTTAAACTACTGAAGGATTTTACTTCATTGTGGATGTGAACTGAGAATAATTTCAATAATTTCAACAAATCTCATTGGAATTTCATATCTTTGTAATAGTCTTATAAAAATTGGTCGACACTTCTAGAGGCTCAAGGATAAATTCCGAATTGACAAAAAGATCGGATCAGTGAACTACTCGACCAGGCGTAAGCCAAAAAAAAAAAAAAAAAAAAAAAAAAAAGTCCTCCTCTCTCTCTCTCTCTCTCTCTCTCTCTCTCTCTCTCTCTCTCTCTCTTTCTTTAAGCTTCAAAGACTGCAGACTGAAATGCACAATTACGAGTATGAATACTGATTTTAATAGTGTAATAAAAAAGACATTGTTTAGTAATACTTTCTTATTTATAAAAAGAAAAGAAACATAAATCATTTTGAGGAAGTTTGTTCTGATCATCTCAGGATCAAATCGCTTCCATATTCCGTTTTTTTTTTTATTGCCGATTCTTACAATAAACAGACTTATTATTTTGGTCTCCTTACAATGGGCGCTAACAATCCGCAGGAATACCCCAAGACCCCTAAATAATGTTGTGAAATAACTAAGATGATTTTGATGAAGTATCCTTCCCAAGGAAATGAGACTTTTAATATATACCGTGATTTATTGAAAGCTTCCCGGAATAAAGTGTGATATATATATGGTCTAGGCAAAAATATTGATAGCTTTATTTTTCACTTGACAACTAAGATCAACAATTAATGCGAATATATCACTTGAAACATATCCTAGGAAAATTGAAGAGATGACGATGAAGTTTTATTGTTGAATCTAATTCTATAGTACATTTAAATTTTATTTCGAATGAAATTTTTAGAGTTAGAAGAAAACAATCGATTTTAATACATGGACGGAAAATAAAACACGTTGACAGACAGTGACATTGTGAAAAAAAGTTTTACCTTGGTGAAATTCGTATACAACATTTTTGGTATTTTAGACACAAAGAACAAATTCATGAATTCGCAGACGCTGGGTCCAGGAACAACATGAGAGAGTTCGGAGCACTGTACTTAATTTCAGCACCACATTATCACATTGCCTGAGAATTATTGTGATTTTGGAATGTTCGATGTTACTGTGTTTTCAGCGTGAATAATATTGATAATCTGTGTACGTAAAACAAAGCCTAATAAGATGGAAGTTTTATGCACACAGGTTCATCCTTTATTACAGAACACTTAGGTGATCTTTAGAATGTCAAATACTTTAGGTAAAAATGGATGGCCACTTCTCTGATCTGATCGTGGAACCATTTCTAATTCTCAACAACTCGAAAATTAGAATGTCAAATATTTTACGTAAGAATGGATGGCCCCTTCTCTGATCTGATCATGGAACTATTTCTAATTCTTAACAACTTGAAAATTCAGTTTCTACTCAGCAAATATTAATCTAATCTAACTATGGGGACATATCTCTTATTTTCTTATAAGTGCAAGATATACGAAAGTGCTAGATTTAACGTTTCGATGGTAAATTGACAAACATTTTAGGAAAACCTTCTGACAAATGAAGCAACTATCCACTGAAAAGAACGTCAGGCATCTCGTCCTAAAATTGCTCTACAAATGCAGTGGTCATGTCAACAGGCATATGGATTCAACCAGCGATGCGGTGTTCTAAGACTGTCATTTAATATGACAATTAAATGACAGTAAAGAAAAAGGAGAAATTTTTACATATTTACAAAAAAGAAAAAAGATACATTATGCAATTATATTGCAAACTACTTAACACAATAATAACTATATAGATTAAAAAGAAATAATTTTCAGAGTCAATATCAAATATGCTGTTTAGAATTATATAGTGTACATGCACGCGGTGCTCATTTTGAAAAGGAGGAACAGAAAGAAGGCAGAAGTAATATGATAAAAAAAGCTGATCGTTTAGGAAAATATCAGACAACTGACAGTCTGATGAGATCTATTCGCTTTCACAAAGACTTTACCTAAACATCGCGGATTACTATGTGAAAACACATGTATACGCAAACACTCATTCATATTTTCTTTTTACTTGAATAAGAACGAACAATTACAGTGATAATTCTGAACTCATATTGGGAATGAACGTTGAGATGTTTGAGGAAAGAGGGAACGAAAGAGTTTAAAGCCGAAAGGAAGTTCTCCCTTGTGCCTTTTATTGCAATCCCAGATGGCAGAAGGGAATTTATATAATCCTGCCAAGCCGGACCCTCAAACCAGGATGATGCTCAGGTCCACTGAAGATATATGAAGAGGTATCTAATGTCCTTACTCTTCGGGAATATTATAAATGAGACCGATAGCATAAAGTCCTTTCTAATTGCCTGATGATGGCAGATTCTGCTTTATGGAATTTCATATTTCTTTATATTATTGGATGTATCATGGTTCTTGGTTTTGTTACAAATGGGATTAGAATAAAGTTCAATGTGGATATGAAAAGGCTTGTGAACTCATTTCCCTCCTGGTTCCATTTGCACTTTGATTAGACAAAATTGAAATGAGAGAAAATGATTGCTCAGAAATAATAGCGTAATGTTAACTCTAAGAATAAGTGCTTTGTACAATTATTAATATCATTTCTAGAGATGAAAAGTAAGCACTTAACTTAGAGTACAAATTCGAAAAAATAGAATGATCGTATTTTACAATGAAAAGCAAATCAGAAGCCGGATAGAGGTTAAATTTGAACCATAGTGATTGCATTACAATTGATAAAAATCGAGACAAAGACCTCTGCTTTCCTTGTGTACTCACCTTACCACCCGAATCTAGATCCAAAGTTTTGTCTATAAATCCATCTTGTGGGAAAAGTTGTGTATATTCAGTTGCTATAAAAAAAACATAATTCTTTCGAAAAGGTATTGGGAAAGAAATGTACTGCAAGGTCATAAATAACAGACCTAGAATTATAATACACCAGAAATAATAAATAAACGTAAAGAATAACATCGGTGGGCTCGTGGAAATATAAACGCTGTTGTATAAACAATTAAAAAGTATGCTTTATTTTTCTATCATTCGAGGAATCTACTAATTGGCTCCTTTTTCTCTGTTATCTTCGTAAGAAAACATTTTAGAGATAAAGAAATGAAATAATTACATTTTTATATCATCCCCTTTTTTCGTACAGAGCTAGTTGTCCTTTTTGCATTACCTTCGTGTTTCCTGTTTTACCCAATTTAACCAATTTTGAGGTACTTTATGCCATAGAATTAGTCATCTCTATACATTACAAAATTTCTGTAAAATAAGGAATAGCCAGGGAATGATTGAATATGCGAGTATATTTTATTGAAAGAAATTGATGGAAATATTTTACCCTAGTTTTTGAAGATATTTCTCGTGATGAGTGGATTTATTTATTTATTTATTTTATCCTTTTAGGAATCGTCTGCATATTTGAATTCATAGCCAAGAAAATATATTGAATGATGCCGAGGTATGGAACATTTCATATGAAAGCATTTTATTTTGAGAATGCCAAATATTGTGTACATTCCAAAACACAGGGATTTTAGCCTTTTTGTGAGAATGATTTTTCATTTTCTGGCGCAAAATATGAATCTACTCTCACGGACTAAGCTGTGTACTGTTCTTCGCGTCGTTAGTATTTATTTTTATTGTTTTATTTTATTATTATTATTTAATTATTCTGGATTTAGTTATGTTCACTTATCCAGCCTTAATTGACTGATATATCACTGGTATTTTTTTTACCAAATTTATGGTGCCATAATATAGATAAATATTTCACCTCTCGACGTCTTTAGGAAAACTGACATTTCTCTACAAAACTTTTTCCAAATTCAGTTTCCTGAAGCTGCTGCAGATGTTTAGGCGAGAAGCCGGGATTAAAGTATTAATAGAAAACGAGGTGACACATTGGGATAAATACTGCTTTTTTTTTAACATTTCTCATTCATCCCCTACCTGATGAGAGAGACAGCTTGGTCTTCTATATATATATATATATATATATATATATATATATATATATATATATATATATATATATATATTTGATATGGTTTTTTTATGTGTGAGTGTGTGTGTGTGTGTATGCGTGTGTCTGTGTACGAGAGAGCGCGCGACCGAGAGAGAGAGAGACTGACGCCCCTAGAAGTGTAATAAAACACACTTGATTTGAAAAACTGTATTCATTATTTTTTTCCACGTGGTATAACTAGACATCTAATTGAAATAGAATTTTTGAAACCACAGACTGGGACTTCTTATGTAAATTCGAGACGTATAAAATTAAAGACATAGTTTTCATGAATGTTTTAGAAATCTATGTTAAGAATGCCTTAAATACAGTTATCAAATTTGTAAATTCTGGCAATAAGTGATTCTTAGTGAATGTCTAAAGCTGAGTGAGCAGACTGAGGAGAAGAGATAGGAGAGCGAGAGAGAGAGAGAGGAGAGAAACCTCCTTCGCCATCAAAGGCTGGAGTCAGAGTCTCCAGGAAGGAAGGATTCCAGCCTTTGAGGCTCCGAACTCTCTCTCTCATGGGACGTCGGTTACCTACATTTTTTTTTCTTTTCTTTTTACACCTCCTTTGGTGTGTGTATGTATGTGTTTAGTATAGATGAAAATAGAGTTGTAAAATGGAAGCAAAGAATGGATAACGAGGCACCCTTAGCGAGTCCTGAGACTCAAAGGCTGAAGTCCTTCCTGGAGACTCTGAATCCAGCGAAGGATCCTCGGAGTCTCCATTGACAGGACTTGATGACGTCGAAGGTCTTTACATTATCTGTCTTCGATTATTAAATTACCATAATTATATTATCTATAGTTAATTGTTTACGATTTCTCTCTAAATTTTGACCATTAAAAACAATTAACCATTTTTCTGTTGAAAGGTGATTCATATTAGTTACCAAATGGAAGGAATTTCCTTTCAGTTTTTTACCTTTGATGGTGAGGGAGATTTCTCTCTCTCAGAGTCTGTCACTCAACTTTAAAAATTCACTAAAAATCACCTATTGGCAGAATTTAAAAAATTAGTAATTGTATTTAATACATTATTAATACATATTTCTAAAACATTCTTAATAACTATATCATTAATTTTATGCCTCTAGAATTTACATAAGATGACCCAGTCTGTGGTTTCAAAAATATTATTTTGGTCTGAAATGTAGTTTCCTCATTGGAAACAAAATTATGAATAAAATTCTTAAAATTAATTGTGTTTTATTACCCTTACAGGGGCGTCAGTCAATCTCTCTCTCGGTCGCTCTCTCTCTCGTACACACACACGCACACACACACATAAAATAAATCATATCAATAATATATATATATAGTATATATATATATATAATATATATATATATATATATATATATATATATACGCACCACACAAAAAATCATGTCTATTATGTATGTACAAATGCAATTATATAGTCATGTATCACTAAAGTTAACCCTGTTCGATACTTATGGTGAGTTCGAGAAGGTCTAAGTATAAATCATTTTAGGTCTAGAACTAAAATAAAGGAGATCAACTGATGCTTCACCTGCCATCTGCTACGGAAGCAGAGAAAGGAAATCCCCGAAAACTGACTTATTTTCTAATGCAAAAGTAAATTGTATTTTCTTTTCACTTATCAGAGAAGGACCTTTGTTCTAAGGACTTTCTTCTTGACAGATTGGGTCACTCCATAACGGCCCCAGTCAGGTGACTGTTGTGTTTATTTTTTTTATTTATTTATTTATTTTCTTTTGTTGTGAAAAATGAAGTTCAACGACTGACATTCTCTGAGCTGGATTTTGTTCAAATCAAGTATGTCCATATTCGTGCATTAATTATTCGTTCTTCCCATATCCACTTTACAATTTATAGTAGCCCAAACGAGCACTGTAGAATAGTTGTTTTATTTTAATGGGCTCTCATACCCACCAAGAAAAAGTTCGCTACATGGAAGGAGCTCTCGAGGGGATGGAAAAAAAAAAAAAAAAAAAAAAAACTTTCTTAAAAGACAAGACGCCGAAAGTTTTGATGAAGATTGTTGAACCTTGTTCCGGGAATCTCGTCTATAAAAGTGAAGTTTTCCCTCTTCAAACTTTAATATGATATGCTTATTTTGTGTTCTTTGCGGGTAATCTTGTATATAGTAGGATTCTCTGTTCCCAAGTTGTCACCGTGCATGAAAATTAAATATTACTATGTATTGATGATATAATTACCGTTTTTTATTGACTTATTTTATCTCTCTTTGTTCTTGGTTATTTCTTGTCCATTTCCTTGCACTGAATTTGTATATTTCCTTCTCACCAACAAGAATCTTTGTTCTGGGAACCGATAGTTTTTGGATAGCTAAATTCTGGACTGCCTTTCGCTCGAGTTCCTCTAATATCCTTAATTCCTTATCAACTAAGAATAGGATTATGATCCATTCATTTATGTCGATCATTTCATTATGAACAATTTTAAGGTTATATATATGTATATATATATATGTGTGTATGTGTGTGTGTGAGAGAGTTTGTGTGTGTCTTTAGAAAATCACAGCTGTTGTACGTGACATCATGATATATGCGAATAGCACAGGAAATTAATAGGCAGAAATTTGTAGCGGAGCACTTTCGTTCTTTGATGAGACATTGTCGAGGCACAAAAAAAAAAAATGAAGAAAAGTCTCGGCTACGAATTCCTGCGGTATTCGCTTTTATATGTGTGTGTATGTGGAGAGAGAGAGAGTGAGAGAGAGAGAGAGAGACAGACAGACAGACAGACAGACAGACAGAGAGACTAGAATCTCAAAGAGAGTTTGTTTATGTAAATGAGTGCGTTGTAAAAATACTTGTACATAATTTTTCTTCGTTTACTGCTGCCCTTTCTGTAGAGAAATTAAATTATTTATGTATGATTTAGTTAACATATTCAGAGACAAGCAATACTGTGTTACATTCTCAACCATATTAGCTATAAGTGACTTTTTTATAAATAAGCCTTCCATTTACGAAAATCTTATAAGGCCTGATCCATCCCTTGTATTCATTTGCATAGCAAAGCTGTGAAAATAATTTTTGTTTTATTCTTGGAAAACATTGAAAGGTTTTAGAAACTGACACATCTAATATAAAAATCATACCCAGGACTTGCTGCCAGTTTTTCCTTGAAATAGTAAAATATAGAGCAACATTTCCTTACTGTTGAATCGATATATTATGTCCTTAAAAAAAATTTTTTTAGGACAACAGCGATGACCTAAAAATATAAACGTTAGTGAAAGAAAATAGTAAGAAATGACCCTAATTCGGGTATCATTAATCCACCTGTCTCGTATTTCAGATAGAAAATGTGTCGTACGACACTTTATGACAATCTGAATGGTTATTACTTAAAAAACAACCAATACAAATATGTAAAGTGATGAGATATCCTATGAGTCCTTTTTTCCTTTAATTAATTTTTCATTCAGCTGTATATGACTAAAATGTAATTATTATGAATTAATGTAAATCTATTAATCTCGGTAAACTAGAGAGACACATTAATAGTCCTGAAAAAAAACACAGAAATAAATTAGCTCATACCACACATATCTAATTCCCATCGACCCAGTTTTAATTGGGTGATTCAGAGCCTTGATTTGATGTTATAATTACCCACTGATACAGAAATGTTGTGATACGACATACATAAAAAAGTTCGTTTTGTCGCAATTGATTATTTATTAAACAGACACGCGGGCCAATCACTGCAGCTCATGCGATCAGTAATGACAAACTCACTAAAGTTCCAATCTGTGCGTATGGCCTCCCTCACATATGTCGAAATGATTAAAAAAACAAAAAGGAAATATTTCCTCATTATTGAGGCAACTTCCCTTTTTCTAAAAATGAAATAAGTACGCTTAATAAAATATGGGAGATGCTGAGATGAATATATACGCATTATGTGTGAAAAGAGTTAAAAAAAAAAAAAGAGGAATGTGGAGATTTATTAAAGTAACAAAATTGTTGAGGTTATGTTGACAACGAATCAGTCTTGACTTATTGAAGGAATTAGAGGATAACAGGTTTGCGAAGAGGATAAAGAATTACAAGTGTTGGAGAGGAAAAATGAGTCGGAAAAATAATACCGTGGAAGACAAAATTAAATCAATTAAATGGCGCAGTATATTTGAGGATTTGGATCTCTCTGTTGCTGATCAAGTCGTTTATGCAGAAATATGAAGTGGCTGTACAGTAAGTTCCAGAAGTGAAGCGACAAATCTCAGAATTGATCGTACTACTTAAGGAACTCTCGTGGTGTTGCCAGTTAGTATATTTTATTTCAATTATTGTCATCCTATTTATCTGATAATACGTATCAGCGATTAACTGTATAAGCAGAGAAAGTATTTCCCCAGTGAATGATCAATGTTAGTTCAATAATTGTTTATTAAAGAAAAAAAAAATAGAAACATCTGCGGCTCTCAAAGGGTGATATCAAGACTTAGTGTTCACCATAGAGCGGCAGTAGGAACCGTGTGCATAAGCATTGGCCTAATATTTGTAAATTAACTTTCTACTTTAATAGCGTTATATCGAAAGTTATTATGATTTCTTTTCACAAAGCACAGAGAAGTTTAGTATCTGATTAAATGAAATATAAATAAGACACAGGTTGGTGCAAAAAAAAAAAAACAAATCCAAGTTAAATGCGCGTTTAGCATTGGTTACATGATTAGGCCTATTTCAAGAATCAAGGGGATATATTTTCCAGCTTTTTAGTTAATAATTTCATCGAATTTTTCAATTATGCAAATTTTGCATGTGGAATTGCGTTCAGGGTCGCACCAAACAAGTATTTTCGTAGGTTTCCACCTTTTTTTTTTTTGCAGTGCATAAGTGAGACTATTTTTGTCCATACGATCCGGAATGTGAATATGCTTGGCGAGCATTATTTTAATTCGAGTATCTCCTGTTATGCTCTCTCTCTCTCTTCTCTCGTCTCTCTCTCTCTCTCTCTCTCTCTCGGGACCCTTTTATCTAGCCAGGAATAACAGGAGGTCCGTTTTAAGAATCAAGCACTAAGCCTATTGGTCATGCTCGGGTGCTTCTTTATATATATATATATATATATATATATATATATATATATATATATGATGAAGTGTTTACATAATAAAAATATGGAATGTTAGTCCATATATATAAAAGATTGCTTGCAGGAATGTGATCAGACTAGAGACGCTAAAGATGACGTATACAATAAGTATGTAGGCTAAGATAACATGCCGTCACCTGTAGTCATTCAATTGTTTATAAACATTAGTCCAAGCTCCCTGCTTGAGACAACTACCCGACCTATAATTCAAACGGCCTACGTGATCTGTAGCGTGTCTCATTTGATTGTGTGTTCGTATGAAACTATGTCATTTGTATGTATGTTCATATGTTCGAACTACTGTCTGTTCCTTCATAACTTGTAACAGAGATGGTAGACAGGCAGAACAGAGTTAGCTATCGTCATTAGAAGACCTGTATCTCTTTACCTAAGCTTTATCATGTAGAGAGAACAGAAGTAGCCATCATCATTGGCAGAAGCGATCAAGCTATCGTCATAGAAGACTTGTACAATCATATCTGATCTTCAGCATGTAAAACTTCAAGAATATATATATTTTTATACTTCGTGTTTTCTACAAGAACCTCCTCACCATGAGTTTAACACATCGTCGTAATAACTAACAAGATAATATCGACTTCGTAAGTGATCTACAAACACTCCAGACACTCCATTGAAGATGGAAGTGCAATACCAACCGACTTAGCGTAAGATTATCGCTAGTCTAACATTACCTCATAGGGCGCCTTATCATACAAGGCACAAGCCCTAATATATATATATATATATATATATATATATATATATATATATATATATATATATATATATATATATATATATATAGGGGAGAGTGGGGCAGAGTGGGACACGGGGTACACCGGGACACTGGCTTTTTAAGTGACTAATTGGTAATTTTTTCGAATGAGCTTCTAGTGGCAGAGAGAGTAACTAAAAATGTAAATAGTGAGCCATTTTTGTTTGGGGGATCAACAGATTAAAAATTTTTTCAAGCATTTGTTAATTTTTGGTGAGTAAAGTAAATTTTTTTCTTTTTACTTGTTTTGGATTCAAGTGCTCAGTGTTTGTACTAGTAATCCCAATATACAGTGATCGGATATAGGAAGGGATACAGATATGACAACTGGATAAATATTTGCCATGTGCTTATTGGCAAGGGCCTGTATTCATTTCATTGTCAAATTATTATAATGGGGCACAGTGGGACAAGAATCTTCGGGGCAGAGTGGGACAGTGTCCCACTGTGCCCCATGATTTTGAATCAATACGTTTACACTGTTTGTGTTAAAATCTTCAAAGAATACTTGTTATCAACAATGACACGTATAATAGTATATACTGTATTGCTATTTGAACCTAAATGTAAACTTTACACATCAAAAAACTTGTTTACAGTACTTCGTAATGCCAAGAAACAGGAAAAGATAAGCAGACATTGGAACTTTTACTGAATATTCTATGAAAGAAGCTGTTAAATTAGTATTAGATGTAACCAGGCAAAGAAAGGCAGCAGAAATAAAAAGAGTTGCACGAAATACTCTTCACATGTAGCTTTCAGATTGAAATATTTGTATTCCATCCTTTCATTAGCTTGATACTAATATTACTGAAATTGAGGGATATGAGAAAATCTTAAATTTTCCAAACTGCTCCAAGGGGATTCTTGGTGACTTTTGCTGTGCTATTCTACATCTCTTCAGGAATTGATAGAGCAAATTTCAGCTTCGTAATTTTTTAAAATCTAATTCTCCTGGATTAAACAGTTAAAATAGTTGAAAATATAGAGGTCTAGGTTTCTTTCCAGATAAGTCCAAAAAGCCAAAAATGCCAAAGAAGGAGAGATTATTCGAATGCGACCGAATTATGAATGCAGGTCTGTGTTCACATCTGATGAGGAGGTGACTCTAAAAGATTACTTAATCACATCCTCTACGATGAATTATAGCCTGTCAACAAAATCTACTCGCCAATTAGCTTACGAAATGGCAGTTATAAATGGTAAAACTTTTCCGCAATCATGGAATGTACTCGAAAGGCTGGGAAAGACTGGCTCTATGGATTTATGAAAATACGCCCTGATCTTAGTATTAGAAATCCAGAGGCCTGTATCCTTTCAAGATCAACTTCTTTCAACAAACATAATATTGATACCTTTTTTGCGAAGTTTAGAGAAGTATATGGTAGATTTGAATGTTTTGCAGATGGTTCTAGAGTTTACAATCTGGATGAAACTACTACATCTATGTACAGTCCAGAAACCACAAAAGGTCTTCGCACATAAAGGTTTCAAGCAAGTTAATCAAACAACAAGCAGTGAAAAGGGCGCACATGTTACAACATGTTGCATTATTAATGCATTAGGTACTGGCATCCCTCCTGCCATGGTGTTTCCTTGCACACACTTTAAATTCCATATGATCAATGAAGCTCCCCCTGGCACTCTTGGCTTAGCAAACTCAAAAGGTTGGATGGAAATGAGCTCTTTGTACAAGTAATACAACATTTTATAAAACACACCTGTTCATCAAAGGAAAACCCAACTTGTTTTATATATGATAATCACGATTCACATCTATCCATCTTTTACAAAAGCCTGGTGTCCCAGCAACTATCTATGATGTTCCTAGAATAGTCAACATTGCTTACCAACGACCCATGACTCCCTCAAACATTTTATCAGGATTCAGGAAAAGTGGAATATTTCCACCTGGTGCTAATATACTTACTGAACATGATTTTGCTCCTAGATCTGTCGCAGACAGACCTACCAAAAGGAATGAGGTACTTGATACAACACTTTAATTGGACGAAGGAGCTGGCCCATCTGGAGAATCGGTACCTCCACAAGCATTCTTAAGCCCTCGGTTATTCCGAAGATATCCAAAAGCTGATCCACGAAAAGACGAGGACGTAAGAAAGGTCGAAGTATGATTGCCACAGACACCCCAGAAAAAAGAAACTACTAAAAACAAAGAGATTAAAAAAAACTTACCAAGACCAAGCTTTTTTTAGAACCAGCTACTTCATCCACTGATGAGGAACCTATTCTTTCTGATCATTCATCTGATGACGTACCTGAGGAGGAGAGTATGATAATTGATCCCCATGCCTTTAAAGTGCTTGAAAGGGAACCAAAACTAGGTGACTTTGTATTAGTTGAATTTAGAACTGCACCTAAGAAGTACTATAATGGAATTTTAATTTCAACTAAAGATTTTACCGGAGATTTTGAGCTCTCTTACTTGAGAAGAAAAAAAAACTCAGTTTACGTATCCCCAAGTGCCTGATATAGCTTGTGGCTATTAAAGACATAAAGTTGTATTGCCTGCACCAAGATCAAATGGCAAAACAAAGAGGCAAAGCTCATACCTATATTTTGATGTTAATTTTGATCTAATAAATGTTTCTTGAGCTGCGTCCCACTGTGTCCTATGGTCTGTCCCACTATGCCTAAGTATGGGGCACTGTGGGACAATTTGAAAAGTTTTTATCGTGTATTATTTTACCCATGAAGAATTAATCATAGGGGGATGAACTCTTAACAGTTTGAAGTATATAGATCGATGCAGATTATGCAAAAGTGTCATTAAATTTTGATTGAAAATAAATTTTTGGCAATAAATTTAATTTTTTTTTGTCCCTCTGTGCCCCACTCTCCCCTACTATATATATATATATATATATATATATATATATATATATATATATATATATATATATATATATATATATATATATATATATATATATATATATATATATTAGGGCTTGTGCCTTGTATGATAAGGCGCCCTATGAGGTAATGTTAGACTAGCGATAATCTTACGCTAAGTCGGTTGGTATTGCACTTCCATCTTCAATGGAGTGTCTGGGGGTTTGTAGATCACTTACGAAGTCGGTATTATCTTGTTGGTTATTACGACGATGTGTTAAACTCATGGTTCGGTGAGGAGGTTCTTGTAGAAAACACTAAGTATAAAAAATTAAATATTCTTCTGAAGTTTTACATGGTGAAGATCAGGTATGATTGTATAAGTCTTCTAATAACGATAGCTTGATCGCTTCTGCCAATGATGATGGCTAATCCTATTCCTCTACATGATAAAGCTTAGGTAAAGAGGTACAGGTCTTCTAATGACGATAGCTAACTCTGTTCTGCCTGTCTACCATCTCTGTTACAAGTTATGAAGGAACAGACAGTAGTTCGAACATATGAACATACATACAAATGACATAGTTTCATACGAACACACAATCAAAATGAGACACGCTACAGATCACGTAGGCCGTAGTTGTCTCAAGCAGGGAGCTTGGACTAATGTTTATAAACAATTGAATGACTACAGGTGACGGCATGTTATCTTAGCCTACATACTTATTGTATACGTCATCTTTAGCGTCTCTAGTCTGATCACATTCCTGCAAGCAATCTGGTCTTTTATATATATGGACTAACATTCCATATTTTTATTATGTAAACACTTACATTAGCTCGGTCAGCTACCAAAACCAACCACTGAATATTACTCAAACTTGACTTGCATTTGACTTATAGGAGTGTGATACAGACACTACGTGAATATATATATATATAAGTAAATAAAAATTCATGGTGTACATGAATTGATTCAAGTAATAAAATATAAAACAATGATATTGGTAAATAATAGTGATCACGTGATATATAATGATACAGCTTTTCACTTCATCTCTTTAAGATACTTATGCTACAGAAAATACTAATGTACTCTGATAATTGCATAGAATGAAGATTAACATGATAAAAATCATATTTTAACTGATAAAAAATTTCATATATGAATTGATAAAATTATTAATGTTTATGCTGATTGATTCGTTGATTTTTATGCTAAATGTTATATATCTGATTCATTAATCAATATACTAACTCATATATAACTGCAGATATTGGTATGATAAAAGGTAACAGATTGATTATAGGCTACCTGATTTGTTTATACATATGTATATGGATTCATAAAATTATGATTAATATATGTGCACTTTAAATAGATATTCCTATTGCGTACACGCAAAGATATATTTTTCGATTCTGTTATTTATGATCATTTATATATAGATTCCTAGTGCGTACACGCAAAATATATATTTCGATTCTGTTATTTATGATCAATTATATATAGGATACATGATACTTTATATATATAGGATACATGACCGAGGTTATACTACTTCACTTTTAACTAGCTTTCGAACCACTTTTCGTCCATTACACAGTTCCAGACATCCACCTATAGCCAAATGAAACGGCCTTTTTCAATGGTTAAAACAAGGGGAAAATTTGCCTGGGCGGGTCCAACGTTCTATTTTGCGCTCATACTTATTCTCTGCATCCTAAGCTACACGATTACGTTCGCGATGAATAAAAAAACATCCCCAGCACGAGTCCTTCGCCAGCAAAGTAGAGTTGAATATCCTTCGGGTCGTAATTGTCGGAAGTATGTCCCTTTTGTAGTCGAATTCCGACAGCCGCTGGAGCGTTCCGCATGAAAACGAGATTAACGACGAGATACGGTGTCGGTCGAGATTAACGACGAGATACGGTGTCGGTCGAAGAAGTCCATGAAATTCCATTCACATTGTAGGCGGTTGTTACTTGACTATAGTCGTCCGCTGCGACGAACGATTTTTTGAAGTTGCGATGTGAAACTCTCGTACTGCAGGATACTGTAACCAGGTTCCATTAATCAGCCTGCAAGTGAAATTATACTTGTCACAAGGGCAAAGTAAATTCAGACAACATCCAAATACGGGAGGGGAGAGAGCCATTTAGACCAGACTTAACCCACATGAATTCGCTGATATTTTGGAATTCAAAAGAGTCCACTGTACAAACTTTTTTATCCATGGCATTAACAATGAGTGAACCTATCCAGGTCTATGAGGACTGTAAAAATATCCATAATTATAAAAAATAAACAGATATTCAATACGAATCCCAAAGAAAATTCGATATTACAGGTAGTAAGTTACTAGACAAAGAAGTGGAAAACGGAGCTATTTGTAAGATTGCCAGGCAACATAAGAATCAAAGAGAAGATTAATCATGATTCTGTATTTCTCTATGCTAACTGAAATTAAGTTGTGATAAAATCTGATCCTATGTGCCCTAACAAAAGTTTCATATTCAATTTTCTCGCGCGCATCCTCTGAGGTTAATTTTTAAAAACTTTATTAATAGGTAGGAGATGCAACGAAAAAAACCCACTATGTAACTAATTTCTATATAAACTTTGGGTTTTTCAAGAAAATGCGACATTTTCCCATGAATGTGATTTACCTGGATTGTAATAAGCTAATGTTGCAAGTTAATAATCCATATCCATATCGTGATACTTCTAAATGTCTATGAGGTTCAGAAAAAAATTAATTCATTTTGATGTTATAGAAATTCTATTTCCTTATTTTGTTTATTAATTTTAAAATGATTGCAAGTTGCATTGCGCATACCGATAGACACCTGTACCTAACGTCTGCCTTGCCCATGAGAAGTTCGGGCTAAGCATTCCTTTCTCCAGTCAATCTGTTTTGCAAGCAGAGACGACACACAGATGAAGCCTGTGTAAGCAGATTATTGAGGTTTAAAGGAACAAATGCTGATACGGCAATGATGACGTCGTCACTTGGCAGGAGATTGCTCTCAGCCAGCTAAGAGTTACGTTACTTGCTGTAATAAATACGACTTTAGGATAAATTTATTATCTTTTAATACTCGACCCACACGAAAAGAATGTCTGAAAAAAAAACAGTACCAAAATTGAACAATATATTAGTTTTATGTTGGAAATCTGCATAATTGTAATTATGTTAAATTAAATATTCCTTATTCAAACTAATGAAAAAAGGTTTCCATACAAATTCTATATATATTTAGCCCTGTATAAGAGTCATATAGGATTATTCGATAGATAACATTTTCACTTCTAGACTTCCTGACTTTAAAATCTCTTTTATTTTATTTTATTTATTTTATTTATTATTATTTTATTTATTTATTTATTTATTTAATTTTTTTTTTTTCATTGACTACGAATATAAATCACCGGGACAGACAATATGTCAGTAGATTTTGGATATGTGTTTGAACTTTTAGCTTATTTGTCATTACTAAAGCGTTAAGTTAGAGTTCAAATCTTTACGCATATATATTTGGATATTTAATTATCTATGGTTACGTTTTGCTTATTGATTTTATCGTGATTCCTTTTTTATTATAATTTGTAACCCTTCCGACTTCTTACGGAGTGTATTATATTGACTCCACTTGTATCCATATTTATTTTATATATTTATTTATTTATATATATATATATATTTGATAAATTAATGGTTGGCTTGAATATGTGGAAAAGTGTTCTAGCGGCGTACCGTATAAGGCTACTTGCGGCATCAATTCTATAGATACAAGATATAAATGATAAAGGTATTTAAAACCGCGAGAACCGCTAATAATCCAGTTTCGGATCCAATATCACGAGTTGTAACTCGTAAGACATTGACACTTCCTATTTAATTATCCGTTATTCTACCAAACCGATTGACTCTGGGTGATAAAATATATTATTGGTTTTCTTAATGGAAAGGAATTCACACCACGTGTTATGGAGATTATTATTGATTTACACCACCCGAGTCACAGATTATTATGTGTTGAATTCCATGTTTACTGATTTAGCACTCATAAATATTCTTAACACACTCAATTGCGGTGTTTGTTTTTTAGTGCTATTATTCTATATAACGTGTCAAGGAAAAAACTAATTGAACACTAAGAAGTGGTTTATTCCCTCTGTCAGACTCGTAATTCTGTTAATAATTCTAAGTATATTCTTTCAAGGATTGATTTGGCACAGGATAGGCCCTTAACTGACAGGTGTCTTAGTGTGTCCCTTGTTTTCATGACACGTGTTACAATCAGTTATGTGCTTTTTATATCTGTAAGCATTGTAGGCCAGTAAAACAGTGATTTGGCTTTCCGTGACATAGTAGGGAAACCTGGATGACGGAATGCAACCAGTATTTATGACGATTGGTATGAAAGAGATTATTACTACTACCTGGTCGTTAGTCATCTGCTGTGTTCTTCGAGTTTTTCCTCGTCACGGACCTACATATAATATTACATTTGATTACATTATTCTGATACACATACTTTAAATATACTTTTGCTTTAGGGTTTCTGCTCAAAGTGTTGATTGTTTTTGCTTAGCCGCTGACCCTGTTTCCGTTCGAAGTGTTTATTGTTTGGTGTTTATTGCTGCTGACTCTGTTTCCGTTCGAAGTGTTTATTGTTTTGGGTTATGTCTGTTGACTCTTGCTTTGTTCAGTTTTGTAACAGTTCTGCGCTCCAACCCAGATATTCAATGCTCGCGATCTCTTGGGTTAAGGAATTTTCTTGTTTAGATACGGTTTTAACAATAGGCACGGATGTTTCTATATCTTTTAGTCCAATTAATGGTTCTTTGCTGTATGGTGCGGGATTGCGGGATAATGCGTCAGCTATGATATTTGCTTTCCCAGGTAGATATCTTATCTTGGCTCCAAAGACCTGAATGATCATTTGTCACCGAGTTCCTTTTGGACTGTGATTAAAGCCTTTGAAAAACTCGGTAAAGGACTCATGTTCAGTAAGGACTTTATCAGGATAGCCATAGATTATGAACTTAAGATGTACTAGTGAGTTAAAGATACCTAGCCCTTCCTTGCCTATTACTGCATATTTACTTTCAGAGGGCTTTAGTTTACGTGAATAAAAAGCTATAGGGAAGAACTGTTTATCATATTGCTGAAGTAGTATCCCTCTTACCCCTTGGTCTGAGGCGTCTGTTGCAATAAAAAAAAATTCCTTATTTAAATCAGGGATTTTTAAGTTAGGTGAGCTGCATTATTCCGCTTTTAAGATATCGAACGCCTGTTGATGCTTTTTAGACCATAATAAATCTACGCTCTTCTTCGTAAGATCTGCTAAAGGAGCTGTCATGATTGAAGAGTTACATATTTACATACGATTGTAATACCCACTACAGCGCCAAAGTGCTGTATCCCCCTTTTACGTTAATAGGTACCGGAAGTTATGAATAGCCGACACCTTACCATGGACTACTTTTAAGACCTTGACCAGACACATAAAACCTAGATAAACATGTTCGGTTTTAAAAAAACTCACATTTAGATATTTTACTCTGAGATTATTTGTCTTTGTCTCTGTAGCACTAGCTCTACTTTTATGTGAATGTACTTCTAGGTATTAGAAAAGATTACAAGATCATCCATATAGGCATGTAGGTTATCCCCTAAAAGTCTCCAAACACTATATTGTAATTGGGGCGCAACGTAAGCCGGAGGCATACGTAAAAAATTGATAATGTCCCCTGAGTGTGTTGAAAACGGTGTATGAGGTACAATCACTTAGGTAATGGTATCTGGTAAAAGCTTTTAAAGTAAGTCCAAGCTGGTGAAAAATTTATTCTAACCTAACAGAGATAAGATGTCGTCGGTACATGGCACTGGAAACTATCGGGAGTCGTTTCCTTGTTTAAGCGACAGAAATCTACGCAGATTCGCCAAGTCCGATCTTTTATGACATGACGTTTGAGGGAAAAATTATATGGGCTATTTGATTTCCTAATGACTCCTATTACTAACATTTTTCAACTTCGTCATTTATCTCTATTTTGAAATTCCATTGAGAGTCTATACGAAGGTACGTATATAGCTTTATGTTTGTCCTTAGACCGTATTTTGTGTTAAATTACATCCGTTTTTTTTTTTCTCCGAAAATCACTCGCTAGTGGAGAAACTTCCTGGTATTCAGATAAAAGATAAAAAAAAAGTTTCTGCTGAATCATCTCTGCTTGAATGACTTTACTGATATTACTTTAGATAGAATATAAGAGAGATTCATCCACGACTGATTGGGCGGGATTAAAAATTAGCAACAATAAAAAATGCGATATTTATATGTATAGGTTTTTGTGGATTACTATATTAACTTGTTTGCAGCGAGTCAACCGTGTCTAGGGCTTTGTTCGCGGAAATCGTTATATTTCAGAGTGTCGGGAAGGATTAAAATTTCATTTCCCAGCAAGGTCTTTTTACACGCACTAAGACATTCGAGGGTGCATGCTTCTCGAGATTTTGCGTGCAAACTACGACTGCGGTTGTGGGAGAATTCTGTTGGGTCATTTGAACAATGTTACGATTTATGAGACAAATGTATAGTTCCTTTATATAAGTTATTATTTGATTAACTGTCTCATTTTTGTTCAAACGGATTTTAATATGTTTGAAGGTTTATAGGATTTCCCTTTGATAAACACGCCTTATTTTGCAGGATGTAAGATAATATTTTGTGTATCCCTAGATGGATATCTTACAATTACACTAGATACAGATCAATGTTTTTTATAACTATAGAGGTATCTGTAAGCGCTCGCTTATCCGGACTTCTCATTAGGGAAGTTCGAACAACAGACGGTGAGTCCGTAAATACAGGATATTACGTGTACTAAAGGAATAAACAAGATATTCTAATTTTTACGGCGCGTACAGTCGGGCTTTATCCACCACTACTTATAATAACTTACGTATTAAAAAAAAACGAAAACCTGCTCTGATTACTTTATACGGTCGTGTGTTTCATAGGAAAAATCCTTTTTTAATTCAAAAAGATATCGGTATCGCTTTTCCCCACTCTGCTAGAGTCGCTTATTGTGTGGAATTTGCTATGCTTTGAACACTCCGCAGATTTAACTAACCTTGACCGCTTGACTAGGTGACACAGTAACCGAGTTTGCTTGTTTGATTCTGAAAGGCTACTGTTTCTATTTCTTTTTGTAATAATTAGGATCCTTCTCTTTATTACCATCGGCAACGTATTGTGTGGTTACGTATAAAGCAATGAATGACGAACTATTAGGAACTGAGCGATTACTAATAAGACAAGTTATCGCTACTGCATACAATATTAACTGTTTGTACTTCATTCTTTGCTAAAATTTGAAATAGTGAGGGATCCTGGTCAGCGCATTCAGCCTGATGAAAGTTTTTTACAGACATGTTATTCCTTGCAATCCAGCCATATTTTTAAAGTTGAGTTGAGTCATTGAGGTTCGATATTTTATATAACTCAAAAAGCTCAAGGCTAAAACTGCGATCGGGACTTTGCAAAGGAGCATTTATTGTCATGACCCGAAATAGTGTTACCTCTAATTTATATAGATTTGTACGGGTGTTCCACTTGTTTTTTGTGTGTTTTCTAATAATCACTACGGTGCTTAACGACCCTATCCATGCATCTGTATAAATACAGACGTCCACTGCGTAAACGCATATTCACTGTTTAATATGATTTGTTACGTAAGGGATTATAATCACCCAAAATGATAAAATTAACATAGTATATGATTATGATATTTCAGTAGAACTTCTGGAGACAGACACTCAAAGATAAAAAAAACTCGCAGTAGCGAAATCTCAATGATGTAGATAATTTCTGTAAAAAAGTAAGATTAAGAATGTCTCGTAACTTCAGCCACAGGAATAACGAAATTCGACCTGCAAAGGAAACACTCAAAGTTACTCCAAATGAATAAAAATTGTACTTAGCTTGCTTTTGTGGGAAGTCACGGTGTTCCGATAACGACACACGGCCTTGGTCCTCCTTCTCTATTTAGCGGATGACCTGGTTTGGCTTCAGTTTCCCCGTGCGCGTTGTTTCGATGATTCGAGCCCTTGAAAGATCGATGCTGCAGACGCGTTCGGTTTGTTTCTTGCAGTGCCGGAAACGCTCACTAACGATGTTTTCTTGAATGATTCTAATGAGAGACGAAGCTTCCGTTGCCGTAGGAAAAGGACACGTCGGTTTTGTTTCTTGAAGTTATTCACTAAACGATGATACTAAGTTGCTTGACGAATCTTGTTGTTTTCTGAAGTCGCTCACTAACGATGATACTAGGTTTGCTTGAAGAATCTGCTGCTTCCGTCGTCGTTGACTTCTTATGATACATGATTTATTATTCTGGTTTTTTCTTCGTAGGACGTTGTAGAGTTCTTCTGGTCCGCTGGCCACCAATATTAGGGCTTGTGCCTTGTATGATAAGGCGCCCTATGAGGTAATGTTAGACTAGCGATAATCTTACGCTAAGTCGGTTGGTATTGCACTTCCATCTTCAATGGAGTGTCTGGGGGTTTGTAGATCACTTACGAAGTCGGTATTATCTTGTTGGTTATTACGACGATGTGTTAAACTCATGGTTCGGTGAGGAGGTTCTTGTAGAAAACACTAAGTATATTAAATATTCTTCTGAAGTTTTACATGGTGAAGATCAGGTATGATTGTACAAGTCTTCTAATAACGATAGCTTGATCGCTTCTGCCAATGATGATGGCTAATCCTATTCCTCTACATGATAAAGCTTAGGTAAAGAGGTACAGGTCTTCTAATGACGATAGCTAACTCTGTTCTGCCTGTCTACCATCTCTGTTACAAGTTATGAAGGAACAGACAGTAGTTCGAACATATGAACATACATACAAATGACATAGTTTCATACGAACACACAATCAAAATGAGACGACGCTACAGATCACGTAGGCCGTAGTTGTCTCAAGCAGGGAGCTTGGACTAATGTTTATCAAACAATTGAATGACTACAGGTGACGGCATGTTATCTTAGCCTACATACTTATTGTATACGTCACATTTAGCGTCTCTAGTCTGATCACATTCCTGCAAGCAATCTGGTCTTTTATATATATGGACTAACATTCCATATTTTTTATTATGTAAACACTTACATATATATATATTATATAATATAATATATATATTATAATCTATATATATATATATATATATATATATCTATATTATATCTATATATAGTATATCTATCTTTATATCTATTTCTATTTATATTATAACTATCTCTTCCTATCATATATATAAAAATAGAGTATATCTATTAGCTATATTTTCATATATATCTATATTTACTACTATCTATATATATCTCTATATCAATCCTTATCTCGATATATATATATTCTATATATATATCTATATATATATCCACAAAAAACTAATAAATTTCTGGTATACAATAATGCTTGATTGGATCAAACTTGTTACTGGTTGTCCGAGGAAATATGAATTTGGGTAATATCGCTCCCTTATGATACGCCCACTTACGCAAATTCAGTCTTAAATTTCACGATTGGGATATGATTCGAAGATTTGAGATAAAAAGTTGAAGTGAAAAAGGTGAAGATTTTACGTGTGTTATGGTTGCTTGCGACCGTCTTTCATATTTTTCATACAGGGAGTCTGTTTCCCAGGTGCAAGGACAGGTCCTGGTGTCGGTCCTGAAGGTTCTCTCTTTGCCTAGATAACAGACAATGGCCCTGCATTGTAAGCCTTGCAATGCCCGGAACTAGGCCTAGTCACCTGAAGGTAGCAGCAGCAGCAGTTAGAGCCTTTCTCGAAGATGGTGTTTTATGCTTGGTCCTAGAAGCTAGAATCAGAACTACCAACCACACCCAACTTCTCTATTGAATCTAGGTGCATTCATGGTTGATTATGTTTAATGTCGCGGAGATTTTCCCTTTACATTCTATTGATACTTGCATGGTTTTATGCATCTTCGCTAAAATAATTGATAATACACTCTGATATTAAATATTTGTTTCCACATTGCTCGAAATATACATTGGTAATGTTGGTTATCCTGTGTTGAACGAGAATTTCAACTTGTTTCGTTTCTATAGTTTGAAGTACTTAGTATACTTTAAAATAATTACTATTACCGTAATTTTTTCTTATGATTTTTATAAATATCATAGATTTGATATTTGTGCATTATGTGTTAGCTTTATTTTGCTTGATAGGGCTTTCACTGTAGAAAAAAATAAGTTTTTCAGCTACGAGTCATAGTTGCCAGTTATTGAATTTCGAACGAAATCCTCTGATATTTGTCGCTTCAATTCTGGAACTTACTGTACAGTATGCAGGAAAACTCGAGTGACCTGATATCAGTGATTTTCGTTCAAAAAGTGACTAACTGGCAACTCTTACCTACTTCACATTTCTAAAGACGCTAAATTGCAACGGCCAAACATTTTGAAACTTCGCTCAAAAAAAGATACAGTTCACTTAGCATGGTTTTATAGTATAATGCTCTAATTTTTTTTATCAAAATATCAGCTAGATCATTAGAAAAACATTAACACCTTGATTTTTAATTATGGTAAATATGAAAAGACGTACATACTTAACGAATTTTACTTTTTAGCCATCTTAGTAATTTATTTAATGTAATGAACGTATCGGAGATGTAGTTGTGGGCATGGTCTAACAAGACGTCAAATGTGGTCATTTGCCAAATATGGTTGGAGCAACCCGACAGCGACCGGAAACGTAACCCCCAACAAGGAGAGCTATAGTTGAGCTGCATCTCGCCAGATTTACAAAAAAAGATATAGCTAATCGTCTTAATATCAACAAGACAACTGTGTATAGATGGCTAAAACAATACAACGACGGAGAAGGATTGAAAAGCCATCCTATCTGGGAGACCCCGCTGCACAACCGCAGAAGAAGACGAAGTGTTAATCAACTTTATAACCGAACACCCGTTTTCGTCATCATTTTCAGTGAAACGAGAAACAAGTATACAAACATCAGTTGACACTGTAAGACGTCGGTTTCGAGAAGCTGGTCTCCTATCCAAGAAACCTGCGCTCAAGCCTCCACTTACACAGACGCATATGGACCATCGTCTCGGGTTTGCGCTCGAATATCTGTCCAAGAGCGAGCAGTTTTGGGAAACTGTTATATTTTGTGACGAGAAGACATTTTGCAACGACCAACAGGGAAGACTGCACTGCTGGCGTCCAGAAAAAAAATAGGTAATGAACATTTTCTTATTTTGCCTTATAAATTTTTACATGGTATCCTAGGTGTGATATTCTTTGAATTATGGGCCTACTAAGAGATTCAGGGCTTCTGTAACACGGTTTTTTCGCAATAACTTTTTATCTATGCATTTCATGAATATAACGCTTATTCAGAATACACATTATATCTACACATAAATTTTGACTGTATTCTGCATTACGTAGGTTGAATAAATTTGATACTTATAATGTAAAAGTGACTTTTTTTGAAGACGGGCCAACTTACTCTGAGATAAGGTTTCGAACGCACTCGTTACGTAACTTATGACAGCATTTCTTCCCTCTTTTTCGATGGATGATTGGCTATAAGTAACGAAGGCTATACCTCTGGCAACAATGACAAAAATTTAAATACAAGCAAAGCAGTACACCTTTATGAACTCTGAATCCTCTCCACTGATAATTGTCATAATGAACAAACCAACAAAATATGTTATTAAATACAAAAACACTTCGATTATTAGTCTAACTCCCAAAATAAGTGTCCTAAGAAATTATAGTCTACTTTATAGGTCACAATCAGATTGACAAGATGTAGGGAATAGTTGGTAATTTTCGAAGACATGGTAGACAAGCTTGATTTGATAACTGCTGTATCCAATGTCAAGCAATTTTTGTTTATCGGCTATCTATCTATTTACTAAAAAAAAAATAAATAGACGGTACCGTATTTTGGCTTTAAACCGTCACCAATAATTATCGTCAGAATGATGACTTCATGAGGCTCCACCCACTTTGGCCTCGTTATAATTCAGGATAACAATGAAGGCTATCATGGACATTGTTGTATTAGAAAATCTAACTTCTGGCTATATAAACTCATTTCTCGAGTAGTTGTAAGAAGTGCTAAATGATCCTCAGGGATCCCAGCAGTTGGCCTAAACGTTTAATTCATGTATATTGCTGCTATTACTAATTTTGCGGCACTACTGCTACAGTAGTATTACTACGCTAGTACAGATACCCCACCCACATCTATGTATCGTTCCGCCATTCATAAAGTTTTTATATCCAACATGGTCGTACAGACTAAAGAAGAAGAAAAAAAATTATTTCGGATGATCCGTTGGTCTGCTGGAGATTTTAGCACATATAAGCTTGTATTTACTTTGGATAAAAATCTTATTTTAACAAAAATAGTTTTATAAAGACTGTTTACATACAATCTCTCTCTATCTCTCTCTTGGTGGCATAGTGAATAGTTAATGGAAATGTTCAAAATCCTGAATGACATTACAAGTATTATAATCACATTACGCTAAATACAAATCAGACCATAAACATTGGATTTAAACTAGAAACTGAATAATTACCTATTCAGGCTATAGTAAGTATAAAGTTGTAAGTCGTAAGACTACGGGGACAATTCCAAATCATGTTAGCCATTCTTGACTACTATGGGTTTCATAGCCGATGGAATAAGGTGAATGGGTTTCTGTCTGGTGGATGGGCGGGGCAACATTTCGTAAAACAATGTTTACCTTGCTTACGTAATGAATGTTTTTTTACTCTTGGCTCGCAATCATTGGCCATGACGTCGGCTAGAGCATTTTTATTCTATAAAAATTAAAACTATCGGGTTTAGGTTATTGATAATGCTGACAAAATTTGTGTGTAGTTGTAAAATATACATATGTCAACTTTCAGCTACATCCGATGCTTTAATAAGGAGCAAAATCCAAAAAACCGTGTTACAGAGGCCGTGAATTTCATAGTAGTCTGTATATATGCAAAAGCTTTAATGAATAATAAATCCTCTTACACTGGTTTTTAAACCTGCTGACAAATATATTTAATGGAAGTTTACGATATAATCAGGGAGAAATAGTACAAGAGAAGGTACAAAGGTTGTTTTTGCATGTAACGACAGGACTTTGAGACGGGTAGTAGAAGGGGCGTTAATTTCATTAAACGAGACCTTTGCAGGAAATACTGGATTTACAGAAAATACAGCTATTTGTGAAGAGATATGTCGAAAAGGGAAAAGTTCAAACTTTAGGAATATATATGCCAATGATGATGCTGCTTCCTCTCCTGTTTACTCCACTCAGGTCATTTCTCCAACAAACCACCCAACCAGCATAGAACAAACAGCTGACAATAGAAACATTCCCCCACGAAGATCAAGACGAATTCTGGAAAGAACGAGGGCTCAACCGCCTGATCATTCATAATATAAACTAGCTTGTTACCTAACCGTTATTGTTTTTTCAAATGTTTGTGCTCCTACTTGTCAGTTCCTTGAGGTGACATATCACATTTTAGTAAACAAGACCACAGCTGATGGTCGAAAGCTTTAATCCTGTACAAGAAATATATATTTTATACTACAGAAGGATTTTACTTCATCGCAGATTGTATCCCCATATATATATATACATATATATATCTATATATTATATATATATATATAGATATAAATATATATATATATATATATATATATTATATATTATATATATATATATAATATATTATATATATATATATATATATAGATATATATATATATGTATGGTATGTATGTATGTGTATATATATATATATATATCTATATATATATATATATATATATATATATATATATATATATTATATATATAGTTTTTTAGAGTTAATTAGACCAGGTTGGCCAAGTGGATTTCGCGCTCTGTTTAATAAACTGGCGGTCCGAGTTCGATTCTCGGCTCGGCCAACGCTGAACCAGAGGAGTTTATTTCTGGTGATAGAAATTCTTTTCTCGATATAATGTGGTTCGGATCCCACAATAAGCTGTAGGTCCCGTTGCTAGGTAATCAATTGGTTCCTAGTCACGTAAAAATATCTAATCCTTCGGGCCAGCCCTAGGAGAGCTGTTAATTAGCTCAGTGGTCTGGTAAAACTAAGATATACTTACTTTATAGAATTAAATTAAAGTGTTTTCTTAACATTGCACTTCTAGTCTTAAAAGTTAAAAGTTCTGTGTTATAGGAATATTACTGAAAGTATGGCTTAATAAAAGCGCCAGTCCTTTTTTTTCTTAATCCATAAGATCTATTGATGTGAGGAAGAACTGCAGTTAAAACAGTTTCTTTTATATTTAAAAGTAAGCCCACTGTCATTGTTTCTCTCCGAATATCTGTAAATTTATATTTTCTCTAAATCCTTCTCTCTATTTTTTTCAGGTTTGAGGATAAATATGTCGAACCAAATCGACGAAGTGGGAGGATAACCGCGGGCCTTTGGGGTTGGATGGCGTCTTGCGGACCAGGTGCTTTAGTGCCAATCCATGAGCGATTAAATGGCAGGCAGTAGCCTATATGTTGACATTCTTGACGAGGTGCTGATTCCATCTGTAAGAATGCAACTGATTCCGGAACCGTTGCCCATATTCTTGGCAATGGACAACTCCTCTGTTCCCAGTGAGAAAAGGGTCACAGTGGCATCCAGAAGTTATTCGGATCGACTGGCCTGCAAAATCTCCGGATCTCAATCCCATTGGAAATTTGTGGGCCATTGTGACAAAAGAATGGGATGACTCCGTTCTGAACAGTGAACAAGCCATCATAAGCCATTGCTTGTCAGTATGGGAGTCTATGCGTGGGGAAAATATTTGTAGTAGACTGGTTGACAGTATTCCTAGACGGCTTAACTCGGTAATAGACAACCTAGGCTCACATACTAAATATTAATCAACTCTCTCTCTCTCTCTCTCTCTCTCTGTATGTATGTATGTGTAGCTATATATATATATATATATATATATATAGTACTATGTATATATATAATATATATATATATATATATATATATATATATAGATATATATATAATTATATATTATATGCGTGTTTTAAAAGACGAAGTTGTGTTTACTCTATTTGTTTTGCTGGAATTTGCATTTTATTTTTCACAGGGACCTATGTGTTTCAAAGAATTATACGTATTTTTAAATAATTATAGTTGTATACCATTTACTTAACCTAAGCCGTTTTTATTATCAATCATATTCATTATTTGCTACTTGGTTTATTGATGCCTTTACTAAATTACATTTCTTGAGATTTACCTAGGATTTCGTTAGACCCAACTGGTGAACTGAAGGGTGCATAGTGGCCCGCCAATGGCTTAGTTTGCCTGCCTTCGCCTTACCCGTAGGCCAAGTGCACTTCGCGCTTCTCGATTATATCATTCTTATTAAGCCTATAGGCCTATGAAGAAAACAATGACGGAAGTATACCACACCAAGACTGGAAGAATTTCACAAATCGTGCTTTATGGTCTTATAGACATCCTTTAAGTTTGCAAATATTTGATGCAACTGTTGCTGTCTGCAATATAGCCTAGTATGTTATAAAGTCAATAGGATTGGCCTAGACATTATTGTTTATAATACATTGCAGTTGTCCTTCTGTAGAATCTGCACCCGACAGTTGTAGCTGATCATATCCGACCTGATTATAGTCTATCATTCCTAAAGTAAAAGTAAAATAATAAAAATTAATTGTATTTCTTATAGCGAAGATTACTCTTCACCTCCCTTATTTATTCATTTATTTATTATTTACTTTTCTTCAATTTGAAGAAACCCCTCGGGAGACTAGACTTATGTAGCACTGGTTATAACCTATTCCTAAGCCATGATTTATTGCAAGTATCGAAATCATGATCCAGACTAACATTTGCTTTATACACAAAACTACAAAATCGAAACGTAAAAACTTTGAATTCATATCCCAAATGCATCGATTTTTATCATTAGACCATGCTCTGCTCAACTTTTCTCTCACTCCATCGCGATGTCCTCTTCCACTGTGTCCAGAGTCCAGAATGACGATCTACGACTCATGGAAGTCACTGTGAGCAGAGGTTTTCATGCTACAGTAACGTATTTAGTTTTCGTTCAGAAATATTGTAGCGTGAAATATTTTTGTTTTTCAGGTTCCAATATATTTCAATGATAGACCAACTTTTCCTCATACATACACATTTATAAGATATGAGATTTAATACTAAGTGGCAACTTGAAAACAACACTTGTCAAGTACAAAAAAAAAAAAAAAAAGGTCTCACGAGTTTTGCTGCATACTGTACGAAGATATCTTTTCTTGCAACGAAGTCTTTGTAATTTTGACAATAATATAACGTCCTTTAATGAATGATAGTGACCATCAATTACTCTTTAGTGCTGATGAAAAGCCAAGGACCAATGCATTAAACTATATGAGTCCAGAATGAAGGAATATTTCCAAAGATATCTGCAAATCTGCAGATGTCTTCCTCTGAATGGTCATTTCTCGGGGACTTTTCAGTTAACGTCACTTTCCTTCGACACTTCGCTCCTCCTGCGGAAACCGTGCAATTGAAATGCCGTTAAATAACGGAGGTTTTATCTCTGGAAACGCCAACACATTCAAATCATTCGGGACAGTTTTCAAAATGACCCAGAATGGGCGCGAAATGACTGGGAAACGGTGTCCGAATACACCGGACGCCCATTATTGGAACAAGAGAGTCACGTGACTTACATCATGATCTAATACGGCAGCTGTTCCTCCCTGCCCAGGACCCTGCAAAGTCTACTGAGTCCCGAGTCCGGTCTTTTTTTGTGCGTTTGAGATCGAATATGTCAGCATAGTGAAGGTATGTGGAACGGTTTAATCGTTTAATCTGTATATTATGTCAATTCGATTGCTAAGGCGAATCTGTGCACTTGAGGTTTCATCCGCATTATTGTTAGAATGGAGAGAGTGCCTTCGCCTTCATGTGAAATATACCTAAAGGTCAATGTCCGCTTTCGTCGGTTGTTGGTGAAATGTGTCCGAGGAACTGTTTACAATTGGAATGGACAGCGATGAAGTAGGTAAGTAGGTATAGCCTAACTAGCCTAGTAGTTGCAGGGATTGCATTGTGATGGGTCCCCAGGGTTACTGTTGCAGAGGCATTTTAGAGGGAATAGTACTATTTCCTAACCAGACTTGCCTTAACCGAACCTAACCTCAGATACCTACCATGTCCTAACCAGGGCAAGGCAGTGGAGGGGCCTTTGCGCCCTTGGAACCCCCCCCCCCCCCATACCCACAAGTAAGTCGTGACTTCTTGGAAGAAGCCCCCAAGGGACATTTCAGTTGAAATTTTGAGCTTCCAAAGGATACTATACTACTATATTTAGGTGTTCATTTGGAAAAGAAGGCAACACAAGGTAATGGGAAATACAGAAAGAGATCAGTTAGCCTGCTAGAAAAACAGATAAATTATCAAGTTGAATTAGTAAGTGTATACTATAAATAAAAGTCAAGTTGTATTAGGGTAGTAATGCATTGCATTTGTGCTCGATCTAATGAAGTTGTAATTGCACAGTATTATTATTATGATTATTATTATTATTCAGAAGATAAAACCCTGTTCATAGGGAAGAAGCCTAAAAGGGATTTGTGAATAACTAAAGAGTTGATACAAGTGCAAAAATATTTGCTTATTTTAGGAAAGTCCAGAAAAAAAGTTTGGTAAATTGTAATAATAACTCTCTGTCGGGTATTTCTTTGGAAATTACAGTTTCCTATAGTATTCTGGTTGCTTATTAAGAATTTTCTGGGCAGTCGACTGTAATTAACCCCCAGGGGCCAGTACTAAACACGGCGAAATACATTGGACGCCCCAATCCCTAGTGGATGTCGTATTCACGGTTAACGTTCCTTGCAGTCCATGCGGAGTTAGTCTTTAGAATTACCAAAGTTTTTCCATAAAAACTGTTGCTTATGGTTTTACACAGAGACTAGTTAGTATGCACAAGCATGGAACTCAAGATTTCTTAGAGATTTTAAAGGTACAGGTACTACAGGGCTTCACATTGCTGGTGTTGGGATGTACTAAGAATTTGTTTCAGGTGTTTGGGTTTAAGCAATTGGAGATCACACATAAATTGGGTTGTTAAAAAGGTCAGCAATTTTTTGTAGTATAATTCAGGAATTAAGGAAAAAAAGTATTGGCTATACAACAAAAAATTCAGTGGATCTTGATTTCTCAATTGTCACCTCTAATCCCCAAAATATATCTGATACAATCCTCATAGTATATATCAAGTCAGTTATTTTCATTATAATAATAATAATAATAATAATAATAATAAACGGTATTTCTACAGAAGCAATCCGCGGTGGCTTAGACTATGGCAATTGACTGATTCCTATGTTATTTTAGTTACTGTACAAGATTTAAAAGTAATATCCATTCGGCGGCTGTAACTAAGCAGTAATTGACCTTTGAAAGTTACATAATAGCAGCACCAAAGTCAAAGGTATATTAAAGTTTAGTTCCAACCAAACGAAAAAAAATATTCCTTACAACCTTTGTAAAGCAACTAAAATAACATTGAAAATGTCAATTGCCATAGTCTAAGTCACCGAAGAACGGTCCTATAGGAAGGTACCAAGTATTCGTTACGGTGAAGGAAATGTAAACACAGCTGCCATGTTTGAATTCCCCAACCACCACGGAGCCATATGTTCACAAAGGGGGGGGGGGGGGTAACGCACAGGGGGGGGGCGGAGTAAGGTGGAAGGTACGAGTTGTCTTAGCAGCACCCCACTGAATAGTAACATACCTTGACGCAACTTTTCGGCGAAAGCCTAACACTCACTTTCCTAAAAATAATAATTAAGAATAATGTTTGGACCTTACCTTAAAGGGGTGGAGGGTACAAAGCAGCAGCTGCCTTTAAGAATGCGTGGAGGCGGGTCTTGGGTTCCTCAAAATGCAGCTTGAAATAAGCAATAGCCAAGTACCCGACGAAGTTATACATTCTCCTCCCGTATCTTGGAGTCGACTGCCGGAGTTCTCTCCACCTCCTTTTTCTATAGTATTAGTATGGGCACCGGTTTCTGGGTCCACAAAGTTCATCGAGTGGTTGACTGTCAAGTGGACATAACCTTCATCTCGCAGGCAGTCATAAGCCCTCCAACAGTCAGAAATAATAGTGGTACCCGGCACAATGTATTCTTTGATAACTGCAAGCAGAGTCCCACTCGTCCTGTCGGGTACGGGACAACGAAAACTCGCGGTCTGCCTGCAGATACCACCGAATACCCACTGGCCTTCGATGAGGCAACCTACGTTGTATTTTCTTCTCCCAAACTTCGCCTCATCGATTTCAACAATTGTGCCGGGCCACCTATTTGCTTCTTCTGTTGGAAGCACCAATTAACTATGACCTGAAATAAAAGTCAGTGTTAGGGGAGGTAATTAAGTAGGGTAAATTTCATCAATAATACAAGGCAGGTTGTATATATGAGAGAGAGGGGGGGGAGAGGGGGGGGAGAAGGAGGGGGTATGAATGGAAAATGGTGAGGGGATAAGCAAAATACTTACTTCCCGGAGAAGCTGGCCCAATCATTAATTGTCGAGTATGAACAGTCCAAGTTCTGTTCTCGCAACCTTGTAAGAAAAAAAATCACTCACATACAGGTATGTGAAGAACAGAACTGTCTCAACATCAAGGTGGGACCCAGAGAACCAAGTGCCCTTAAACAATGAAAAGTAGTAAAAACAGCATTTTTTCGCTTTCTTACTATGTGGTCGATAGACCGGTCACACTAAAGGTAAACGTGAAGGGAAAAATACCTAATTATAAACATGGAAAATATGGAGTAGGTCATAAATGGTATAGGTGTAATATAATATTGCCATGAATCTAGGGCCGGGTCATATCACGGTTACATGTAGAATCCAACAAACTATTCGTAAGGTATTTACCTAAAGCACTTTTTTTGCAGATCTAGGCGGCACTCATTCCCACAATGGGGGCAAAAGACCTGCTTCCTCAGGAGGCCGTGGTCCTGGCATAAACAGACCAGCCGTTCATAATTACCCTGAGTAATAAGCAGAAAAATCTTTTGTAACTGAATGGGGGCAAAAGACCTGCTTTCTCAGGAGGCCTGTGGTCCTGGCAAAAACCGATTAGTCGCATAATTACCTGAGTAAAAAGGCAGAAAAATCTTTGTAACTCGTGTAACAATTGTTACATGAAGTTGGCAAGAGTTCCTGGTGAGGGGCTGGGGCGAGCGTGAAGTAGATGCAGCAGTGGATGTCATGGCGGCAGATTCAACAGTGTTGGAGTTCTACAGTTAGGAGGTGGCAGGAGGCCAGACCGTAGAAAACAGGGTAGGAGAGGTGGGGTGGAGTAGTAAAAATGCTTTGATGCTATTGGTTGAGGCAGGGTGGGGCTGAGGTAAATGAACAAGCACTTAACAAGATAAGTTGGCAATGTTTAAGGGTAAAAAATAAAAGTAAATGGTTAGTTACGGAACTAAATGTAAATGTGGGATGGGTTCAAAATATGAATTAATACAAATACATATATACGGGGGCCCAGGAGGGGGTGGGATTTATGTCCTGGGTGGTAAATGTGTAATAGGGCCTATAGTTGTTTTAATAAATACAAAAGACCAAATTAAACATAGGTTAGCATATAACAAAACTAATTAAACTTGTAGGGGATGTTGCCTGACCAGGGGTGGGGTTGGACCTGCTGTAACCCCCCTTAAAGAACCAAACCAACCTAACATAACCTAACCTAGCAGGGATGTAACCTTGTACCTAGTAGGCTTAACCTAGTAGGCAGTGTTGCCTGACCAGTAGGGCTTTGCCCCAGTACCCCCCCTTAAAAGCCTAACTTAACCTAGTAATGAATGTAACCTAACCTAACCTAACCTAGTAGGGAATATTGCCTGACCAGGGGGTTCTTCGGCCCCCCCCCGTACCCCCCCCTTAAAGGCCTAACCATAACCTAGTAAGAACGTAACCTAACCTAACCTAGTAGGGAAATACTAGGCCCTAACGTAACCTAGTAAGGAATGTAACCTAACCTAAGAACCTAACCAGAAATATTGCCTGACCAGGGGGGCCCCCCTCCCCCCCAAGGCCTAACCTAACCTAGTAAGGAATGTACCTAAACCTAACTTAACTAGTAGGGAAACCCCCCCATTGCCTGACCAGGGGGCTTCGCCCCCCGTACCCCCCCTTAAAGGCCTAACCTAACCTAGTAAGGAACGTAACCTAACCTAACCTAGTAGGGAAATACTAGGCCTAACGTAACCTAGTAAGGAATGTAACCAACCTAACCTAACTAGTAGGGAATATTGCTGACCAGGGGGGCTTCGCCCCCCGCCCCCCCGTACCCCCCCTTAAAGGCCTAACCTAACCTAGTAAGGAACGTAACCTAACCTAACCTGGTAGAAATAACCGAGGGTACTAGGCCTAACGTAACCTAGTAAGGAATGTAACCTAACCTAACCTAACCTAACCTAACCGCTTACCCCCCCTAACTAACCTAGTAGGGAATATTGTGGCCTGACCAGGGGGGCCAACCCCCTTTAAGTCCTAACTGTACCTGTACCACCCCGGAATTGGTAACTAACCAACCTAACCTAAACCTAAACCTATTAAACCTAGGTAGGGAACCATTGGTGAACCAACTTCCCGCCCCCGGGGGGTTGCCCCCCGTACCCCCCCTTAAAGGCCTAACCTAACCTAGTAAGGAATGTAACGTTAACCTAACCTAGTAGGGATATTGCCTGACCAGGGGCTTTGCCCCCTGTACCCCCCCTTTAAAGGGCCTAACCTAACCTAGAAGGAATGTAACCTAACCAAACCTAACGTAGTAGGTAACCAAGTAGGGAATGTAACCTAACCAACCCCCCCCCCCCCCCCCCCCCCCGGTATCCACCCTTGAAGAACTAACCAACCTAGCCTAACCGGGTAACCCCCTTCAAGGAAGGTAAAACTAGTAGGTAAAACCAACATATACAAACTAAACCTAAGGGTATGTGCCCTAACCGAACATACCCTTAGGTATTGTCCAAAAGCCAATTAAACCTTTAACTTTGATGGGTGTGGAAGTGTTGTAAAATGTAAAAACAAAGTAAACCATACATAACTGCATAATAGTAAGGAAACTGGAAGGGAGGTGTAAATTGTAATGTCTGTAAAAGTGTATAATGGAATATATTGAAATGTAGGTTTTATAAAAAGTAATGGCAAACTATATATTTAAATGTTATATATTGAAATGTAGGTTTATAAAATAATATGGCAAACTTTAATCTAGGTATTGGTATCGGTGAGAAATGCATTGTAAATGGTGTACGTAAAGAGCCAGTCGTGAATACTGGAAAGGGGAGGGATTGACTTGTGTATAAATGATATAGGGAGTGGTTGTATGTAATATGCAACGCAATGTGCAATTTCACGTAACAGGTAGGTAGGTAGGTAGGTATCGAAACGTCCTAAAACTGAGTTCTATATCAACACGTAGGCATTTTTAGGTGTCTGTCCTCAATTATAACA